>NC_133330.1:275243987-275581487 GCF_042186555.1 Aquarana catesbeiana | reverse complement strand
GTGCAGGCAGTGTACACAGTATCTAATATAGTGTGTACAGTGTCTACTACACTTCTACTACACATAACAGTGCAGCCGTAGTACAGTTTCTACTACTTTTCTGGTAGTGTACACAGTATCTAATACAGTGTGTACATTTTCTACTACACTTCTGGTGGTGTACACAGTACACAATACAGTGCAGCCGTAGTACAGTTGTTAATACAGTGCAGGCGGTGTACACAGTATCTAATACAGTGTGTACAGTGTCTACTACACTTCTGGTGGTGTACACAGTATAAAATACAGTGCATCCGTAGTACAGTTGCTAATACAGTGCAGGCGGTGTACACAGTATCTAATACAGTGTGTAAATTTTCTACTACACTTCTGGTGGTGTACACAGTACACAATACAGTGCAGCCATAATGCAGTTTCTACTACTTTTCTGGTGGTGTACACAGTATCTAATACAGTGTGTACAGTTTCCACGACACTTCTGGTGGTGTACACAGTACACAATACAGTGCAGCCATAGTACAGTTGTTAATACAGTACAGGTGGTGTATACAGTATCTAATACTGTGTGTACAGTGTCTACTACACTTCTGGTGGTGTACACAGTATAAAATACAGTGCATCCGTAGTACAGTTTCTACTACTTTTCTGGTGGTGTACACAGTATCTAATACAGTGTGTACAGTTTCTACTACACTTCTGGTGGTGTGCACAATACACAATACAGTGCAGCCATAGTACAGTTTCTAGTACAGTGCAGGCGGTGTACACAGTATCTAATACAGTGTGTACAGTGTCTACTACACTTCTGGTGGTGTACACAGTATAAAATACAGTGCAGCCGTAGTACAGTTGCTAATACAGTGCAGGTGGTGTACACAGTATCTAATACAGTGCGTAGAGTTTCTACTAGACTTCTGGTGGTGTACACAGTATCTAATACAGTGTAGTGTGGTGTTGCAGAACAAAATATACATCATGTCTGCAAGGCCACCAAGGAGAGGCAGACGCTCACAGGATACTAAAAGAGGGCAAGCAGCCTCTGTGTCTACAGTCAACAGTGCTGGTCGGCTTCAGCCAGGAATGGTTATATGCGACAATGGCACCAACCTCCTCTCCACCCTCCAACAGGGACACTTGACCCATGTTTCCTGTTTGGCTCACGTCCTGAATTTGGTGGTGCAGCGGTTCTTGAGCAGGTAATGCAACCCGCCCAAGAACCGCCTCATTTGTGACATGCCCACCAGGTGGAACTTCCTGTCCCATTCTACCTGTGTGAGTATGGCACCAGGACAGGGTCAGGGGAGCTTGGCTTTTTTTGCCACTCCAGTGGCTACTGATCAAGGATGCATGCACTGTCTTGTCACCATTTGAGGAGGCCACGAGGATGGTGAGCAGTGATAGTGCATGCATCAGTGATACTGTCCCTCTTGTCTTCCTGATGGAGCACACACTTGTGGAATAATGGACAGGGAACTTGAGGGAACTTGAGGCAGAATAGCGGGAGGAAGAGGAGGACTTAATTACCTCTCAAGGCCCCTTTTATCCAGATACTAGTATTCCTGCAGACCCACCGATCACACAGGAAGAAGAAGAGGAGGAGGAGGAGGAGGAGGATTGTGTCAGCATGGAGGTGGAGGATAACACTTAGCATCAGCAGCAGTCTTCAAGGGATCATTTGCAGTCCCCAGAAACCCATGGAGTTGTACGTGGCTAGGAGGAGGTGGTTGAGGATCATGTGATCCTTAGTGACCCAGAGGACTCAGGATCGAATGCCTCTGCAAACCTATGCTGCATGGCCTCCCTGATCCTGCAAAAGGACCCTAGGATTCGTGGTATCAAGGAGAGGGATCATTACTGGCTGGCAACCGTTCTTGATCCACGTTACAAGGGTAAGGTTGCAGAACTTATCCAGCCTTCGCAGAGGGAGTAGAGGATGAAACATCTTCGAGAGGTCTTGCAGAAAGGTTTGTGCAATGCGTTTCCAGAGCCTGGGAGATTACAATTTCCTGGTGCTGAGGCTTCGTTCAGTCACAGAAAGAGCTCAGCGCCCAGGTCTGATCAGTTTCAGCAACCATCACCAGCGTCTGAATTACGTGGTGCAGGAATATCTAGGGGCAAGATCAGACTTGGAGACCTTTCCACCGGAACATCCACTGGGTTACTGGGTCTTGAGGATCGACCACTGGCCAGAGCTTGCTCAATATGCAATTGAGCTACTGGCCTGTCCTGCATCCAGCGGTTTTTCTGAACGCACATTCAGTGCTGCTGGAGGCTTTGTAACCGATAACAAAGTGCACCTGTCCACAGACTCTGTTGATGGGCTCCCATTCATAAAAATAAATCAGTCTTGGATCACCAGCTACCAAGCACCTGATTTTCCACAGAGTGTATAGGGCAGGCCATATAGTATATACAGACGGTCCCCTATTTTCAAACATCTGACTTACAAACGGAGGGAGACAACAGGAAGTGAGAGGAAATCTACCCCTAGGAAGGGAAATTCTCTCCTGTAAGAGTTAATATGGGAAAAAGGTGTCTCCACTGATGCTTTATCACCAATCCTTGTTTACCTAATAACCTAAAATTTTCAAAATCCAATTGTCATTGGGACAGAAAGTGAGGTGAAATCTTCTGAACAGGGGCACAGACAGCAAAACAAATGTTACAGGGGTGATGATATCCCTTCCCTATGTTATCCAAAAAGCCTAAAAATAGATTTTTTGGCTGGAGCTACACTTACGAAATGTACCTGTTCCAAATTACAAACAGATTCAACTTAAGAACAAACCTACAGTCCCTATCTTGTTTGTAACCCGGGGACCGCCTGTATACTGCTGCTGTTCAGAGAATATAGGGCCTGGGGGCTCCAAGCCTTTTTTTAAATTTGGGTGCGGGGTTCAGCTTAATATCCATACCAGACCCAAAGGGCCTGGGCATTACAGCCTCAAGCAGTTTTAAATGGCTTTTTATCCTTTAGAAATTTCATTTTGTGCAGGGACTGTTCTAAACACGGGAAAAATGCGCTATTTTACAGGCATACTATAGACACCCCACAGGCACGCTATTTAAAGGAATATTACACTTTTATTGTTTCACTTTAAGCATTATTAACCGGTTCAATACCGGGCAATTTCACCCCCTTCCTTCCCAGGCCAATTTTTAGTTTTCAGCACTGTCGCACTTTAAACGTCAATTGCGCGGTCGTGCGACGGTGTACCCAAAAGAAATTGACGTTCTTTTTTTCACCACAAATAGAGCTTTTTTTTGGTGGTATTTGATCGCCTCTGCGGTTTTTATTTTTTGCGCTATAAACAAAAGAAGAGCGATAATTTTGAAAAAAACACAATATTTTTTACTTTTTGCTATAATAAATATCCCAATTTTTTTTTTTAAAAACACATTTTTTCCTCAGTTTTGGCCGATACGTATTCTTCTACATATTTTTGGTAAAAAAAAAAATCGCAATAACCGTATATTGATTGGTTTGCGCAAAAGTTATAGCGTCTACAAAATACGGGATAGATTTATGGCATTTTTAAAAAAAATATATTTTTTTATTTTTTTTAGCGGCGATCGCGATTTTTTTTGGTGACTGTGACATTATGGCGGACACATCGGACACTTTTGACACATTTTTGGGACCAATCACATTTATACAGCGATCAGTGCTATAAAATTGCATTGATTACTGTGTAAATGTGACAGGCAGTGAAGGGGTTGACCACTAGGGGGCGGGGAGGGGTTAATATGTTTCCTAGGGAATAATTCTAACTGAAGGGGGAGGGGACACACTAGGGGAGGAGACCGATCTGGGAACACAGATCGCTCTCCTCAGAGCTGACAGGCTGTGGATCTGTGTGTTTACACACACAGATCCACATGCTGGCCCGGTTAACGGGCAATCGCGGGTGCCCGGCGGACATCGCGGCCGCCGGGCACACGCAATGGGTCCCGAGGAACGCGGCGGGCGCGCGCGCGTGCTCCCGGCGGCGCACGCGCGCCCCCTAGATGGCCAGGAATCCCAGGACGTCATATGACGTCCACCCAGGATGGGAGATCCCATCTGTGGACGTCATATGACTATGGGCGGGTAGGGAAGTGGTTAAAAATCACTGCTCCTAAAAAAACGGCCGTTTTTAAAACTTTTTTTTGCATTAATACATGTCCCCTGGGGCAGGACCCGGGTCCCAAACACTTTTTATGACAATAACTTGCATATTAGCCTTTAAAATTAGCACTTTTAAAGCCTTTTCTGCTCTAGACGAGAAGATATCCCCCTCCTCAACTCTGCTTCAAGCCCAAATTGTAGTTATCCCAAAACCAGGTAAAGACCCCTCTTTATGCCCTAACTATAGACCGATATCCCTATTAAATATAGACCTCAAACTGTTCGCCAAGATTCTTGCAAATCGCCTCTCACCCTTCCTACCCAAGATCATACATAGAGACCAGGTGGGGTTTGTCCCTGGCCGTGAAGCCAGAGACAACACTACCAAAACCATACACTTAATAACACATGCCCATCGTAGCAATAACCCAACCTGCCTTCTCTCCTGTGATGCAGAGAAGGCCTTTGATAGGGTTAGTTGGTCCTTTTTACACCCCACCCTTACACAAATAGGATTAGGTCCTAGAATGCTAACACGCATTATGTCCCTTTACTCTTGCCCTTCAGCCACCATATTGGTTAATGGTACACAATCCGAAACGATTTCCAACGGCACCAGACAGGGCTGTCCATTATCCCCACTTTTGTTTGCCTTAGTAATTGAACATCTCTCCCAAGCTATTAGGTCGAACCCAAATATACATGGTATTCAGACCACCTCCTCCCAATATAAAATTTCCCTATATGCTGAGGATCTTCTCCTTTATGTGACCCAACCCCACATTAGTATCCCGTCAATTCTTGCTGAGATTGACAGGTTCGGCCACTATAGTAACTACAAGCTAAATATTTCTAAAACTGAAGCACTGAATCTCTCATTAACACAGCATACCCTGGCCTCCCTCAAAACCAACTTCTCCTTTCAATGGCAGACAAAATCCATCTCTTATCTAGGAACTGCCATACTAAAATGTACGTCAGAGATCTACTCCCTAAACTATAGCCCACTACTAACTTTGGGGCTTCAATAAGACTCATAAATCTCTTAATTCTCTGTCCCCCCTTACCAGA
The DNA here is from genome assembly GCF_042186555.1 of Aquarana catesbeiana. NCBI lineage: Eukaryota > Metazoa > Chordata > Amphibia > Anura > Ranidae > Aquarana > Aquarana catesbeiana. The sequence goes on along the minus strand of NC_133330.1, from coordinate 275,576,308 downwards.
GACGCATTGGCGATATGGTACCGAAGGAAAGAGACATATGCATTATCCACCGAGCCGAGCCCCCTAACACCTCTATTCGATAACCCGACCCTTCCAGAAGGTAGATCTACACTTACTCTAGACTCTTACACTAGAGATTCCTGGCCCACGGCTCAACAATTTGTTCATAGTGACAATGGTACCTATGTAATGCATCCCAACACAGCGACCTCTAGGGTCACATGGCTCACTCGTTTACATTTGACTTCATATTGTAAGAAACTTCACGAAACTAATCAAATACACAGACCATTGACTGGATTTGAACAATTATGCATTCATACCGAAACTCCGCGCCATACCCTTTCATTGATATACAAGATGATCCTAGATCACACTACTGACACCCTCCCTAAATACACTGCTATATGGTCAGAGGAGCTCGGGAGGGAACTAACAGAGGCGGAATGGAGTAAAGCTTTTGTTTTTACACATAAATCATCCATCTCAAGCTATATTCAGGAACAAAAATTACAAGCTGGTATCAAGGTGGTATCGTTTCCCAACCAACCTCAAGATCATGTTCCCATCGGCTTCTGATATTTGTTGGAGATGCAACATGGAGAAGGGCACATATAAGCACATCTGGTGGGAATGCGAGGTGATCCGTCCATTTTGGACACAAATTTTTGAAATATATTCTGAAATATATGATAAACCACTCACGCCTTCCCCTGTCCTAGCACTTCTTTCTATTCTGCCGGGTTCCATTAAATCTCAAAAACATAGCCTTCTTAAATTTTTCCTCAGTGCGGGGAGGCTCTTAATTCCTAGACACTGGAAAACTACCTCACCCCCATCCCTTACAGAATGGGTGGCAGAGATCAAAGACATTATGCTGATGGAGGAGATGCAGGCTAAATCCATAGAAAAAGAGGCAAAGTTCTCTTTCATCTGGAGTATCTGGGGGCATTACTCTACTTCAGACAAATTGAAGAGTAGACTTTCACTAATAAATACACCTGGGCTATAGAAATTTCTCCAAACCTGCATAGACTTATATGTGATTGTCTCACTGATTAGTGGGTGAGGCCCGCTGTCTAACCCCCCCCCCCCCTATTTTTCTTCTTTTCTTTTTCTCTTCTCTTCCATTCCTCAATACTATTTCTTCTCTCCTGCTCTTCCTCTCCCCCTAATACTTCTTTCTTTCTCTATCTTCTATTCTTAATTGAAGTTTGACATTCCATTTGACTTTATATGTTCTAGTCTCTCTGTATTTTTCACGGAGGGTCAGGACCTTTTTCCAGGCATTTTAGACCTAAATTCTGAATGGTAAATTAGTAACTTTAGATATACCTGCTTTCAAGGTTCACGGGCGCAGCAGGCTCCCAAAGGGGCGTCCGGACCGATAGAGCAGACTATTTCCCATGTGTCAGCACTTTATGTGAAATCGCCATATTACTTATGCCTTTTCTAATCATTATGCTTATGTATTGGAATGCATTCTGTATATGTTAGACTTTAAATGTACTGGACCAGCACACTTTGTTTGGTGTCTGGCTCAGTTTTTGTTTTCTTCACGTTTATAATGCTTTAACAAAATAATAAAAATTTATTGAACGTAAAATTAGCACTTTTGATTTTTCACGTTCCAGTCCCATAGACTTTAACAGGGTTCGTGTGTTCGCACAAATTTTTGGTCTGTTCGCATGTTCTGTCGCGAACCGAACCGGGGGGTGTTCAGCTCATCCGTAGTGGGGACTATTTAAAATCAGTGGAATTTGTCATCAACCTTGCTAGCCTCAGGTAGGCTTTTCTGCCTTATCTTCTGCATTAATGGATTTGTATCTTTGATATTGAGTATTCATTGTTTTCCCCCTAGATGGACCATTAGTGGGCATTTGTTTATACGAATATCTCTCTCTATGGTTACACCAATTGATTCAAATTGATTCATCTCTATGACTCTGGAGCCTCTAAAATCTTTTAAATTTACTCTTCTAATATACAGGTAATTAATTGACCTAAATCTTGTTGTCGCTCGATCTTTGCTAACCCAGGAAATGAAATTCTAGATGTATATTTATGTATTGCATATTTGTTATTGTTTTGTCTTCCTAAAAATCTTTTTCTATTCTTTGACTCTTTAGTGATCATTTGTACAGTGCCTGATAATAATTTTCCTGAAGAAGCCACTGGTATGGCAAAACATGCAGAGATCTAATCAGTTTGCACCTGTCTATGTATTGTATGATACTGCTTTTAATGTTCTTTAATAAATTTATAATTTTTTCTACTTTTTTGTTGTGTTGTGTGCACCTTTAACCACTTCATCCCCGGAAGAATTTACCCCCTTCCTGACCAGTGTGTTTTTTGCGATTCGGCACTGCGTCTCTTTAACTGACAATTGGGCAGTTGTGCGACGTGGCTCCCAAACAAAATTGGTGTCCTTTTTTTTTTCCTACAAATAGAGCTTTCTTTTGGTGGTATTTGATCACCTCTGCAGTTTTTATTTTTTGCGCTATAAACAAAAAAATAGTGACAATTTTGAAAAAAAACGCATTTTTCACTTTTTGCTATAATAAATATCCCCCCAAAAATTTTAAAAAACATTTTTTTTCCCTCAGTTTAGGCCGGTATGTATTCTTCTACATTTTTGGTAAAAAAAAAAAAAAAAAAATGGCCATAAGCATTTATTGATTGGTTTGAGCAAAAGTTATAGCGTTTACAAAATAGGGGATAGTTTTATGGCATTTTTATTATTAATTTTTTTTTTTACTAGTAATGGCGGCGATCAGCAATTTTTATCGTGACTGCGACATTATGGCAGACACATCGGACATTTTTGACACATTTTTGGGACCATTGTCATTTATACAGCAATCATTGCTATACAAATGCACTGATTCCTGTGTAAATGACACTGGCAGTGAAGGGATTAACCACTAGGGGGCTAGGGAGGGGTTAAGTATGTCCTGGGGAGTGTTACTAACTGTGGGGGGGCATGACTACTTGTGACATGTCACTGATCTCTGCTCCCGATCACAGGGAGCAGAGATCAGTGACACTGTCACTAGGCAGAACGGGGAGATGCTTGTTTACATTAGCATCTCCCCGTACAAAGTACAAAGAAGAAGGGATGTATAGTAATCAGTATAATATCCGATGAGTACCAACATCCCCTATAAACTAAGGGCCAGTCCACACTAGAAATCTCATTTCAATGGGTAGAAATACTACTTTTTCAGATTGCGCTGCTCTGCGCTTTGGTGACCACAAACGATATGTTTTTGGTGCCAATAACATTGAAGTATAAGTAAAGGCAAAACTTTTTTTTTTAAGCTTTGGATAGAGTGGAGAGAGATTAGAGCCCTTGTCAGTTTGTAAAGCATCTAGGTGGATCCTGATCATATAGTTGGGATCTTTCCCCAGCCTGGACCACCTCTGTGACTTCAGCCGACAGCGGGCTTCAGTCCGCTGTCTGCTGAAGACAGGTCACAGGAGTGCAGAATGAACTGCACACCTGTGATCCACAGGTGAAGTATATCCAAACAAGCTTTGGCTATACTTTACCTTTAAACCCTTCCCAACCAGCCGCCGCAGTTATACTGCAGTAGGTTGGCTCCCCTGCGTGAGCCGTCGTAGCTGTACCTCGGCTCTTTAAGACGTTTTAGCAGGCACGCGCGCATCCACAGTGTGTCCCCAAAGCCGTTGCGCATGCCCGGCGCCCATCGGCCACCTGCCATCGCTCGTGGCAGAGCAAGAACCGGGATCTGTGTGTGTAAACACACAAATCCTGGTTCTCTCGGGGGAGAGGAGACAGATTGTGTGCTCCTACTAAGTAGGAACACTGATTAGTCTCCTCCCCTAGTCAGTCCCATCCTCCTACAATTAGAACACACCTAGGGAACACAGTTAACCCCTTGATTGCGCCAGAGTGTTAACCCCTTCCCTGCCAATGACATTATACAGTAATCAGTGGCTAATTTTAGCTCTGATCGCTGTATAAATGTCACTGGTCCCAAAAAAAGTGTCAAAAGTGTCTGATCTGTACGCCGCAATGTCGCAGACATGATAAAAATCGCTGATCACCAACATTACTATTAAAAAAAAAAATAATAATAATAAAAATGCCAAAAATCTATCCCCTATTTTGTAGACGCTATAACTTTTGCGCAAAGCAATCAATATGCGCTTATTGAAATTTTTTTGTTTTTTGCCAAAAAAATATAGAAGAATACATATCGGCCTAAACTGATGAAGAAATTTTATTTTTTTTATTTTGGGATATTTATTATAGCAAAAAGTTCAAAATTTTGTGGTTTTGTTTTTCAAAATTGTTTCCTCTTTTATTGTTTATAGCGCAAAAAATAAAAACCGCAGAGGTGATCAAATACCACCAAAAGAAAGTATAGAAACTATAGTCGCCCCTCAGCACAGACCCCCCTCCCTCAGTACAGACCCCCCTCCACTAAGTATAGCCCCCACTCCACCAATTATAGTCCTCCTTCAGTACAGACCCCACTCCACTAAGTATAGAACCCCCTCCATCAGTACAGACCCCCCAGTATAGTCCCCCTCAGTACAGACCCTCCCCCCACAAAGTATAGTCCACCCTCAGTATAGACCCCCCCCCCCCAAGTACAGACCCCTTCCCTCTGTATAGACCTCCCACTAAGTATAAAACCCCCTCCATCAGTATAGCCCTCCGTCAGTATAGACCTCCCCCTCAGTACAGACCCCCCGTCCATCAGTATAGACCCCCTCAGTACAAACCACCCCCCTCCATCAGTACAGACCCCCCTCAGGACAAGCCACCCCCTCCATCAGTACAGACCCCCTTCAGGACAAGCCACCCCCCTCCATCAGTACAGACCTCCCTCAGGAAAAACCCCTTCCCTCAGGACAAACCACCCCCCTCCATCAGTACAGACCCCCCTCAGGACAAACCACCCCCTCCATCAGTACAGACCCCCTTTAGGACAAACCACCCCCTCCATCAGTACAGACCCCCCTCAGGAAAAACCCCCTTTCCTCAGTACAGACCCCCCGTCCATCAGTATAGACCCCCTCAGTACAAACCACCCCCCTCCATCAGTACAGACCCCCCTCAGGACAAGCCACCCCCTCCATCAGTACAGACCCCCTTCAGGACAAGCCACCCCCCTCCATCAGTACAGACCTCCCTCAGGAAAAACCCCTTCCCTCAGGACAAACCACCCCCCTCCATCAGTACAGACCCCCCTCAGGACAAACCACCCCCTCCATCAGTACAGACCCCCTTTAGGACAAACCACCCCCTCCATCAGTACAGACCCCCCTCAGGAAAAACCCCCTTCCCTCAGGACAAACCACCCCCCTCCATCAGTACAGACCCCCTTCAGGACAAACCACCCCCCTCCATCAGTACAGACCCCCAGGACAAACCACCCCCCCTCCATTAGTACAGACCTCCCCTCAGGACAAACCACCCCCCTCCATTAGTACAGACCCCCTCGGAGAATAGATAGTGACAGGCTTAGGCAGCAGCGCAGTAGTGAGAGACAGAGAGGAGGAGGAAAAGACAGGCCAGACGCAGCCACAGTGCTGGAGGTATGTTGCGCTGAAAAAAAAAACTGCAGAAGGGAGCCAGGGGGCTTTCGTCACTCTCGCGATGGTGTCACCCCTGTAGTGGATGGCACCCGGGTGCGGACCGCACCCCCCGCACCCACCTAGCGATGCCACTGGTTGGCCCACCCTTTGCAGCTATAACAGCTTCAACTCTTCTGGAATGTGTTCTTTTGTATAACACTTGGGAACAGCAGTACAGTGACCGATGTCAGCCCTAAAGATCAGTGCGTAGCCTGCTTTAGCTATAAAATGATTTGCCTTTTGCTCAGTATTGCAAATTGTGCCTTTTGCTTATATTAATAGCAAAAAGAATCATTTTGTATTTATATCTTGTGATACTGTAGACCTTTCTGCTTCACAAGATCTGACAAATAACTGATTTATAAAAGTACACAATTTGCCTTGGGGAATGTGTTTCAAAAAAGATGAGAAACTTTATCTTTAATGAAGGCTGTGATGTTGCCAAAATGTTTCTGAACGGAAAACACTACTGTCAGATGAATTCATGGCACATTTCTAAATGCTTATAAAAGTTTTGGTAACAGGCTTGTAAATTTGAATTCTATTTTTAGCTTCATAAAATGCCTGCTGCACACAGATTCTAAGCAGATCAATTCTGAACAGGCTTTTAGAATTAAAATATGTATAAAAAAGATAAAGATTTTGCATGGGCCACATATACTTTTATGACATATAATTATCCTTATAGTGAAAATAGCGTATATTTTCTGTTTCAATATATTTCTTAAAGTTTTTAAAACAGTGTACAAATTGTAAGTAAACATTGGGGTTTATTTACTATAGCGCGAATTCGCAAATGGGTACATTTACGCGAAAATGGAATTCACTATAGCGCTCGGGGGGAAAAAGTATTCACAAAATCGAATTCACTATAGGTCACAGACAACAGAGACCATCTAAATCAGTAGTCGTGATAGAAGCATGGGAATTGCACATGGAAATAATGTTTAGAGCATGATATGATAGCCTAAATGGTTCTTAAATATGTGGTATATTTTTTGAAGATAATCTGCTTTTAAACTGGTTAAAAAATTCATGTATAAACAGAAATAGGAGTGAAAATCTGAGAAGAGATAAAATTCCCCCTCTTTCTACGACTATGTACCAGCACAAGTGCGCATGGCCAGACATGCAAAATAGTCACAATTTAACTCCCATTTTTCACCCAGCGCTATAGTAAATTTGCTAATTCGCTAATGACAAACATGCGTTCGCGAATGTGAAAATGTGTGCTCTATAGCCAAATGCAAGTTTTAATCATTGATTATATCTGTACAATTGTTACTTCCACAAAAACATACATTTTAATTTTGAGATAAACTGTTTATTTCTCTAAAATAAATTTTCCTTGCTGGGTTTTTATGTTGCTTCTTCTTAATTTTTTTTTTTTTAAGGGTGCTCGTAATGTGTAAGGTTTTCATGTTTTGGAAAAATATATTTCTCTCTCACCTGTTGCTCTCCATCTCACATAAATCTAAACCAACACCCCCACATGTGTCTTCACAAACCACAAACAATACCATTGATGATGCAAATTTTAAATGAGTCACAATTTTGTGTGTTGGTTAGTATTTCCAAATGATCATAATTTTACTCCAAAAAATGTGAGTGTACCAACATCATAAATCAAAATTATACAACTTTATTATATTTCCACTACTTTGTGCAGAATGGCGGAGGTACATTTTAAACTCCTTACTCGGTGGCACAATACACCAGTAAAATTGCACGCAATGTACACTTCAAATTCACCCCTGTGCTGGAGAGACTGTGGAGACAGAGCCACACAGGCACATATGGTACTAAGATCCGCCTGTTTTGGGAGGAAGTGGCAAGGTTGATCTCTATGATACAGGGTGGAGTAACCAGACCTGAACCACTGATATTTCTATTTCACTGTACAAATGAATCAATAGGTCAATATAGGACAACTATGATTCTACATCTATTAAAACCCCTTCCGCCGAACATATGCACATATGCGGCCTCGGTTTTAAGGGGTATACCGGGATGATGCATGCAGCTGCATACATCATCCCGGTACCATTTTTTAGAGCGGGCGGTCGGCTCTTCAGGGATAACAACCAATGCTGCTAAAAGCCGCTCAGCTGTTATCCCAAAGGAGCGAAAGGGGATGTCCCCACCTCCGCCGCTCTTACCGGGCCTCCCGATCCACGATCCGGCACTTCCACCGGCTAGAGTGCAACTGGAAGGAAGCTGGAAACGGCTTTGATCCAGTCTCCTTTGTGTAAACACGGAAGCGTCACTTCTGGTTTACTCGGCTGCCAATTGCGCCATTTAAAAAAAAAAAAATGACAGCATTCAGAATCGCAGTTTTTGGCGCTCTGAATACTTTGAAGTGCAAAGGAGGGGTTTCAGGTCTTTTAGACCCCCGATCCCTCCATAAAGAGTACCTGTCCCCCTTTATTACTGTCGCAAAGGATGTTTACATTCCTTGTGACAGCAATAAAAGTGATCAATTTTTTTTTTTTTAAAGTGACAATGTAAAAAAATAAAAATAAATAAAATAAGAAAAAAAAAAAATTTTTTTTAAAGCACTTCCGTCCCAATGAGCTTGCACAGCAAAGAAAACTCACATGTAAGTTGCACCTGCATATGTAAACAGTGTTCGAATCACACATGTGAGGTTTCGCTGTGATCATCAGAGCGAGAGCAATAATTCTAGCACTAGACCTCCTCTGTAACTCTAACCTAGTAACCGTTATTTTTTTTTTAAGTGCTGCTTTTGGAGATTTTTAGGTACCGTAGTTTGTCGCCATTCCACGAGTATGCGCAATTTCAAAGCATGACATGTTAGGTATCTATTTACTCAGCGTAACATCATCTTTTACATTGTACAAAAAAAATGGGCTAACTTTATTGTAGTTTTTTATTTTATTCTCTAGATTCTCTGCTAAAAAAAATACCATATTTATCGGAGTATAACACTCACAGGAGTATAACACGCACCTTAACTTTAAGAGGGAAGTTTCAGGAAAAAAAACTTAAATTTTAAATAAATAACTTTGGAGCAAAATAAGGGTCAGTGCCCATCAATGCAGCCTTATCAGTGCCCATCTGCAGCCTCACCAGTGCCCATCATTGCAGCCTGATCAGTGCCCATCATTGCAGCCTGATCAGTGCCCATCATTGCAGCCTGATCAGTGCCCATCTGCAGCCTCTAATATGCCCATCATTGCAGCCTGCTTAGTGCCCATCTGCAGCCTCTAATATGCCCCTCATTGCAGCCTGCTTAGTGCCCATCTGCAGCCTCTAATATGCCCCTCATTGCAGCCTGCTTAGTGCCCATCTGCAGCCTCTAATATGCCAATCATTGCAGCCTGCTTAGTGCCCATCTGCAGCCTCTAATACACCCATCATTGCAGCCTTTTTAGTGCCCCTCTGCAGCCTCTAACTAAGGATGAGCTCCGGCGTGTTTGCACACTCCACGTACAGAGCCCGCCAGGAATTCAGCACTGCGCTGCGCTAATAACAGGCAGTGAGACATTTCCCGATCTCTGCAGCTGCGCATCGGAACAATGTCTCACTGCCTGTGATTAGCGCAGTGCAGTGCCGACTTCCTGGCGGGCATTGCACGTGGGCTGTGCAAACACGCCGGAACTCATCCTTACCTCTAACATGTCCATCATAGCAGCCTGTTTAGTGCCCATCTGCAGTCTCTAACATGCCTATCTTTAAAGATTAAGCACCATATACCAATATGGTGTGACCAAATCCCCATATTTTTTGATAATGTTTTTTGAAAATGTCTAGGTGTTTTAAATAAGCCTTTCAGGAAGTAAATGTCTTTTTTGCATGTGTGTGCTGTAATATTTTGTTCTGTTGTATGGTCTTATAGGCACCATCTTTAATGCATCTTTTAGGGTGTGCCCCCCCAAATATCTTGTTTGTTTATTTCTTCAAAATATTCACAAAAATGTGAGCAGTGTACTCGCTTTTGTTAGATACTGTGTATATATATATATATATATATATACATATATATATATATATATATATATATATATATATATATATATACATATATATATATACATATACATATATATATACATATACATATATATATATATATATATATATATATATATATATATATATATATATATATATATATATATATATATATATATATATATATATACACACACATACACACACTTCTCACTGATTTACATCAGCCTAAGCTCCTTTCACACTTGTGTGACTTTTCCTGCAACTTTGGGCAGGTCGGCTCTCCTGTGTGAATCGCTGTAGCTGTACGGCGGCTCGCGCAGGCACAGTTGCCAGTAGGCACGTTCCGCCGCCGGCACACTCTCGCTCCTGCTGCACGCTGTGGGAGTGTGCCCGCGGGTGGAGCAGACTCAATGTCCGCCGGCGACCCGCGATCGCCTAGTACAGAGGCAGAACGGGGTTCTGCTTTTGTAAACAAGCGGATCCCCGTTCTGACAGGAGACATGACAGAGATCTACTGTTCCCAGTGATCGGGAACAGTGATCTCTGTCATGTCCCTGGTAGCCCATCCCCCCTACAGTTAGAACACACCCAGGGAACACAGTTAACCCCTTGATCGCCCCTAGTGTTAACCCATTCCCAGCAAGTGTCATTTTTGCATTCATCAGTGCATTTTTATAGCACTGATCAATGTAATAATGTCACTTATCCCCAAAAAATGTAATTTGGGGTCAGATTTGTCTGCCGCAATGTCGCAGCCCCGCTAAAAATCGCAGATTGCCACCATTACTAGAAAAAAAATAAATCAATAAAAGTCCCTAAATCTATCCCATAGTTTGTAGACACGATAACTTTTGCGCAAACCAATCAATTTATGCCTATTGCGATTTTTTTTTTTTTTTTTTTTTTTACCAAAAATATGTAAAAGAATACCTATCGACCTAAACTGATGAAGAAATGTGTTTTTTTAATATATTTTTTTGGATATGTATTATAGCAAAAAGTAAAACAAATTATTATTATTTTTTTTTAATTGTCGCTCTTTGTTTGGTGAGGTGTGACGCTGTATTTAAACAAAACTGATGTCCATTTTTTCCCACAAATAGAGCTTTATTTTGGTGGAGTGTGGTCACCTCTGCATTTTTTATTTTTTGTGCTATAAACAAAAAAAAATGTTTTACTTTCTGCTATAATACACATTCAAAAAAAAAATGTAAAAAATCCAATTTCTTCATCATTTTAGGCCAATATGTATTCTGCTACATATTTTTGGTAAAAAAAATCCCAATAAGCGTGACTTGATTGGTTTGCACAAAAGTTATAGCGTCTACAAAACAGGGACTTTACATTTTTTAATTGTTTTTACTAGTAATGGTGGCGATCTGTGATTTTTAGCGGGACTGTTACATTGCGGCAGACAAATCTGACCCTAAGTGACACCTTTGGGACCGGTGACACCAATACAGTGATCAGTGCTATAAAAATGCACTGATCAATGTATAAACGACACTGGCAGGGAAAGGGTTAACACTAGGGGGGCGATCAAGGGGTTAACTGTGTTCCCTGAGTGTGTTCTAACTTTGTGGGGGCTGGGCTGATTGCTAGGAACAGCAGATCTCCATGTTGTCCCCTGTCAGAATGGGGATCCACCTTGTTTACATAGGCAGATCCCCGTTCTGCCTCTCTGTACCACGATCACGGGTGGCTGGCGGACATGGAGACCGCGTGACCCTTGCTCATCCCCCCTTTTCCTGACCTGTCAGGCTGCATGCTCTTATAAGGGTCTAGTATGTATGTTGTGGGGACCCCCAAAGCATTGCGTGGGGTTTTCTTTCAGGGTCAGGGATAAAGTTGTGGAGAAGTTTAAAGCAGGGTTAGGTTATAAAAAAATATCCCAAGCTTTGAACATCTCACGGAGCAGAAAGATTATGGCACAGCTGCAAACCTACCAAGACATGGCTGTCCACCTAAACTGGCAGGCCGGGCAAGGAGAGCATTAATCAGAGAAGCAACCAAGAGGCCCATGGTAACTCTGGAGGAGCTGCAGAGATTCACAGCTCAGGTGGGAGAATCTGTCCACAGGACAATTATTATTTTTGCACTCCACATATCCGGCCTTTATGGAAGAGTGGTAAGAAGAAAGCCATTATTTTGCTTAATCGTTAATGCAGCCTTGCCTATATTGTTAGTTGATGGGGCTCAGGTGTTAGCTGCATTTTGGCCTTGCTGCAATTCACAATACCAACCAACAGATAGTGAAGCTTAAAGGCTGGGGATTACAATATTCTTCAAATAGTGCAAGAATGCTGTGTAGTCCCACCCTTTAATTTGGAATGAACCAGCAAGAGAGTGAGGCCATGTAGCACACAGTGGCAGCTGGTGGGTTTTTTTTTGGGGCGGCTTCAAACAATCACTCCCCTCCCCGGGCGGCTGGTGGCACTCCCCCCCATCCCCGCCCGTTCGCTCGCTGTCTGTCAGTCGGTCTGGCACTTACCCCATCTAGGTGGCGAGTGGTGGCGGCGGGCAACGGCTCCTGTGTACTCTCCTCCAGCACAGCGGCTTCCGCTGTGCATCTCCTCTCTCCTCCTCCTTTGGACTAGGTGTCCAATAGGATCACCTGTCCTTTCAGCCATTCGGGTGACGGGTCTCATGACCCGCTTCCTGATTGGCCGGGAGGAGGATTAGTGTGAAAATAGAGAATATTAATTTGCTATTGTTACACAACTGGGTGGGCTTGAAGCGCAGTGATCTGTTTTGAAGAGTATTAGAGCCTCTGGCTCTAATCATGTGCTTAAATCCTCCCCCCCATTGGAATCCATGGTCCAGTGTCCTGTATGTAGATCAGGGGGTCGGACGCATGGATGGGGGGGGTTGGGGGCAGCTCCTGTGCACCCTAATGGATGGGCTGCTACTGGTAGCACATATACTGGAACTACAGCAATTAGGATACTTGTCAACATAGGTGTGCGCAGCCTATTGCATTAGGGTGTACATCCCAAAGCTCAAACACTCATGATTTTCTCAGCAGCCTCAGCTGCACGGGACAGTGAATGAATGGAAAGTGCTCTGTGCTTCCTGTTGATTCACAAACAAGCATATTAAACATAATTTACTATACATTAGTTCTGAATGGACACAGCTAGTGTGTTCACTGTGTTCATTTAGAAAAGGAAGGGGCCAGTAAATTACTTATTCACTAGCCCCTTCCCCTTCTCTCCATCCTAAAACATCCCCCGCAGCAGCCGGAGGAGAGGACAGAAGCCAGAAGCACTGCGGGGCAGGGGGGCAACGGGGGGGGGGGGGCGGGGCTGCACAGTAGGGGGATATGGCACGGCACATAGTGATTAACTGGCACACCCCCTGCGCATGGCTATGCTTGTCAGGTTTTTAAGAAAGACTAAAGGATTGTATTGGGGTAAGGCAGAAACATAGACTGCTTCATAAAGACTGCTGTGTCACTCTGAGCTTGTATATTGTAATATGTGACTGTTCTGGAATCTATTAATATGACACTGAGCTGGCATGTAATATTGTGACATTGATCTGGAATATACTGTACTAGATTGGTGCAGAACTAGTTTATAAATCTGTGACACTGGGCTGGCATATAATATTGTGGCACTTACCGTATTTATCGGCGTATAACACGCACCGGCGTATAACACGCACCTCAATTTAGGAGGGAATTTTAAGTGCAGCCTTGCCAGTGCAGCCATGTCAGTGCAGCCTTCCCCAGTGTCCAGTGCAGCCTTCCCCAATGTCCAGTGCAGCCTTGCCCCAGTCCAGCATTGCCCCAGTCCAGCCTTGCCCCAGTGCAGTCTTGCTGAAGCCTCTGAGCTTCAAAATCGCCGACCGCGATTTGAAAATGGCGCCGCCGGCGCCGAAATACACAGAGCCGGTCCTCGGCTCTTCTCGGCGGCTCTCGTTCACTTTCGGCTCCACTCGGACGGTGAGCGGAGCTATCCGAAACTAGCCGAGTATACTCGGCTAGGTTCGGGCGGCGCTCGAGTGAAACCGAAAGCGGCCGAGAAGAGCCGAGGACTGGCACTGTGTATTTCGGCGCCGGCGGCGCCATTTTCAAATCGCAGTCAGCGATTTTTTCATTCTGACAGGTCAGGATCGCAGGGGATCGGCGTATAACACGCACCCGCGATTTTCCCCTGATTTTAAGGGGAAAAAAGTGCGTTTTATACGCCGATAAATACGGTAGTTGGTTTATAAAAATGTGGTTTCATGAACATCGGAAGATGATACCAACCAGCTAACTAGACAGCCAGTTGCACAAGATGAACTCCAACATAAAAATTAGAACCAATCTGCAGATAGGCTGTGTCCATGGTAATAAATATCAAAGCATCGCTCTCTGGATGGCATTAGCTATAAACAGTAAGCACCTAGCAACAGCACAACGATCAGGAGAGTTCACGCTCCCCACACAGCCAGCTTACTGTCATATCCTCTGAAAATGTATCCTGATTGTTCCCATTCAAAAAGCAATAGACCTCTCTGTGTACCATTTAGCACATCATAAATTATCACATTCATGTAATAAATCATTTTCCAATTCAGAAAAAGAGGATTTCCTATGATACCACCTATCATTATTAAAACCAGAGACATCTCCAGGAGAATGTCTTCGAAACCAAGGCCTTTCTGTGAAAAAAAATTTCTCTCATACATCCCCTGACCACCCTTTCCAACCTGATTGTTTATATAAAAGTGGTTCTAAACCCTATTTTTTTTTCCTGAAAGAAAAAAGAGGTTTATACTTACCTGCTTTGTGTAAGGATATTGCACAAAGTGGCCCATTACCTCCTGTAATAGGGTCCCCCGCCAGTGCTGTTCACTCCTCTTTTCCTGTGTGTGTACCCATAGTAAGTCACTTGCCATTGGGACACACGTGTGGGCGCACGCCCAAGCCATACTGTGTGCATTCATAGACAGGGGCATATCTACAAGGTGTTTGCCTCGGGCGGCATTTTTCAGAGGTGCGACGCTGCCTCCTGACATTCCTCCCAGAACCGTGCCCTGCACACCCGCTGTGGCATGCACCCAGCATGCTCTGTGATTGCTGTGTCCTTCAGATACAGCTGATCACAGATCAAGGTAAAGAGCCAATCGCAGCATCTCTTTACCACATGATCAGCTGTGTCCAATCACAGCTGATCACAATGTAAACACACTTGGTGGTTATCGGCATTCCTTTCCTCACACTGTCACAGTATGAAGAGAGGAGAGAGCCAGTAACCGGCCAGTGTGAAAGGGGATATCTACACTGATAATCAGGGCACTGATCATTAGTGTCCTGATAGTCAGTGCAGCCCCAACAGTATCAATCAGTGCTGCCGATCAATGCCAATCAGTGCTGCTAATCAGTGCTGCCAATAAGTGCCTCCTCATCAGTGCCGCCTATCAGTGCCCTTCAGTGCCGCCTATTAATGCCCATCAGTGCCGCATATCAGTACAGCTTCATCAGTGCCTCTTCAGTGCCCCCCTGTGCCGCCTCATCCTCTACCCTGCTGACCCCATCCTCTGCCCTGCTGACCCAATCTTCTGCCTCATTGACCACATATGTGGCACTTGTATGAATCATGTCTTAGGGTCTGATGAGGAAGCCGCAGCTGTTCACTGTAAATGGCTGCAGCTTTCTCATCGGACCCTGAGACAAGAACGGTATACTGCGGCTGGGGGTAAGATAAATTTAGACAGGGGCACCCGATTTTAGTCTTGCCTAGGGCAACGCAAAACCAAAATACACCATTGTCCATGGACACACACAGCGCGGCTGTGAAACAGAGGAAGAGACCAGCATTGCTGCATACGGGAACAGCACTGGACTGAAAAAGGGCTTAGGTACGGCAATTATTAGGAAAGGGCTCCTTGCACTTCAAAATTCGATAATGTATTTTCAATGCTGTAATGTCAGGTCCCTTTTGTCCTGTGCTCTATTACTTTACTGGGATACATGTCCTGCTGTGCCCTTTATGTATTATTATTCTTAACTTTGTCTGCATCTTCTGTATGATTGACATTCCGTTTTGCAAAAGCACATTTGCCTATGTTTGCCTTCAATACTTTCAATAAAAAACAATAAATTACCTTAAAACCTTATAATAAAGTATTCTAAATCTGGATTAAAAGCAGAGAATGCATTAAGGTAAAAAAAAACTTTAGAGTTTAGAACCACTTTAACCACTTCCCCCTGGATGGACATCATGCGGGAGATTTACTAAAACTGGAGCACTCATAATCTGGTGCAGCGTGCATGGTAGTCAGCTCCTAACTTCAGCTTGTTCAATTAAGATTTGACAATCAATTACTTTACGTGTTTAATAACTCACCAATATGGATCACAGCATTTTGGTTTAGAAAAATAGAGTCGCTTTTCAGAGACTTGGTCTGGAGGAAAAAACAACCACATATAAAGTTAACAACATTAATGCTAACCAAAGAAGAGGGAGGTTTGGCAATCCCCCATCCCAAAAATTATTTTTTAGCCTCACAATTACAACACTTTAGTAGCGGACTCTGACCCTATACAGAGTCTGCTGCTGTCAGTTTATGAAGTATATCCATTGGTTTCTTTATTAGAGTCGAGAAATCAACTGCGTGATAAAGGATTTCTTACGGGTAAATTGTTTGACAAGGTATGGCAGGAAATGAGGAAAATTACTGAGATAAATTGATATACGTCATATACTCCAATCTGGAGTAATAGCAGTTATGAGGAATTGATGAAACTGGAAGGGTTTGAGACTTGGAGGCAGAAGGGACTAAGGTACATAGCACAGCTATTTCAGGATGATGTGATGAAAACCTTTAGTGAAATAAGTAAAGAATATAACATTCCAAATCAAAGATTTTCTCAATTTCTACAGCTCAGACATGCATTAAAAATACAGGGTAGATCGCATGAACTGAAGTTTAATAAGTCAGGGGTAATAACCTTGTTGGATAAGATAGGAAATAGGAATAGGAAGGGGATTGATATCACAATTATATGATATATTGTTTGATAAATTTAAATGCACTGTGGATATACCAGCAAGATTAGCCTGGACGGGCGACACAGGGCCAATTTCAGATGAACAGTGGGCACGGGCACTATCGGCAATACCTCAGGCCTCTTTATCTCCAGCACAAAATTTAACACAATTATTCATCTTACACAGGGCACATTACACACCACAGAAATTATTCAAATGGAAACGCAGAGATACAGACCAATGTCCTAGATGTAAAGGGAGAGCAGCCAATCTAATACACTTGCTATGGAGATGCCCTAAACTCTATCGCTATTGGTCGAGGGTGGTATCTATGATCAATAAGGTATTTGAGAGTGGGATGCCTATGGAGCCTTGGGGATGCCTTCTAGGTATATTGGATGAATCAAGAATTCCAGCGGAATATATTGTTTCAATAAATAGAAGTCTATTCCAGGCTCGTAAACTCATAGCACTAAAATGGTTATCATCATATCCACCTACTGTAGCAGAATGGAAAATACAAGTAAGGGAAACTTTAATTAAGGAAAAATATACTTTCTTACATAGAGGCTGTGTAGAAAAATTCGAAAAAATATGGAAAAGGTGGTTTGATACCTTGGAGGTATGACGAGAGAGGAGAAGATCAATGTATGAGTAATGAGGGGAGGGGGAGGGGGAGGGGAAGCATGGGTGCTTTTTTTTTTCTTTGTCCCTCTTAATATGGGCTGGGGTTGTAGGTTTGTCTTTTTTTTTTTTTTTTTTGCTGTGTTTTTTTTTTTTTCTTCCTGTTGTGTGTGTGTATATAAAATTAATAAAAAGATGATTTGATTATAGTTGGGAGAAAAAAAAGTTGAGAGGCAGTCACTTTAGTCTTTTTTACCTTTTATTCCTGAACTCAGTTGAAAGAGAGAGGGTTATGGGGGCAAGAAACCTGATAACAGTACAAAAATAGGACAGGTATTCTGATAGTAGTAGGAAGCTCTTGAAGAGCAGCCTCTTGGTAATTGAAGGCTCTGTGAGTGCAGCCTGTAAGAACAATCCTGGTCTTTCTTAAAGGGGTAGTAAACTGCAGCTTGCAAAAACAAAACAAAATCCCCTGTAAAGGCATTGGCATAATGTACTAGTATGCATTGCATACTAGCACATTATACTTACCTTAGAACGAAGCCCTTTCACCGTTGACAGGGCTTCCATATTCCCCCAGTCTTACTCTACACAAGTAAATATACCTATAACTCAGCTGTGAATTAGCACCAGGAAAAAGACACAAGACCGTTTAGAGGTAAATTAACTAAATGTATTGGTATGGGTTAGAATAAATGGTGGTTTGAGCATAAATGAACAGACAGAAGGTAGGTTTAGACACTGTCCGCTAGACAGTATAATCACTATACCAAGGTAACTTAGAATAGAGTTCTGTACCACTAGACTAGGAACAACTCATGAATCAGCAAAGTGTGCAATAAACAGTGCATATAAGCATTAACTGCAATGTAAATAATAATACTATAACTAGTCTAGAGTGCATTCTAGGAGAATGGCTTGGATATGGTGCAATTTCCCCTGAGAGGGGGACAGCAATGTGCACTCTCTTGGCAAGTGGAAGCTGTGTCCACTACAGCCTAAGAAATTGCAACTCTTTCTCCTCTTCCTGGCAATCTCCCTCTGAGAAATGCAGTTCAAAAACGTTTGATTACAGTAGAGTCTCTCTCTGTCTTCTGGACTACAGTTCCCACAGTGTAGTGCTGCCAGTCTTGTGCTTTTAAAGTCTTCCTGCTCAGCAGCTCCCTCCTCTTGCTGATATAGCTTTTAACTAGTTATGCACCAGCAGGGCAGCAGCTACAGAGATCAGATGCAGCCAGTGTTTCTCTCAATGTCTATTCTTAGCCAAGCAACCGCCTATATGTTAAAAAACGTGAGGAAACCAGCAGCTGCAACATGTAATCCAAGCACACCACTCGTGGTAAACAAGTAATTAGCATTGTTTGAGTCCATATTATTCTCAGTTGCCAGGACTCACAGCTATCCTATGTCATTGCTTTCTTGTACCTTACAGAGATGTTCTGCTCATGATGTTAACAAAATTCCTTGGAAGAATTATAAGCTCCAGACAATATCAGCAACTTCTTTTAAGATTGAAGCTTAATGAAAAGACTATAATAAAGTTTGAAGAGCTATATTCAGCAATAAAAGATCCAGTCCCGGGGCGTGACCGGAAGCCGAGCAAGATGGAAGCCTAATCTCCCAGCTCTCTGAGCCCGCAGCGAGAAAGGCAATCTTGGGGGCAACCATCCACAGCTTTATGGGCAAATCACGGACCACCCGCTCCTCTAAACACAGGGGATCATCACAACCCCCTCCGGGTGCATCCACGGACCTCCGCTCCTTTACACAGCCGGACGCATCCCGGAGCGGGGAGACCAACATGGCGCCGGTCACTTCCGCGCCTCAGCGCCGGAGCTCCACTCAGGCCTCACATACTGCTCCGGATCTTCCCCTGCACTCAGAGGACCAAACACGGCAGAACTGAACCTCCAGGAGCGCAGCCTCTACACCGGAGCGGTGAGTTCTCCCCCGCAATCCGCCGCCCAGAGGGAACAGCCATACGGACCGCCATTAGCCATGCTGCCTACCTCCGCCCCGCCATACACTCAGTGCTCAGGCGCATTCCCGAGACTTCTGAGAACAGCCTCCGACCCTCTGATTCAGAGCCAGGACCACACTTCCCCGTTGTCCCCGCTCTCCTCAGATCTCTCCCAGGACTACCCACCCTTACCCAGCCCCGCAGGCCCTTCAGCCAGAGTGCACCAGCTCCCTGAGGGAACACAGGATGGAGCCTGGGCCGTCACGGTCACATCCCCTCCGCCTAAGGCACAGAGGCTCTCTCGCTCTAGAGACTCCAGCACCTCCAGACACCATCTGCTCCCCACACCTTCATATGCGCAGAAGGCAGGAGCTCTGCTCCCTCTCCCAGCAAGGGCTAGCTCTACAAGTCCCCCTCAGCAGCAACAAGCTGAAACATGGATAGACCCATGGGTCTCCCCAGCAACCGGTACACAACTATACCAGGAGAGGGGAACCGCACATCCTAATGCCACGCCACCGGGCAGGTCATCACCTAACCAGCATTATGGCACCACAATGGATCCACCCCTCCATCCCCAGTGGCAAGCATACTTACAAGCTATACCCACAAAGGAAGATTTCAGACAGCTTATTGAAGATGTGAAATCTACCTGCCGGACAGAAATCCAAGTACTCCAGACAGGCCTCAAACACCTGGCGGACAGGATGGAAATGGCCGAGGAAGAGATACAAGAAACCAAACTAGCAGTCCATAGAACTCAACTGCAGGGAGCAGACCACAGAGAAATGCTGAGAGATATGCAGAGACACGTGGAGGACTTGGACAACCGAGGGCGCCGTAACAACATTCGAGTGAGAGGCATACCGGAGGCGGAAGGCCCCGAAGACCTACAAACAACCCTACAATCTGTTTTCAATAATTTAATTGGGGAGCCGCCCAATAAGCACATAGACATGGACAGAGCCCACAGAGCGCTTCGCCCTAAAGGCGCCACCGCCAAACCAAGAGATATTATATGCAGAGTCAGCTCCTACCCCATCAAGGAAGAAATCATGAAGCGGGCACGTTTGGCGCGTAAAGTGACTTTTGAAGATGCCCAGATACAATTGTACCCAGACCTCTCTTGGATCACCCTGCAAAAACGCAGACTCCTCCAGCCTCTACTACAGCTACTGCAGAAGGAGAACATCACCTACCGTTGGGGTTTTCCCTTTAGCCTTACTGCAAAGCATCAGGGCAAATCCGCCGTACTGAGATATCCAGAGGACCTGCGCACTTTCTGCAACATCCTTGAAATTCCAGCACCAAAGTTACCGGACTGGGACATTGTCGCAACCCCACCACCACCGCCTACAATCTGGCAGAGAGTGTCTTCCTCCAATCGACCCCGGGACTCTGACCCGCAACGCAAGCCCGCCAAACAAAAGAATCGCTGAGATGCAAACACTGACTCTGGATAACTGAAGGACCTGAGCACTTAGGCTCAATATATAAGCCAAGTTAGACTGCAGTTTACTTTAGTTAGTCTATTGCAACTCCAGTTTAGGACCCCCGAGATTGCCCCCCTATACTGAATTCTATCTTATCATCTAGGGCTTAAGTCAGATGAGCCCTGGAGAGATGGGTATAGCTTCCGCTCCCTATCGCCCCCCCTCGATAGTTTGATAGACGTCAGCGCAGGGTCGCAGACTATGTGCTGTAGAACTGTTATCTTCGGCTGGCTGCGGGCTCCCCTGTGCCCCTATCCACCCCTCTTTCCTGAGGTGGGGGGGCCCAGGGGACTCCGTCCAGTCCTAGGCCTATTGGCCTACATAGGTTTGCTAGGAATGTATGTTTTCCATGTTTTTTGCACTCTAACAGTGTTTCTTTTTCTCTCTGACTTTTCTCTTCCCCTTCCTACCCAGCCATCACCAAACCTACCCAGCCATCTTCGAGCAAACTCGTGGTCTCCTCCCGGAGAGGGTCTGCCCCGAGCCCCAGTCATGAATGCAAGTGCATCAACACCAGGTGAGCATCTTATCATCTACCACACACACTGCCATGGCTAAGATTCTCTCACTAAATGTACACGGATTAAACTCCAATAAAAAACGGCATCTGGCGCTGAGGGAATTCAGACAGTCAGGGGCAGATATCATTATGATCCAGGAGACTCATTATGACAGGGGGGGCTCCTTCGCATTCGCCTCCAGACACTACTCCCAGATCTATATGGCTTCGGGTACCCACAAAAGGGCAGGAGTGGCCATACTTGTTAAGAGGGGAGCTCCCTTCGCTTGCGTGACCCAGCACTGTGATCCTCACGGCCACTTCATAATCCTACAGGGCCTATGGCAATCACAGGAAGTTACCCTGTGTACTCTGTATGCACCGAACGCCAAACAACACAGCTTTCTATCCAAGGTGTACGCCCGCCTCTTTAAAGTCACACCAAAGGTTTTGGTAATAGGGGGCGACTTCAACCTTACCCATTCCTCCTATGCTGATCGCCAGACGGTGGGCCCCCAAGCAGCATCACCTAGAGTCCTTAGAGACTCGAGACTATTCAGACAAATCTCCAGACGATATGCGCTCTTTGATGCGTGGAGGGCTCTCCGCCCGGGCGATCGGCAGTATACGTTCTACTCAGCCCCACACCGCACCCACTCCAGGATAGACTACTTTTTTGTCAACAACCACACCTTACAACTCACTCGCAAGGCTCAAATACTCCCGATTTCATGGTCTGACCATGCCCCTATCTTGCTTACCATAGATTTAGTCCCAGCCTTCCGTAGACCTTATAATTGGAAGCTTAACACTTTCCTCCTCCAACACCAGCCCTCTCAGGCAGAATTAACTTCCACTCTTCAGCTCTATTTTAAAGAGAATAATAATCAGGAAGTCTCGTCCGCCACGCTTTGGGAAGCCCATAAGGCGGTCCTCCGAGGTAAATGCATAGCACTCTCCACAGCACTAAAAAAAGATGCCCAAGCCGCAAAATGAAAGCGGAAAGAGAACTCAAAACACTAGAACACAAGCTCCAAACTAACCCCACAGTACCCTTGCTTAAAAAAATAACTAACCTACGTATGACCCTTCGGGACCTGGCCTTAGGTCAGGTAGAGAAAGCCTTGACCAGACTGAAACAAATGTTTTACGACAAAGGCAATAAGGCCCATACTCTTCTGGCCAACAAACTCCGTGAACGCACCCACATGCTATCCCCAAATCAGATTAAAAACAAATCAGGTCAGCTACTATCTCATCCAGTGGACATTGCCCACACCTTTGCAGATTTCTACAAAAATCTGTACAACAGCCCTGACATACCCAGTAATCCTCCCTCCCCAGACCTATCCCAAAAGATGCGACAATATTTAGAACAGAGCGGTATCCCAAAACTCCAACTATCCGACCTGCAATCGCTTAACGCACAGATCTTGGAAGAAGAATTAGAATTGACTATCAAAACCCTACCATCCCATAAAGCCCCTGGCCCGGACGGTTTTCCCTATGAATATTATAAGACATTCCTTTATCAATTGCTCCCCCATATGTGTAGGCTGTTTAATACCTTCCTCCGTGACACCCCCATCCCCCTAGATATGCAGCGATCATATATCACCCTAATCCCCAAAACAGACAAAGATCCATCCCTGTGCGCCAATTATAGACCCATTGCCCTCCTGAACTCCGACCTAAAAATTTTCACTAAGCTTTTATCCAACCGCCTAAACACGATCCTTCCAACGCTGGTCCACAAAGATCAGGTGGGGTTTGTCCCAATGCGGCAAGCAGGTGACAACACCAGAAGGGTGATTGATCTGGTGGACGTGGCGGGCAGGGGGGGACTCACCTCCATGCTACTGAGCCTTGACGCCGAGAAGGCCTTTGACCGTTTGGGGTGGCCCTTCCTGTTCGCCACGCTGACCCACATGGGCTTTCAAGGACCTTTTATGCGAGCAATCAGGCACCTTTACTCCAACCCCTCCTCACAGGTCAGAACCCCCTTCGCACTCTCCACACCTTTTTCGGTGGCAAATGGCACCAGGCAGGGGTGCCCACTGTCGCCCCTGCTATTTGCACTATGTGTGGAACCCCTGGCCGCCACGATCCGGAATAACCAGGACATAAGGGGGATAATGGTTAGAGATAGGGAATTTAAGATCTCCCTATTTGCTGACGATATCATCCTTACACTGACCCAACCCCATACCACCCTCCCGGTCCTACATAGGGAACTAGACAACTTTAGAGCTCTCTCAGGTTATAAAATCAATGCATCAAAATCAGAAGCCCTGCCTATACATATTCCTGCCACCGAACTCACACTACTAAAAGCCAACTTCCACTATAGCTGGAAAACCACAGCTCTGAAATATTTAGGGACCTTCATTACTCCAAAATACGATACCTTATACCAAGAAAACTTCCCACCCCTCTTTCGCTCCATTAGAGCATCACTGGCACAGTGGAAAAAACACCATATCTCCCTTTTGGGCCGTATAGCCTCTATTAAGATGACCATCCTCCCGAAGCTCCTATATCTCTTCCAAACACTCCCTATCCCTATACCACTCAAACACTTGAAAAAGCTCCAGGCGGACTTACTCCAATTTGTTTGGAACTATAAAAGGCATAGGATACCGAGGACGGTAATGCTGGCGTCACGTAGCGAGGGAGGCCTGGCATTCCCTGATATTATTAAATATTACCAGGCTGCGCAACTAAAAGCGATAGCCTCATGGTTTACACATAAATCATATAACAAATGGACTGAAATTGAAAAGCTTTGGCTAGCCCCAATACACCCGAACAACCTGCTATGGAGTGCGAATGCGGAGGTGCCCCCCGATCGGATGCTAGGCCCCATGTCTCTGCTACGGCGGACTTGGCGCACGCTGGCCCGACCCCATAAACTATCTTCAGAGAAATCACCAATGACCTCTTTTATCTGCAATCCCAAAGTGCCAGATAGTCTAACACATCAGATGTCCCACCCCTGGTCCTCTAGGAACCTATTCCATTTTGGGAGTATAGTGGAACCCAGATCCCGTAAATTATTACCTTTTTCTGAATTACAAGCAAAACATGGCTTGCCGAAACAGGCATTCTATGGATACTTACAAATCCGACACTACGCACTAACTATAACCTCGAACCTGCAGTTCTCTCCCCCAACCTCCTTTGAAACTATAATATTGGAGGGGAATGCCCAGAAGGGTATTATATCGGGAATTTACAAGATTTTAAATACCTTCTCCCTAGAAGAGCAAGGAAAGCACTCCTACATGCTTAAATGGGAGAAAATACTTGATGAGGAACTCCCTATAGCACAATGGCAGGCGATCTGGAACCAGACAGCAAAGAGTTCATTATGCACTCTATATAAGGAAAATGCATACAAAATTTTATTCTTCTGGTATATGACCCCAGATGTGCTCCATGCAATTTTCCCCACTAGTTCAGATCGTTGCTGGCGCTGTCGGGGAGGAAAGGGCAACCTCATACATATCTATTGGGAGTGCCCGCTGATCACCCCCTTTTGGGACAAGGTCCAACTCCTACTGTCCCATCTCTTGGAAATGCAGGTCCGAGCTTCTCCAAAGTTCTTCTTACTGGGTCTATCACCACTCAAACTACGCACGCCATATAAGAAATTAGTAAGACACATACTCACAGCAGCCAGATGCCTAGTAGCCCTAAACTGGAAACGCCGTTCCCCACCCTCTCCTGAAGATCTTTACTCGAGAATTAAAGATATTGAACTGATGGAGAAAATGACGGCTAGGATGCAGGACAGACTGGAGGCTCACAACGGGGTCTGGGAACTGTGGCATCTCCGGGAGGACCCACCATGACCAGGTATCAACCTTACTCAGATGGCCTACTGTACATCTCCCTCTCTCTTCCCCCTTGTTTTTTTTTCTCTCTCTCTTTTTCTATTCCTCCTTCTATATCACAGATTTTAAAATATCTGAGTTCTCATAGATATTATTCTACTATAATGTAACTGGATTAACATCCTCTATCTACAAAAGGAATTGCTATAAGTTAAACGATGAGATATCTTTGAAACGTAGCACG
The DNA here is from genome assembly GCF_042186555.1 of Aquarana catesbeiana. Taxonomy (NCBI): domain Eukaryota; kingdom Metazoa; phylum Chordata; class Amphibia; order Anura; family Ranidae; genus Aquarana; species Aquarana catesbeiana. The sequence continues at coordinate 275,551,081 of NC_133330.1, read as the reverse complement.
AATTTAACACCCTTGCTTCACATATATATGTTTAATAGTGGATAAGATATGTTGGATAATATTTACAACTTTCCATGCTTCTTTACTCTGTACTGCAACTGAGAATGATAATAATAATAAAAACTGTTATTTGAAAAAAAAAAAAAAAAGATCCAGTCCCATCAGGAAGGCCTACATGGCTGGATCCCATTAACGTGAAACAGATGAGAAAACTTCAATGACAGCATCCCAAGTTCACACACAGTTGAAAAAGAAGAACAAGCTTGCAGAACTTTCTGAGCTGATAGCAGATAGAAATTTACCTCCAGAATTCAGAGATTTATTGACAACTTGGTTTCCACCTGGACGATAGAGAGTTCAACAAACTTTTTAAAAAGGTACAATGTGGATGGAACTGGTGTGATTAGAGGGGACTTACTGATAAAAAGACTTGGGAATGAAATCCAAAATCAGTCTTCTAGGAATGTATCTACAAAAGAGTCAATGAGAGAAATGTCACAAGCAGAGCTGGAAAGGAAGGCCTCGCTCAACATTGAGAGATGGTTGAAGGATAAACTCAGAGAGGGATTCCGGAGCATGAAGGGAGAATTTGAGAAGTGTGAACCTCATAGAATTGGCAAGGTTGAGAAGGAGGATTTCCTCACGGTGTTGGAGAGGTTCGACTTAAAACTTAAAGAGGAGCACTTTAACCATTTCCAGGCAAGATGTGGCCTAGAGAACTCTGTCAGGCATCAGTTACATGGACTTTCAAGAATTTTCAAGACCGCAGTGAAAAAGGGATTACGCACAAGATACTCTCCAACCCGAAACACAGGTCAGGAATGAAAAATCAACTATACCAGAAACTTTGAGAGCATTTTCAAGATTGTATCAGTCTATATAAGTTGATGGCAATGTATTTATTTAAAAAAATTTAACAAAACTAAAAAAAAAAAAAAAAAAAGATGATTTGACAATAAAACCTGGAAGCTGATTGGTTTCTATACAGAGTTAAACCAGATTTTGCATGCTTCAGTTTTAGTAAATCATACATATGACTTACTGGGTTATATATATATCATATCATCATATGGGTCCAGGTTATTGCAGGATGATGCCTGCAGCTACACTCCGAGGAGACACTCCCAGCACGTCCTTGTCCCTAAACTAACTATAGATATGTGGTTGCCCAGGCATACCTAGGGTTGCCACCTCATCCCTTTAAAACCAAACACATAATTACACAGGTTCTGTGGCTTATTAAGGTGGTAACTAAACTCACTTAGTGCCTTATCTGCATTAAATCAGCCATAGAACCTGTGTAATTAAAATGTGTTCAGTTTTAAAGGGGTGAGGTGGCAACCCTAGGTATGCCTGGACAGCCACATATCTGTAGTTAGTCCCGGGAACTAAGCTTACACGGTTAACCCTTTCCCCAGCTTAGGCCAGCCGCTGATTTGCTAGAACCAAACACATGTAGCAAGGTCTCCGGCCTTGTCCAGTCTAAGGGCCTCCAAGGCCAAAGATAGCTGCCATCCTTCAATATGTAGTGGGTTGTAAGGCATAGTGGGTGCAAAGATGGTGAAAGACATTGGGCGCCAGACACTTCTTGGATGCAAAAGAGGTTTTATTTCTTTTGACAGTCCTTTTCGTATTTTTGGGGGAAAGAGGGTTAGGGCCAGGTTATAGATTCAATTGGCAGACTCCGAGACTTCAATAGGAGGACAACCATGCAGGGAAAGACCCCAGCAAGGCGCCACTTCTGCACATGCAGGAATGCTGTCTCCTATGGCAACAGTCCTTTAACAGTTTCTAACTCAAACGTAGCAGTTCTTTCAGCTCCACTACAACTGCCTCTTGTAGTTCTTCAACACTGAGCTCCCGGTCCCTCACTAGGCCCTCTGATTCACTGACTCTGAATCCCTTGAGCTTCTCCAAGGTTAGCAGTGGTATCTCCCTCAAGCGTCATCCACGCTTCCCTGCTGGGTCCCTAGCTTGGCACTCCAGATACTTATCAAGCTTCACCCCTGCTAACCAGCGAGGTCTCTGGCTTGACTCACAAGGCTGCCCTGCAAGTGTCTCCTCCGCATTCTCTACCGTGCCCGTTCGGTGAGAATATCGTTCTGCTACTTTCTTCAGTTACTCACTGTGGTCCCTGGTAAAGTTGATAGGAAGAAATTGTAAAAACGATGGATCTCAAACTACTGGTAATTTTAGGGCAACAGAGACCAGTTTATCTTTTTGGGACGGGGTACTTCCACAACTTAGCTATTAGATCAAGAAGATTGTAGGGAAACAGACAGGGAAAGAGGAAGTAGTTGAAAGGAGGACCAAAAAATGCCAAATAATCTTTAATTATGCAAAAATTTACTTAGTGAAAAGCCACCCTCTAAGTACCCTAAAATAGTTAAAAACTATATTAAAGAGACAACGTTGTCACTTTAAAATAATTGACACACAGGACGTGGCTGCACTAATCTGGAATAGCCGCATCAAACATGGAACACATGTATTCCCATATATCTAAGCCGGAATGGTCTGTAAGTGGGTTATCTAGAGCACCGAGCAATACTTGTCCCAATCGGGCTGATTGTATGCTATATCATTGTGTCATTGATTCCCATCAGGGATACTGACCAATTGGTGGACAGATCGTCCAGGGCTTTAGCGATGAAAAGGGAAATAATACACCGCTGAATAACATAATTGCCTAGGGCTATATTGGTATATCACATTGTTGAATACACAACAACTGAATAAAGCCCTTGGAAAATATCACGTATAGCACAGCAATTGTATTTCACTATATTGGTATCCTAATTAGATGAATCCAGTGGAATAGAGCATTATAGCAATAAAAACAGTAGAAAATAATGTCCTCCTTGAATGTGTCCTGAGTAGCCAGAAAATAAATGAGGGGTATAATGTCCTAGTGGCACAAACTCATTAAATCCAGAACTCACAGGAAAGTCTATCTGGCGTTATTTGGATCCTATTGTGTCAGATTCCTGGCATAACAGCTGATTTTAGGTTGGACCATTGATTGGTATTACACCCAAAAGATTGGTATCAAAAGAGCATCAGTATAGATGATTCAAAGGGGACAATCAAGTTCAAGGGAAGACCGCTGTACATACCACTTCCCGTTGTCTTGGATAGACAGTTAAAGATGTCGGAGGGAGGTCGATTTAGACTCACGTCACTTCTGAGTTGAACTCAGCGGAACTATCCTCCTACAGCTGCTTAGATTCTCTGTCGTCCAGTGGATAGAGTACAGGTCACAGTCCTCATGTACTTGACCAAGAGTCCTTAAGAAAGACACCGGCGGTGCCACGTCTGCAGTGTATTAGAGCCGCGCTCTGTATTTCCTCGGCTCCGCTGTATACAGCATGCAGCTTGGCGTCCTGTGGTCTCTGCTCATGTCAATGCATTTCACAAACCTTTACGTTCACTTCATCATTGGTTGATCATCCTCCCTTGAACTTGATTGTTCCCTTTGAATCATCTATACTGATGCTCTTTTGATGCCTGTCTTTTGGGTATTATACCAATCAATGGCCCAACCTAAAATCAGCTGTTATGTCAGGAATCTGACACAATAGGATCCAAATAACGCCAGATAAACTTTCCTGTGGGTTCTGGATTTAATGAGTTTGGGCCACTAGGACATTATACCCCCCATTTATTTTCTGGCTACTCGGGATACATTCAAGGAGGACATTATTTTCTACTGTTTTCATTGCTATAATGCTCTATTCCACTGGATTCATCTAATTGGGATACCAATATAGTGAAATACATTTGCTGTGCTATATGTGATATTTCCCAAGGACTTTATTCGGTTGTTGTGTATTCAACAATGTGATATACCAATATAGTCCTAGGGAATTGTGTTATTCAGTGGTGTATTATTTCCCTTTTTATCGCTAAAGCCCTGGACAATAGACACGTGCACTGACAAAAAATGTGTTTGTTTTCATTTTATTCTTTTTTTGCTTTTTCAGAAATTAGAAAATTAGAAAATTCGGAAATTCAAAAATTTGGATTTTCAAATTTCTGAATTTCCAAATTTTTGAATTTCCATATTTTCACATTTTCTGAATTTCCAAATTCCGAAATTTTCCGAATTCTGAAATTTTCAAATTTCCGAATTTTCGAATTCCGAATTTTAAACTTAGAATTTCCGAATGTTCAAATTTCCGAATGTTCAAATTTCCAAACTTCAAATTTTCGAATTCGATAATTCAGAAATTCGAAAATTCAGAAATTCGAAGATCCGAAAATCTGCAAAAAGAAAGAAAATCAGTAAAATTTGAAATAAGAACTAATTAATAATAACTAACTATTAAATTATAGGTATTGGAATTTCCTTTCAAATTTGGCTGTTAGTGAACGTAACGAATGCAAGTTTATCTGAAGTTACGAATTATCCGAAATAACGAATGCCGCAACTAAACAAATGAAATGGAACAAATTATTAATAAAAAGGTTTTATTATTATTATTATTGTTATTTATTATTAGATCGTTACGTTCCATTTGTTTAGATACGGCATTAGTTATTTCAGATCATTTGTAATTTCGGATAAATTTGTACTCGTTATGTTCACTAACAGCGAAATTTGACAGGAAATTCCAATACCTATAAAATGTAATATTTATTAGCTAGTTATTATTTCAGATTTTCAGGTTTTTGAATTTTCAGATTTTCATTCCTATTTTTGGATTTTCAAATTTTTGAATCTTCGAATTTTCTAATTTCGAATTTTCAAATTTCATAATTTTGAATTTCCGAATTTCCATTTTCCAAATTTTGAATTTCCGAATTTCGAATTTCCAAATTTCCGAACTTTTCCCAATTTTGATTTTTTCCGAATGTACATATTTTCCAAACTTATTTCCGAATTTCGAATTTCCGAAAATTCTGAAATTAATGAATTTGTCAAAATAACGAATTCTGAACTAAACGAATTGCATATGTCTACTAGACAATCTATCCACCAATTGGTCGTTATCCCTGTTGGGAATCAATGACACATGTAGCATACAATCAGCCTGAATGGGACAAGTATTGCTCGGTGCTCTAGATAACCCACTTACAGACCATTCCGGCTTAGATATATGGGAATATATGTGTTCCTTGTTTGATGTGGCTATTCCAGATTATTACAGCCACGTCCTGTGTGTCAATTGTTTTAAAGTGACAATGTTGTCTCTTTGATATAGTTTTTAACTATTTTACGGGACTTAGAGGGTGGCTAAAAGTAAATTTTTGCATAATTAAAGATTTGGCATTTCCCTTTGTGGCGACAGCTTCCCTTCTACTTCCGCTGACGGGTTCTCCGGCTGACAGAACCGTCACTTTCGGTTGGACTACAAGCTGCAGTCCCAACCCTGTGCTGCCCTCTTACTTCTGGATATGCCCTCACACAGTGTGGCAGCCAGATGCCCTGGGATAGGCCCAACCTCTGGCCTAGCAGCCCGGGGCGTACGACACACATCCACCCAGACAGTCATCCAGGTGGCATAGAACATAGATCACCTGACCTCACCCGAATATATAGGTTCTCCCAGCAGGCCAAGGGATTCAAGAAAACCTCTGCCCATTGGCTGAGATACCCCATATACCCATAACCTGACCTTGGGTTGCCTTTCTCGTATCTATTACCACCAATCACCCGGCCACCTAGTGGTAGAAGAGAAAAGTGCAACAAGGCCAAACTTAGGGAGAAATCAATAGATCTCTATCAATTGACCGAGACGACTACTCTTGGCAAGTAAATTTGTGAGGAGCTCCCTGACTAAACCCCAGAGTGCTACACACATTTCGACCTGTCTACAAGTTACAAAGTCAATAAGTCAAAATCAGAAAGCCCTACCCATTAAAGTCTCAAACTCAAAACTTTTTAAATGTCTTTACACATAACATTGCATTGTATACATACTCCCTTAAAGTGATTGAAAGCTTTTTTTTTAATTAAAATAACAAACATGTTATACTTACCTGCTTCTCTGTGCAATGGATTTGCACAGAGCAGCACTGATCCTCCTCTTCTGTGGTCCCCCTCCTGCACTCCTGGCTCCACCCCCCCGGAGTGCCCCCATAGGAATCTGCTTGCTATGGAGACACTCGTAAATGCTTGCTCCCCAGTCTCCTTTTGTGTGTTTACAAGACACACAGAGTGGGGCTCGGCCCTGTCGCCTGCTCCCTTGTCACTGGTTCTGAGTGACTGCAGCAGGAGCCATTGGCTGAGCTGGCATTATCTGAGCCAATGAGGAACGAGGGGTGGGAGGGGAGTTACATGCAGAAGGTTTTTTACCATACTGCATAGAGGGTAAGATAAAAATTCTGCTGCCTTTACAACACTTTAGTCATTATTACATTCATTTTATAATAAAAATCTGGTTGACCCTGCTATTCACTGGCACTTCCCTCTTGTCTCTGTCCCCACTGCAGCTTCAGATCATATGGATCGCCCATTGCCATCTGTAATGCACATGTACTGTTTTTAATGAACAGGCAAGCCGTTCAGTTTCTCATTTGTGAAAATTAAGGTCAATCATCTAAAACTCCTCTGCCACCATGTTAAACCACAAAAAGGTCACTGGTGACTTCAGATACACAATACAGCTAACAATGAACAAACTTAACGTGATGGCTCACACACCAATCCACAGCACAATGATTCGTGTGGCAGAACATCTCCTCCTATTAGAAACACCCGGAAGGCCATAGCAGATATGGAAGGGTCTCAGGAAGCTTTCAGAGAGTCCAGCAAGGTATATATCAGGTGCCTAGGTCAACCACGATGGATGGTCCCTCCAACCATTTTGCCCATACATTATGAAACTTTCTTTTTGCCACAATTTTCATATGTGTGATTTTAATATCACTTTAATATTAATTCTCAAACCTCTTTACAGTCCTCTTTCATTATTCTTGGAATTCTGAGAGCATTCAATATCTAGGAATCAAGTTATCACCCACATCTCAGAGTCTATATGATGCTAACTACCCTTACCTTTGAAAAAAATATATACAAGTTCCCCAACACTGGACTCTATATCAAAGTTAGGAGGAACTGTACCTATTAAAATGACATCCTACTTAGACTGCTATACCATTTTCAAACTCTCCCTGTGAAAATCCCTCTTTTGATTCTGAAAAAACACCAACAGGACCCACTATATCCTCAACAATTTCTTATATCGAAAAGTACATTTAAACAAATAACCAACAGTAAGCAATTATGACTCACTTGGTAGTAGCCAGACAGACTCCAGCATTTTAGATTCTAATACAGGATAGAATAAAATAACAAATAAAAAAAACTTGTGTCTCTTGCTGGGCAATAGTCCTTTCATGGCTTCCAACATCATTTGCTGGTTGCAACGACATTTGACATTTTGCAAACAAGTTCCAAGGCAATCCAAGGATATACACTCACTGGGCACTTTGCTTCGTAACACAAATTGCTAATCAACCAATCACATGGCAGCAACTCAATGCATTTAGGCTTCTAGACATGGTGAAGACAACTTGCTGAAGTTCAAACTGAGCATCAGAATGGGGAAGAAAGGGGATTTAAGTCATTTTGAATGTGGCATGGTTGTTGGTGCCAGATGAGTTTTTCAAAAACTGTTGATCTACTGAGATTTTCACACACAACCATCTCTAGGGTTTTCAGAGAATGATCCAAAAAAGAGAAAATGTCCAGTGAGCAGCAGTTGTGTGGACGAAAATTCTTTGATGTCAGAGGTCAGAGGAGAATGGGCAGACTGGTTCTAAATGATAGAAAGGCAACAGTAACTCAAATAACCACTCGTTAAAACCAAGGTATCCAGAATACCATCTCTGAATGCACAATACATCGAATCTTGAAGCAGATGGGCTACAGCAGCAGAAGACCACACCGGGTGCCACTCCTGTCAGCATTTAGAACAGGAAACCAAGGCTACAATTCAAACAGGCTCACCAAAATTTGACAATAGAAGATTGGAAAAACATTGCCTGGTCTGAGTCTCGATTTCAGCTGCAACATTCAGATGGTAGGGTCAGAATTTCTCATAAACATGAAAGCATGGATCCATCCTTCCTTCTATCAATGGTTCAGGCTGGTGCTGAGGATGTAATGGTGTGGGGGATATTTTTTTGGCACACTTTGGGCACCTTAGTACCAGTCTACCCGAGTATTGTTGCTGACCATGTCCATCCCTTTATGACTACAGTGTACCCATCTTCTGATGGCTACTTCCAGCAGGATAATGCACCATGTCACAAAGCTCAAATCATCTCAAACTGGTTTCTTGAACATGACAGTGAGTTCACTGTACTCCAATGGCCTCCACAGTCACCAGATCAGGGACAGATCCAAGGGGGGCAATGGGGCAATTGCCCCCCCCGAGAAATTAGTGATGGGCTGGCGGGTGAGCAGGCAAATCAGCGGATGAGTAAGCGTGCGGGCGTGTGTGCGGGCGAGCCAGTCAACGGGGGTCAGTAGGTGAGTGAGCTCCTGAGCGGGCAGGTCGGCGGGTGAGTGTGCTGGCGCGCAGGGCAGTCATCGGGTGAGTGAGTGGGCGGGCCAGTCAGCAGGTGAGCAGAGGTGCTGGCCAGTCAGCGAGCCAGTGGGTGGGGAGCACAGAGATGACATCTCTCACTGCCTGCCCTGCATCACTGTAGTTCTGCCCTCACAGTGCAGCAGAGAGATTACATCATCTCTCTGCTGCCTGTATTCACTCTGGCAAGTGACAATCTGCACCTTAGCAGGCCAATGAAAATCAGCAATGTGTGGCAGGTGATGTGGCAAGTGACAATCTGCAACGTGTGGCAAGTGTCAATACGCAGTGTGTGGCAGGTGACAATCTGCAACATGTGGCAGTTGACAATCTGCAACATGTGGCAGTTGACGTGGCAAGAGACAATCTGCAACGCGTGGCAGGTGACATGGCAAATAACAATCTGCAACGTGTGGCAGTTGACGTGGCAAGTGACAATCTGCAACGTGTGGCAGGTGACGTGGCAAGTGACAATCCGCAACGTGTGTCAGGTGACGTAGCAAGTGACAATCTGCAACGTGTGTCAGGTGACGTGGCAAGTGACGATCTGCAACGTGTGTCAGGTGACGTGGCAAGTGACAATCAGCAACATGTGGCAAGTGACAATCCACAACGTGCGGCAGGTGATGTGGCAAGTGACAATCCGCAACATATGGCAGGTGACATGGCAAGTGACAATCCGCAATGTGTGGCAAGTGACAATCTGCAACTTGTGATCGGGCTCCCACTAATTCTGCATTATGGTGAGTTGAACCATTTCAATTTATATTACAATGTAATAATAGAAATAATGCGCTTCAATCATCCTGACACCATAACAACCATGGTGCAGTGATGATGAAAGTGCTAACATAAGCCCTTGCCTCGATAAATTGCCCGCAAAAAAAAAAAACGTATTTTCTGGCAGTGCCCCTCCTAAGACTAGACTCTGGATCCGCCCCTGCACCAGATCTCAATCCAATAGAGCACCTTTGGGATGTGGTGGAACGGGAGGTTCGCATCATGGATGTGCAGCCGACAAATCTGCAGCAACTGATGCTATCATGTCAATATGGACCAAAATCCCTGAGGAATGTTTCCAACACCTTGTTGAAGCTATGCCTGCCACAAAGAATTAGGGCAGTTCTGATGGCAAAAGGGGATCCAACCCGGTACTAGCAAGGTGTACCTAATAAAGTGGCTGGTGAGTGTATGAAACAATTTGATCTAGAATCTATTTTTCATTTGCTTTAATATAATTCAGAACATAATGTCCGGATATGTGTGGGATGTATCCCTATTTAACTTTAATTGTGCTATATATAGGAAATAATGAGCGCTTACTGATAAATGAGGTCAGTATGAAAAATGTCATAAGCTATAACTATTGTTTTGTGAAACTAGTGCAAAATAATTAGTTACTCAATGTGCATTTATAAATGAAAAACATATTCCACCAAAAAACGCTTCTAATAGGGTCTAACAGCAAAAATGATTATAACCTGAATAACCTTGTAACAATATTGTCTTTAATATGAAATCATGAATCAGACACATGGAATAGAACTATATGTATCTAACCTGATCACATAACCTCAATATAATTTTAGGAGAAAAAAAGAATTCTGTAGAAAAAAAAAACAAAACATAGCTTTAACTCTTGTGGACCAGTTTGCAGCCACTTGTTCTTCTTAGTATTTAATTATGGAGTAGGTCTAAATCAGGAGCAAAAAAAAAGTCCAGTTTCCTGAAATTCAAATTTACAATTTACTTTTAAAATACTGTATATACAAGAAGATTTATCATAAGGACAGAAACACGACCAATGAGATATTGTTCATTTGTAAAATTATTTAACTATTTATCAGTGTTCCCATTGGCAGATCACCCCTTGTTCTTGTGACAAAGCTAAAACTTTGGATTTCCCCTTATTGTTTGTCTTGGAGACAGTAGTCACCAAGACAAACGGAGGGGGCACAGACAGAAAAAAAAAAAAAAATGGCAATTGGTCTAACACCCATCTATATCCAGAGTCCAAGTGGAAGAAGATGAGATTTTATTATTCTTGATAAAAAGTCAGAAGACAAAACCTTCTCTATCCAGAGAGAAGCTGGTTGACTACAGATGACATGCCTAATGCCCTGTACACACAGTCGGACATTGAGACAACAAAATCCATGGATTTTTTCCGACGGATGTTGGTTCAAACTTGTCTTGCATATACACGGTCACACAAAGTTCTGAACGCGGTGACGTAAAACACATACGTCGGGACTATAAACGGGGCAGTAGCCAATAGCTTTCGTCTCTTAATTTATTCTGAGCACGCATGGCACTTAGTGCGTCGGATTTGTGCACACACAATCGGAATTTCCGACAACGGATTTTGTTGTCGGAAATTCCGATGGAAAATGTGTGATGGAGCCCACACACGGTCGGAATTTTCAACAACAAGGTCCTATCACACATTTTCCGTCGAAGAATCCGACCGGGTGTACAGGGCATAAGTGTTAGGACTGGGATACTGCAGCCCTGAATCTGAGACACAGCTGTCAAGGGACAACTAACTAAAAAGTGGGACTGTCCCAGCAAATTTGGGTCTGTTAGTAAATATGTAGTGAATGACTGGATGCAGGTAGCAGTGCTTTCACGTGAGGCAGTGCATATATAAAGAGGCATTAGCTCTGCAAATGGATAGTGAGTGTATAATATAAAAATGACAGAAAGCATGGGTCAAATTGTTATTACACAAAACAAACCAAAAACTGGATAAACACACGGAGCAGGATTCTGAGCAGCAAGGCCAACAATACTGTAGCAAACTAAAAACACCTATATTAGACACTCCTAGTCTCCGTCTGGTTGCTGATATCACAGCATTTCAAAGTACAAATTCCACAACTCCTAGCTTTCATCTTTTTTTTCCCCTGAAATATCTCTTTTAACTGTAAAGTATAGTCTGTTATAAATGAATGTACTTTATAACTATTAAAAGTGTTGAAGATCCCAAAGACCTGCACCACTCAAGACTCTAGCGCATTTCTTCAGTCTGCAGTCTTAAAGCGGAGTTCCACCCAAAAATGGAACTTCTGCTTTTCCGATTGCTGTACCCTCCGGTGTCACATTTGGCACCTTTTAGGGGGGAGGAGGGAGCAAATACCTGTCTAATACAGTATTTTGCTTTCACTTCCGGGCAGATACCTGTGCTTTCTGCCTGGGAAGATCAGACAACTTTGGTCAATGAGAGCAAAAGTTTTTACATATATCTTTCATGCACCATGGGAGTTTCACCGTGATCTGATTGGTCGGGAGGGGACCGCCCGATACTGAGGTTCTCTGGTTTTCCTGAAGCCATCCAGTATTTTTATACATGCACTCCTAGATCCTCTGTTATGGGGGATCATGGAGCTCTGGTAAGAGTCCATTTCTGCTGTTTTGGTGGTGGATTCAACTATAACCTTCACCCAACATCTTTCTGATGATATTCAGCTTGCATCTCATGAACTTTTTATTTATAATTTTTTTTATAACTTCACGGGACTTTACATGTACAGTTGATTTATATTTGTGTACCATTTTTCCTGTAAAGCACATATTTTGGTTTATTAATTTATATATGCACATGTAGATGTTTGAGTTTTTATTCAAATGCACTCTTGGCATTCATTATCAATGGATGTATGCATGTGATTTATTTTCAGTATTTTAGAGTATTGATATCACATTTTGTTAGCGCGATTCTATTTTTTTTCCGATAGATACCGGAGCCACCCGCGAGTATGTACGCCCCTTCCCCCCCTGCTGTATCCCCGCTGGTCCCAGAAAACAGCAGGGACCAGTGGGATAGCGCAGTGTGAGTCGGCATGCGCAGTAGGGAACTAGGAAGTGAAGCCACAAGGCTTCACTTCCTGATTCCCTTACCGAGGATGGCGGCGGCAGCACCCGACAGCAGCGGGATAGATGGGCTTCGGGTGCCGACATCCTGGGCGCCCTAGACAGGTAAGTGTCCATATTTTAAAAGTCAGTAGCTGCAGTATTTGTAGTTGCTGACTTTAGAAAAAAAAAAAAAGAAACAGCGGCACTCCGCTTTAAGTCTGGCCTCAAGAGCACATCTCTGCTCTGCATCTACAACAATCATCTAAAAAAGTAGAAATCAATGGACCACGCACTGACATCTTCACTAATGTAAAACCATCTTTAATATAGTAAATCGAGGATTCTTCATGATTAAGCTGTTTGTGGGTTGAAATGTGTTGGATACGGAGGTGAACAGGCAAGACTATAGGTTGTGAATCTTCTATTTATTATATTAAAGCTGGTTTTACATTGGTGACAGCATCAGTGTATAGCCCGTTCATTTCTACTTGACAAGCAGAAGAGCTGACCAGAGATGTGCTTCTAGTGTGCATCTGATGGGAGCTGGAGGTACAGGGAAAGAGTCAAGTTTAGAGCCCCATAGCTACTATTGATTCCACCATCATCCAAGAAGGGCTGCACTCTAATGATGTCTTTTTTTCAAATGTGGATTTCTCCTTGAGAGGAAAGGAAGTCCTCCTCTTCCTCCGGCTGCTAGGCCTCGAGTGCCCTGTCCATAATGCCACGCAGAGTCTGCTCCAGCAGAAACACAACAGGGATTGTGTCACTGATGCATGCATTGTCACGGTTCACCATCCTTGTGGCCTCCTCAGATGGTGACAGTACAGTGCAGGCATCCTTTATGGCAGCCATTGGCGTGGGGGGAAAAAAGCCGAGCCAGCCTGAGCCTGTCATTGTGCCATACTCACACAGGTCCTGGTTGACGGCCCTCAGCTGCATGTGCAGCCACTGCAGCAAATTCGAGTTCCACCTGGTGGGCATGTAACAAATCAGGCGGTTTACGGGCAGGTGGAATTTCAGCCAAGCGAGCTCTGGCTGTGTATGACCGCCTGAAATGGCTACAGACTCTTCTGGTAGATGAAACCCTGTGAGCTGCCACACTCCTGACCTAAAGTCAAAAACTAAAGAAATTAAATAAAATGAAAAAAAAAAATAAAAAAAATAAAAAAACTAGAAATAAAAATGAAAATAAAAATAAAGTTAAAAATAAAGATAAAAATAAATAAAAATAAAAATAAATATAAAACTAAAGATAAGCAGCTGCCAGCACTACCCACACTTCCCAAATTTGACAATACAAATTTGGTATATATACAGACTCTTCTGGCTTGCTTTAGCAGATCTTCCAACCCTGGGTAGCTATTTAAAAAACGCTGCCCCACCAAATTAAGGACATGTGCCAGGCATGGCACATGTGTCAACTTTCCCTATCTAAGGGTGGACAGAAGGTTTGTGCCATTATCACACACCATCATTCCTGGTTCCAGCTAGTGTGGGGTGAACCACCACTGGGCCTGCCACTACAGAGCTGCAAAAATCTCTGCTCCAGTGTGGTTCCTGTCCCCTAGACATACCAGCTGAAGCACTGCATGGCACCTTTTAGCTTGACTCATTGAATAGCCCCTTGAATGCTTAGGGGGATACTTGTGGTTCATAGGACATTTCAGCAGAGGACGGGATGGAGGAGGAGTTAGAGCTGACAAATCTCGCATCATCACCACTAGCTGTATGGAGACGTGGCGGCACAACAAGCTGCAGAACTGAACCCTGTCCTTCATCCTTCTGAGTTGCAAGCAGAATTACCCAGTGTGCTGTGAACTAAATATATTGTCCCTGTCCATGCTTGCTTGACCACGTGTCAGCATTAACGTGGACTTTGCGGCTGACTACCTTGCCCAACGATGCCACAAAATTGCCTTCCACGTGATGGTACAGAGCTGGAATGGCCATACGTAAAAGAAATAGCCGTTGAGAAACCTGCCATAGTGGTACAGCATGTTCTGAAAATTCACTGAAGGGGCAGAATCCACCAGACAGAAAGGCAGAAGTTGTAGAGCCAGCAGCTTTGACAAGCATGCATTTAGATGCTGGGCATGTGGGTGGCAGTGACTGTATTTTTTTTCACCGCAGCAGATGGGTCAGAGAAATTTGCTGGCTATAGTCTACAGCTGGTGGTGTGCTACTGGCAGATATGCTGCAAGGACCTGGGACACTCTGCGCTATACCATCATCCCTGTCAGTGGAGGGTGCTGAGAGGTCATGACAGAGGTATGGTGGGGGGCAGACTGAGGTGAATAAGGAGGAGGAACCCCTTTTGTGTGGCTTTCAGGTGCTCTTGCCAATGGGCTCAGTGGCAGGAGGTTAAATGCCTTGTCAAGCATGTGGTACCCAAATGGCTGGTGTTTTTGCCACACTTGATGTGCTTGAAACAAAGTTTGAAAATTGTGATCGGCTGCACATGTGCTAAAAAAAGCCCAGACAGCTGAGCTGTGGGAAGTGGGCTAGGAGATAACAGCTCCACAATGTGATGGAATAGGGTGGCTGCTCTCTACCCTTACATGATGGCTGCCTCGTTGGTGTTGTGTCTCATCCTCACTTTCCTCCTCAGCTCTATCTGGCACAAAGTCGTGTCAGTGACTCATCATCATCTCCTACATCCCCATTACCACTGGAGACAACTTGGCAATACGCTGCAGCTGGGGGAACATGACTGCCAATTTGTGTACCAGTGTTCTCCCCTCTGTAAGCTCATGTTTCTACCTTCCTCAATCTCAGAACCAACGTCTGAATCAAGTAATGGCTGTGTATCATCAAGGAGCAAGTGGCTGAGGCTGTGTTCAAATAACTCAGCTGACTCCTCCATGCCTGATGCTGGGGCTATGGCAGGAATAGCTGTGGACTATGATGGCTATTTACCAGTTAAACTGACTCCACGGTTGGTAAAGCAGAGACCTTTGACACTCTGGCAGTGGTCTATCCATGCTCACCAGGAGCCAGGAAGAGTCCCCGGATTAAAGAGACTAATACTGATCTCGTCCGAAGGCTGTTGACACCCCTTGTCCTGGAACCTGGCACTTCGACTGTGAATGTACACCCCATGTTGAGGCAGGCCTACCAGCGGTAGGTACAAGAGCAGAAGGCCCCAGCTGAAGGAGTGGGGAAGATCTGGCTCCTAGACTGGTGTGATAAAGTGTTACAGCCCGGTGAGGTATCTTGTCTGCGAGCATCGGTCAAGCTGAATTGGAAGCAACCAGGCCCTTTCATCATCCTTGAAGCAGAAAGCCAGAAAGAAGACATGGAGGTGGATGGAGATAATTCCCAAAGTGGTGTATAAGATCAAAAGGGTGCTTCTACTAAATACTGAGCAAAGGGTCTGAATACTTAGGACCATGTGATATTTCAGTTTTTCTTTTTTAATAAATCTGCAAAAATGTTAACCATTCTGTGTTTTTCTGTCAATATGGGGTGCTGTGTGTACATTAATGAGGAAAAAAATGAACTTAAATGATTTTAGCAAATGGCTGCAATATAACAAAGAGTGAAAAATTTAAGGGGGTCTGAATACTTTCCGTCCCCACTGTATATACCTAAAAAACACATAGATCATCCATAGGACCAGGTCATGCTAATAATTCCTAATGTGGGGCAGTGTGTTCCCGGAAAAGCGGGTTGTGTGTCACTGTCCCACACTGAAATAGGGCACAGCCTGAGATACACTGGATGATGTCCACCCGAGAGACTCCCCGTTGTCAGTCAGTCAAGTAGTTGAATGCATGTATGATACATCCTGCTAATAGTCTTATCCTGCTGAGTAGTGTGTAGTTGAAGAAGAAGACGCGTATTCAAATACTCCAAGGGCTGTATGCAATGACAAGCTATTTAATTCTCAGCAGTAGTACTAATTGCCTATTTTATAAATCTGAGACTATTCCCACAGCCTGCAGGTAATTCTCACGATTAATCCTTAGTACACACATATAGCTTGTATAGTAGCTTGACAGTGACTGATTTATACAACTTTTCTCAAGATTAGATTGAAGTCCATTTGTCAGTGTATGACCAATCATCTCCAATTGCCCACCAAAATGATAGTAATCCTTGGTATTTCAATATACATCTGTATATGTAATATTGGCTCCTGCTCTCCCCACATTGAGAATGAACTGAGCAAAACACTGTGCAGAAATCTCAGAGTATTACTAGATATGAAACAATGTTCATAAATATTTAAATAAGAATGGATTAGTCCTCACAGATACATTGAATGTAACTACAAACAGGGTTCCTGCAGCCTGCAGGTAATCTCTTAGTATGGGTTACTCACGGATCTGGTGATTCTACAGAGATCGTTCAAACCTCGAGTCGGGATCGATCTGTATATGTATATCCAATTGATTAGATTTTCAGAAAAGCTGTTCCTTTTCCGTTGGTTGTTTCCTTGTTTTCCCTTCTGTTAGCACAGTGTATTGAAAATAGAGGGAGGGCATTTGTAGTTCTCCTGCGGGAGTTTTTATAGCGCCAAAGAGAAGACTGCATTTGTGACCCCTGGGGGTTCCCTTCAATATAAAAAAAAGCCATCCAGGAGTGGCCACGTTCTGCAAACAATAAGCAGGTCAGGGCCTTTCTTGGGATCGCGGGGTATTATAGAAGGTTTATCCCGAATTTTGCAACTATAACTGCCCCACTGAAGGACCTTACGAAAGGGAAAGACTCCGTAATGATGAAATGATCCCCAGCAGCAGAGGAATCATTTAATGTCTTGAAGAAGGCTCTTTTTGCACAGCCAGTGCTGTACTCCCCGATTTCTCCAAAGATTTTTTGGTTCAGACGGATGTGTCTGATGTAGGTATCGGGGCAGTATTGTCACAGGTACACAATGGGGAAGAACACCCTGTGGTGTAAATAAGCAGAAAGCTCAATGATCATGAGAAAAAGTATGCAGTCATTGAAAAGGAATGTTTAGCCATAAAGTGGGCTGTCGACGCACTAAGGTCCTATTTGTTAGGGCACCAGTTTGAGTTAATAACTGATCATGCTCCCTTGAAATGGGTGGCCCAAAAGAAGGAGACTAATGGACGGGTGAACCGGTGTTTTTTGGCTCTACAGGATTACTCCTTCACTGTAAAACACAGGCCAGGTGTTGAGATGGAGAATGTAGATGCCCTGTCCTGTGTTCACTCCTGTTGGGCCACAGGTGTTCCAACCCTGGGGTTGAAACAAGGGGGGGATATGTAACAGAGCGTCCCAGAGAGAGCCAGGAAAAGTCCTGTTTGGGGTTTATACACCCCCCAGGCTCCTCTCATACATGTTCAGGGATCTCTGATCCACGATCCAGTTGGAATCTTGGTCCTCTTCCCCAGACCAATTTAAACTCACTTGTGACAGACAGCCTTTGCTCTCTGCCTGAGAAAAACAGACAACACTGGTCTGTGAGAGAAAAAAGGTTGTTAAAAATCTGTGGAAGCTGACCAGCTGTAGGCTTGCTCAGCCTGGTAGTTAGGGCCTGTATATATTGTGTAGTTAGTGCCAAGACACGGCTAGGTTTTTGTTTGGTTATTTTGTTCGGTTTGTTTTTCTGAAACACTGTACAGCACCTGTATATAGACTTGTATATATCACCAATAAACACCGCACTGTTTGTCATTACCTCATTGGATTTGGTATATGTGCCTGAAAGACTGCTTATACTAGGAAGCTTTGTACCTGCTACCTGTCCCCCAGGTTACAATATATACAGTGGGGACGGAAAGTATTCAGACCCCCTTAAATTTTTCACTCTTTGTTATATTGCAGCCATTTGCTAAAATCATTTAAGTAAATTTTTTCCTCATTAATGTACACACAGCACCCCATATTGACAGAAAAACACAGAATTGTTGACATTTTTGCAGATTTATTAAAAAAGAAAAACTGAAATATCACATGGTTCTAAGTATTCAGACCCTTTGCTGTGACACTCATATATTTAACTCAGGTGCTGTCCATTTCTTCTGATCATCCTTGAGATGGTTCTACACCTTCATTTGAGTCCAGCTGTGTTTGATTATACTGATTTGGACTTGATTAGGAAAGCCACACACCTGTCTATATAAGACCTTACAGCTCACAGTGCATGTCAGAGCAAATGAGAATCATGAGGTCAAAGGAACTGCCTGAAGAGCTCAGAGACAGAATTGTGGCAAGGCACAGATCTGGCCAAGGTTACAAAAAAAAAAAAAATTTCTGCTGCACTTAACGTTCCTAAGAGCACAGTGGCCTCCATTAACCTTAAATGGAAGACGTTTGGGATTACCAGAACCCTTCCCAGAGCTGGCCAGCCAAACTAAGCTATCGGGGGAGAAAAGCTTTGGTGAGAGAGGTAAAGAAGAACCCAAAGATCACTGTGGCTGAGCTCCAGAGATGGGAGCCACCAGTCGGGGCTTTATGGCAGAGTGGCCCGACGGAAGCCTCTCCTCAGTGCAAGACACATGAAAGCCCTCATGGAGTTTGCTAAAAAAACACCTGAAGGACTCCAAGATGGTGAGAAATAGGATTCTTTGGTCTGATGAGACCAAGATATAACTTTTTGGCCATAATTCTAAGTGGTATGTGTGGAGAAAACCAGGCACTGCTCATCACCTTTCCAATACAGTCCTAACAGTGAAGCATGGTGGTGGCAGCATCATGCTGTGGAGGTGTTTTTCAGGACGACTGGTTGCAATCGAGGGAAAGATGAATGCGGCCATGTACAGGGATATCCTGGACAAAAACCTTCTCCAGAGTGCTCAGGACCTCAGAGTGAGCCGAAGGTTTACCTTCCAACAAGGCAATGATCCTAAGCACACAGCTAAAATAACGAAGGAGTGGCTTCACAACAACTCCGTGACTGTTCTTGAATGGCCCAGCTAGAGCCCTGACTTAAACCCAATTGAGCATCTCTGGAGAGACCTAAAAATGGCTGTCCACCAATGTTTACCATCCAACCTGACAGAACTGGAGAGGATCTACAAGGAGGAATGGCAGAGGAACCCCAAATTCAGGTGTGAAAAACTTGTTGCATCTTTCCCAAAAAGACTCATGGCTGTATTAGATCAAAAGGGTGCTTCTACTAAATACTGAGCAAAGGGTCTGAATACTTAGGACCATGTGATATTTCAGTTTTTCTTTTTTAATAAATCTGAAAAAATGTCAACAATTCTGTGTTTTTCTGTCAATATGGGGTGCTATGTGTTCATTGATTAGGAAAAAAAATGAACTTAAATGATTTTAGCAAATGGCTGCAATATAACAAAGAGTGAAAAATTTAAGGGGGTCTGAATACTTTCCATCCCCATTGTATATATATATCTATATCTATATATATATATATAGATATAGATATATATATATATATATCTATATCTATATATATATATATAGATATAGATATCTATATATATATATATATATATATATATAGATATATATATAACAATCAGACCGTCCCACTGGTCATATATAGAAAATTCAAACAAGGATTGCTGCACTTAAAATTTATTCTGAGTCCAAAATAGACAAAGGTCACATGTTATGTTCCAAATAGCTAGCTTTCGGGCAAAGTACAGAACGCCCTTCCTCAGGCCAGAAAATCATCTGAATAACATACATGTTTCACAAGTGTGTGTGTGTGTGTGTGTGTGTGTGTGGTATGGTTGCCACCTCATCCCTTTAAACCCGAACACATATTAATTACACAGCAGACAAATGGCAATCACTCCCAATTCCAACGGGAAGAAATTAACCCATGCTGATCCTATTGTAGAAAAGTAAAAAAAGACAAAATGAAATAAAATGAAACAAAACAAAAAACCTTAAGGCTCGGTTCACACGGGGGCGACTTGTCAGGCGACCTAGCCGCCTGACAAGTCGCCTCCCGTTCTGTACAATGGAACCGTTCTAATCGGAGCGACACAAGTCGCTCCGACTTAGAAGAAAGGTTCCTGTACTACTTTGGGGGCGACTTGCCTAGACTTCTATACAGAAGTCGTCTTGCAAGTCGCCCCGGCAGTCGTGTGCAGGTCGCCTCGGTGAGGTGACCTGCAAGTCGTGCCGCGTCTAGTGTGAACCGCCACTAAACCTAAATCAACTATACAAATAAAGAATGTTGCAATATCATTTATCCATTTAATAAACCATCACGGTGACTTGTAAGTTGTTATCTTATCTCTAAAATACACAACTATGGATCATTATATCACAAAAATAAATGTAAATCAAAGTCAGAGTTCAAACCCCTAGGAATAAGAGTATCTAAGCGATGGATCCATTCTACTTCAATTTTTTTTTAAATTTAACTTATGTTCTCCCCCTTGTCTATTTTTCTTTGCTTCATCAATTACCATATATTTTAACTGTGAGACTGAAAGTCCTTTTTCTACAAAGTGCCTGGCATTCTGTACTTTGCCCAAAAGCTAGCTATTTGGAACATAACATGTAACCTTTGTCTATTTTGGACTCAGAATAAATTTTAAGTGCAGCAATCCTTGTTTGATTTTTATATCATGCATTTGACCACTGTACCAGCTACATGTCACGTGGTTCTTTTAAAGTCCCAAACTTTTTCCTTTTAAGGATCAGCAACACTCGCTTGCTGTCGCCTGTCGGTCAGTGTCCACACAGTTCCCCCTTGCCTGTATGGTGGGGGGGGGGAGGGGGGAGAAAGAGAGTGTGGGGGTGTAAGAGAGTGATGGGGAGAAAGAGAGAGGAGAGAAGACAGAGAAAGAGGAAGGGAGGATTAGAGAGAGAGACCCCTAGCCCTGTCTGCAGTCTTTCCTGTGCCCCTGTTGCTTCCTTGTCCCTGTCTGCGGGTAGGTTTGTATGTTGCCCGGTACCTGGCATGCCAGCAGCAGGTAGGGTCTGCTCTCATTCTGGGTGATCTGCTTCTTCCTCTGCAGTTCTTGGCTGCCAGTGCCTGTGCTCCTGCCCGTACTTGTCCTCTTGGCCCCTGGTCAGCCTGTCCTCCAGGTGGCTACAGTCATTGTTATCGGAACCGCAAGCCAGGAGGTTGGAGGAGTCCATGCTCTAGGAGAGGCAGGTGATGCTGCACCCACTGCTGCTCGCCTCCCCAGGGCTCAGGGAGGCGGTGGGGGTCTTCTCCCACATGCACATACTACCCACTGCCATACACTCCACACTGTATATTCCCTATTTAACATTACTACATTCTGCACTATGTAAGTCATCTCAGACTCTATTAAACTACAACATTTAAGCCACGCCCAATATGTAGCACGGCTTATGCAACGCCCACCTCCCTGAAAAAAGTTTGCCACCTCCCTAAAATTAGTTTTTGCAGGTTGGGATGTCTGTAGTTATCTGGCAATATTGTCTCTTCTGATCTGGTATAATTAGCAAGTGGCTGAGACCTTCTTTCTCTCCACTTCACTCTCCCCACTTACTCCTTCCAGGATGTTTTCCCAACAACCCCTGAGTGACATACATAATTTTACAGTGTGATACTAGCAGCTGACAGTAGAGGACAGCGTGTCGCTACAACTGTAATTAACTTTGGACAGCTATCACTACAGCATTTGAGATACAATCTTAAAGGTCCATCAGAACAATCAATCTGCCTTCTTTACCTCTGTCTTCTTTACTATAGCATTCTGTTACTGAACACATTTAGTAGTATGTAACCATGACTCAGCAAGATAAGGAAGCTTAATGAATGCTGTATATTTGCTTTCCTACCCATAGTTCCTTGCTGCTTAAGAATGATGCCACTGCTGTATCCTGTGCTGCACACAAGTCAAGATATAGCCTCCCCAACTTAAAATGGTTGTAAACCCTGAATAAAAAAAAAAAAAAAACCTGTAAGACAAAGGCATAATGAGCTAATATGCATCGTATACTAGCTCATTATGAAATACTTACCTTAGAACTAAGCCCTCCAGTGGCGCCCGCACACCGCTGAGACAGCTGACATCTTCCCCGGAGTTTCTTCCAGGTTCACGGGCTCTGTCGCTGTGAGTAGCCAGAGCCGCAATGACGTCACTCTTGCACTTGTGCGTGGGAGCCTCCGCTTGCGACACGGATTCTTCAGAGCGCATGCGCCGATGACATCATCTGCTGTATGCACTCTGAATATCTCCTAAACTGTGCAAGTTCATGAGATAGTCAGATTACCTACAGGTAAGCCTTATTATAGGCTTACCTGTAGGTACAATTAAAAAAAAAAAGACATAAGATATCCCCAGGCCTCCAATGAGAATGACAAGTAAAAAAAGATAAGCATATAAGTAAAAAGAGCAAGAAGAATACATGAGTAAGATATACAAAGAAAAGAAAGCAAACCAAGCAGGTTTGTAAAGGGGCTTCAATATGGAACTCACAGCGGCATAGATACAAAGTTTATTAATAGAAAAGAGACACAATTCCAATAATGTATGGCTATTAGCCACAATAACAGTAAAACCTTCACCAATATGATAGGCATTTAGACTTAGCTATAAGGGAGCATATAATATAGATCTTTGGGGGGTTTTTTGGACATCTGAGGAGTTAATCGGTACCGGACTAAGGTAGCAAGCAGCACGGCAGGTGAGATTGTGTCAGGGACGCTGCAGTCCTGTCATTTAAACTTTTTTCCATGCATTGTATATGCTACATCCCATGCCATCTGGCTGTGGCGACTTCCTGCACCAGGGACCAAAGATCTATATTATATGCTCCCTTATAGCCAAGTCTAGATGCCTATCATATTTTGAAGCTTATCCATACATATGTACATATGTCAGTAACTTTGAACTATATGCTGGATTATCCTCTTCACAGCTGACTGTATTATCTCACTGATTTTCAGGATTGGCATTTCTGTTTTTCCTACTGTGACACCACTACTTCCTCTCTACCTAGGAGAGTCTAATACCCACCCCTCCCCCGCAAGTGTGCTGAGTGTCTGTGTGTGTGCAAGTGAGCCGGTGTCTTGCCGAGAAAGTTCCCCTGGCGGATAAGGACCCCTCTGTACTGCGCAGGCGCAGCGCTTGCGCAGTACGAACGACTAGGAGCCGCCGAAAATAGCCGAAGATGAAAAACTTAAATCAGCTGTACATGGCGCCTGCGCCCTGGGTCCAAGTTGAAGCCCCACCATCCAAGTGGACCTAGAGGGAGAATAAAAAAGTGCCAAGCGAAGTGAGGCCGTGCTCGAAGCGTGGCGAGCGAAGCGAGCCCGTGAGGGGCCCTCTTACAGGCGCCGTGTACAGCTGATTTCTAGTCTATTCGGCTTCGGCTATTTCCGCCGCCTCCTACTGCACAAGCGCTGCGCCTGCGCAGTAGAAGGGGGTCCTTATTCAACCGAGGGGAACTTTCTCGGCAGAACACCGGGGCTGTTATGTTTTTTTCACTTTTATTGTGACAACGTTGTTTTTTTAATATTGGTGAAGGTTTTACTGTTATTGTGGCTAATAGCCATACATTATTGGAATTGTGTCTCTTTTCTATTAATAAACTTTGTATCTATGCCGCTGTGAGTTCCATATTGAAGCCCCATTACAAACCTGCTTGGTTTGCTTTCTTTTCTTTGCATATTCTATTTGACCTTGGGAACCCCAATCTACTAAGCTGAGTCGCTAAAATACATACCATCTAAACTTTCAGTGTTGATATTTTTCCTATTTTATCATGTAATTTTAAATGAGTAAGATGAATTTAAAAAAAAGTGAAAGTAGGAGCCATAGAAGGTCAATGAAGTTTTGGGATGCAGAATCTGCAAATGAATATAGAAAAGCAAAAGCATTGCAACCTTGTGTGCTAACTGCCGACATACATAATGATAAAGCACTAGTAATATATCAGTGTTTCCAGCTTTTCTATGTCCCCAGAGCCAGATTTCTCACTAGGTCACATAGGCCTAGGTTGGCATGACTGCCAGAGGCCGTACCTAGCCTAGATTGAAATTTATAATGTTGCATATTGCAGCCTGTGGTCTAAAGTTTAGGGTAGAGGCTGTGCACATGCCTGCACATGCGTGTGCTGATGCGAGTGATCGTGAATAAGCGTGCACGTCTGGCACTGGCTTTGGCACCAATCAACATATTTAAAGCTCCAATTTTGGAGAATTACCGAATAGCTTGACAGGTCCTCTGTCCCATAACCTGACCTGCATTCTGCTATCCTTATATACGTTCCACTCCTCCTTTTGATATGCTCTATCACCAATTCCAAGGGGTGTTGGGTAGGAGGTGCATAAGGAAGTCCTCTCATCAACTCAGCTTCCACCAGGTATGTGTTGCCCACCACAATTTAAAGCTTACATAAGCTATTTTCAGCCAGACCATCTCCCCTTTCCACCTACAAACTTTCATATATATATATATATATATATATATATATATATATATATATATATATATACAGCTCCCATACATGTTACTGGCCCGCAAAGAACCGCAATTCATCTCCAACAACTTCTGTTGGAGAGCAGAGGATGTTTGTGCTTTTTGTTGTGTTAGTAAAGTAATGATTGTGTTTCTGTGGACGTATTCATTAATGATACCTTACTGAGAAGTTATTTATTATGTATTTATTTATCTTATTATTTCGTAGCTTGAGAAGTTCTGTTTTTCATAAAACTAATGTTTAATTGACTATCTGTGATTATTCCCTCTTGTTTATGTTGAACAATCCATGTGTCCTGTGTGTGCTTGTGTTAGTTGGGGGAGTAACAATGTAGTTGGCCAAAAATTGAGAAAGCTATAAAACTGGCCTTGTGTGTACCAAAACTAGTTATTACTAACTAGGGCAAAAAATGCCCTACTTTAGGTGTATGTAATATCTAAAACGTTGACAACAGTAGCCTTTTATTTAAATATGGTGATTATTAATACAATTGTTAAAGTGGACCATCTCGCAACAATGTCACTGTTTTTTCCTGGCTTTGTTGAAATTACATCCATTATCTGCTCCACTGAGAGGGCCAGTTCAATTAGCATGTTCTCTGTTGAGCCCTGCAGGTGAATGAGGAACATGATGGTTTACTCCTATTATTTTTCGTAATTACCTAGCCTTTACACCTATCTAATAGTTCTAGTATCAGCCCATTGCTTGACCGAACTGTCCAGACTGTTGCTAACTATATGAAAGAAACCTTGATGCACATTCTGATTGTATACTACTGACATGCTAGTTAGACTGTCATGACTAGACATATTTGACTAACATGCTTTAGTTGCAAAGTTTATTGCTGAATGCATCAAGGAAGCTGATTATCTACATAGTGTATGACGTACAATTCATTAGTAATACAATCATATATAAATGCACTGACTAGTGTGTCATAAACAGGATTACCATTTTTTTTTTTGCCTTGTAAATGAAAATCAATGGAATAATTTGAGTTGCCGATCTCAGTTACACTGGGTCTTTTCTTAAAAAAACAGGACAGCGGTTCGCCTTTCAAAGATTGTGTATATACCCGTAATCAGTTGTATAACAAATTCTCAAGAGTTTGTCACTTAGACTTTGGTGATTGGAAATGACAACAGAGTCATTACTTAGCTGGTGAGCAACTTTACAAACTTTGTCACTTTGACGCAATGGTACAGCTACTTTAGGTAAAAGTGCTAATTTGAACAAGACGGTGAGAACACTTAAAAAATAATAAAAATAGCAATTGAAAGTCCTGGGAAAACTAGCCTAAGAAAGCATATTTGGTTAAAACACAAGACAGTTGAAACCTTTACTTCCTAAATATTTATGTAGGAAAATGCCTATGGAAATGGAGCAGTTGTCTTCTATTGTGGGGCACTCCTGGGCAATGCTGCTGAGGTGTCAAAATTTCTGGAGGCTTTAAAACATGGAAGGTTTTCATGGTAGGTATAGAGTCCCTTCTTTAGCTGAGATTTCTTTATGTATTATGTTATCTATACAAGACGGTTGAAAGGGACTTTTGTGGTGCATTTATCAATGAACTTGGACTTATCCTTAAACCTATGGATAAGACAGGACATGTATAGGTAGATAACTCGCTGAGATTCATTGATGATTTCACCATGAGTAGAATGTGTGACATGCATGTATGGGACTGCACTGACAGTCACATTACCTTTTCTCCTTTTAAAAAAACAACTAAACAATCCCCACTGTCCAGAGAATTCCCTGTAAGTTGTGAAATTCCTCTTCCTAATAATGAGCACTTTAGCCTAGCTATTCTCAACTTGGGTTCCTTGAACTGTGGACGGTTCTATCCCCCCCCCCTTTTGATGGTGCCTGCCTAGTTCCAGGACCAATGCCACTTGGCAAAGCCAGTAGCATGACACCAATTATCTCTCTACAGTAGCTGTCTGTCTTTAAAGCCGGGTACACACTATTCGTTTTTTTTCCTGCAACCCAACTGTCAGCTCCAGCCAGAGACACTGTACTAGCCATGCAAGTTTAGTACTGTGATTTCCCCCGCTGATCTGTTGTGTTCTGAGAGGGGGACGCGCCCCCCCCCCCCACTCGCCAGTACACTCCAATCAGCGCTCTTTGCCATTGGATGAGAGCTCTGATAGGGAGTCAGGCGGCTGCTGGTTTTCCAGCATACCGTCTGACAGAGTGCCATACACATGGGCGGTATTTTTTATATCGACAAATGTCTCCTGTGTGTGGGTGACATTCTGACCACCGCTTTAATGGGTACATTCTTTCTATTGACCACCAATGTAGGGGAGATTTTTACCATTGAGTCCCCAATAAACTGTTTTGAGTAAGGGTCCCCTGAGATCTGGAAATTATTTTAAGGGTTTCTCTTGGGGAACAAAAGTTGAGAAATGATACTTTAGACCATCAAAAGCAATTGTCTTAATCCTCTAGGAAACCAATACATGGCCCATTCCTTTCTTAATCATTACAGTAATTCCTAGAATCTTTCAAAGTTGCAGTGACCTGATAAGCACTTTTAGTGTCAGTCATCTTGCACTTAGTAGGGGTGAACACCAAGAGGGAAGGATGCAAAAATAGCTTGTCCATCAATAAAACTGGAGTGAGTCAATCACCAGATACAGTGGTCTATGCTGGACAGTCAATTTATTTTTCTGTCCCACCACTACGACTTGAAACCTTTAGTCATTTAAGATTAACCCTTTTTCTGACAGATGCCATATTTTCAACACTGTGGAAAAGGTGGGTGTCATTTACGAAAGGAAAATCCACTTTGCACCACAAGTGAAAAGTGCATTTGAAATTGCACTGAAAGTGCACTTGTAGGTGCAGTCGCTGTGAATCTGAGAGGTAGATCTAAAATGAGGGGAAGCCCTGCTGATTTTATTATCCAATCATGTGTAAGCTAAACTGTTGTTTTTTATTTTCCTCGTATGTCCCCCTCGGATCTACAGCGACTGCACTTTCAGTGCAATTTCAAATGCACTTTGCACTTGTGGTTTGCACTTGTAGTGCAAAGTGGAGTTGCCTTTTGTAAATAATACCCAGTGGGGTTTATTTACTAAAGCTGGAGAGTGCAAAATCAGGCTCACTTTTGCATAGAAACCAGTCAGCTTCCAGGTTTTATTGCCAAAGCTTAATTGAACAAGCCAAAGTTAGAAGCTGATTGGCTACCATGCACAGCTGCACCAGAGTCTGAGTGTACCAGCTTTAGTAAATCTACCCCAGTGTGTTACAAATTAGCTCACAATGAGCGGTTCATTTTATGTCTCCAAAATTAAAAATGGCTAGGTCTATATTTTGCTTCCTCATTCTTTTGATGAAAGGGAAATCAGATTAAATGTCAAACTGTGGATTGTAGTAAATGTAAATGACATTTTATTTTTTAAATAGTCATGCAATAATTACCAAAAATAGAGCCAACGGAAAGGCAAAAAGTAAGAAAGACACATATGTAGCTTAGAAGATTTAGTAAATCTGATTGATTACTATGGATTACTGCACTATGGACATCATCAATACTGTATATATTGCCTTTTAAATTAAGATGTTAATTGCTTAATATATAGATCAACAGCATCACGACAATACCAGTTTTACAATTTCTTTTCAGGTATATTTTGTCATTGAGTGCAGATCTTGCTGGCTGACATCTCTTTAATAATGATGTGGCTCTGTTTGTTTAGATCCAGTGGGTAGAGAGCAGGTGGATGTGTGGTTGTGTAGTAGTTAAAGGGGGAGGCTGTATAGGGAGAGCAGAGGGATGATGGGGGAGGGAGCCAGAGCTATGACGTGCTGCCTCTAGCATTCTCTCCTCTGACTGTTCAGCAGCCAGTCTCATCTCTTTTCTCTGCAGTGGCAAAGGATACCCACCCACTTAGAGAAAATCTTTATCTAAACTCGCAATCTGCCCCCACCCACAGTCTACCCCTATTCCTCATCCACCCTTATTCTGCCTTTTCCTCCGATCCCACCAGCATGGCTGAGACCACCAAAACCCATGTCATTCTGCTGGCCTGCGGCAGCTTCAATCCCATCACAAAAGGACATATCCAGATGTTTGGTGAGTCAACTCACTGACACCTTTACTTGTTTGTTTATCCTAATGTGTATCCTGGAAATCCTTCCTTTGATCCATGATAGGATCTCCCATCCTCATCCTCTCATTCTGTCCACCTCTAGCTCATCTCACCCTCCCTTCTTCCTGTTAGATTTTCATCTTTTCTGTCCATTAGTCCTGTCAAACCTATTTTTTTCATTGCGTTTGTCTTTTTGGCATTGCTCCATAATGGAGAATGCAGTTAAGAGACCCCCCCCCCCCCCCCCCCGTCCCCACCTGCCATAGAAAAGAGGACTGTACTAGAAAGTAACCTGTGAGATTATAAGCAGGGCTTTGTAAACATATATTGTATTGTTCATTTTGTCTGTCATGGCATTAACATACTTTTTACGGTTGTGTTAAAATATTTTTTTTTTTCTAAATCCATCATGCTGCGTCTGTTTCCAAGGTAGACATGATGTAAAGGAAGCTATTCTGTGCTGTGATAAATTTATGCATAATTACCATTCACAACAAAGAGGTCTCAGCCAAGGGAGGGGGAGACTTTAGGAGGGTGAGAATTGTTAGATTATTCACTGGGTTTTTCGATGGACTGATGGCATTCAGTGTGTATCTAATTTTATATAATTTCAGCAACATTGTTTTAAATTATGATAATGATTCTATTATACCAGAACAATGCCTTCATTTTTGCAATGAAATGTAATTTGGGCATAAATCAACTGTTTAGTTTGTTCAACATCCCATAAGCCACTACTTGATATATGTTGGACTGTAGTTATAGCTGCTGCATATCGTAAATGCCTGCTGCTGAATAATATTTAAGAGATGTCCTGGGAAATGTTGTGCCCTTTTTTTCAATCCTGACAAGCTGCACCATAACATGCATCTTTTCCTACAGGGTAAAATCTCATCCTATCCTTTTCTTTGGTGACTGTTTGGATGTTCCTTTATTGAAGTGCAACACATGAAATGTAAAAACAGATTTTTAAACGTAGCTCGTGCAGAAACAAAGTGCATCTCTGGCACAGCATTGGGTTTTGGCTTAGAATTCACTGAAATTTGTCTCTAGAAATTATTTTAAAATGTTGGCCATAGGGATGAGGCTTGGGTTTGCTACTACCACAGGTTTGCGTTAGATCCAGTGTCTTCAAAATTTGCAGTTCTGACTAATTAATGTGTAAATTTACTAGACCAAATTCCTTGTAACCTGGCATTTGAACCTAGATCAGCTGACTTGAATGACCAAAAAGGGGGTGCTGTGTTATGTGCCAGCCCACTCACTATAAAAAGGTGGGTTCCCAGCAACCATCTGTTTGTGTGCTGGAGTAATTTAGGGTGAGCTTATAGTCTGTGTTGGAAGAGTTAGTTACCATGAAGTGCTATACTGCATAGCTCCCAACTGTCTCTGATTTCAAGGGACTGTCCCTGATTTGGAACAAAGTCCCTCTGTCCATCTTTCCTCCTTATTTGTCCCTCATTTTGGTCTGGTTTATATAGTTGTATATAAAATGCACTATTTATCTTTCAAAAAGTGTTTCCTAGTGCTAAACCTTTCATCCAATTTCTAAATAGCTGCATTTGTAAATTTCAAAA
Source organism: Aquarana catesbeiana (assembly GCF_042186555.1). NCBI lineage: Eukaryota > Metazoa > Chordata > Amphibia > Anura > Ranidae > Aquarana > Aquarana catesbeiana. Next base: position 275,520,661 of record NC_133330.1, on the reverse strand, counting down.
GCCAATATAAAGGAATAGTAGTGGTTAAAAAAAAGCACTTGTGGGTTTAACTATTTTTTTAAAATTCTCCTTTAAGGGGGTGTGGCAGGGGGTGTGTCCTATGCCTACATACTTTTTCTAATAGGTGTCTCTTGTTCTCATGTCAAAAAGTTGGGAGGTATGATACTATACTATATTTCACTAACTTACTGTGGGTGGCAGTGTGGTGGGCTACATATACCCTCACCCCCCCATGTTCACAGTTCAGATACCCATATTTTTTTCTATTTTATGCTTGGTTAAACAAGTTAAAATAATTGGGTGAAAGCTTAGTGTTTCAGCCTTTTTTTTAGTTTGGGGTTTGCAACTACACTTGTTGATACAGGCAAAGCTGCTCTTTGTTTGCAAAGTTGTGTGCGCACTAAATTACCACATATTTAAACCTATTGTTGCTATAATTGCTATTAAATGTAGGCAATGTCTTTTATTAAAATAGCCAGGCAGGCCTAAAATGAAAGGCAGAGGTTCTACATGTAGAGACAGGGCATGTCAGCCTTTTCGGTCTCAGATTGGCTGTGTTGCACACCTACAGGATGCACTGCAGCTTGCTCTGCAGCCAAAGCTTTCAGCACAGAGGGAGTTATATAGTTATATAGTTGGTAAGCTTGAATAAAGATACCAGTCCACCCAGTTCAACCTGTGTTGTTGTGTGTGTATATGTTATGTCTGTACCACTTCCCATATCCCTGTATATTGTGTTCAATAAGATGGCTATCAAATAGTTTTTTTAAATTAGCGACATTACCCGCTGAACCCACTTATTGTGGAAAGGAGTTCCACATCCTTACCGCTCTAACAGTAAAAATCCCCTTAAGCAGTTTAAAGCGGAGTTCCACCCAAAATTTTGAACAATATCTGTATGTATTCTCTTCCTTGCCTAGATGCTGACATGCCGTTTAAAAAAATTTAAATCGCCGTAATTACCTTTTATTTTTCTATTCTCCTTTGCACTTCCTGGTTCTCCTCCCATGGGAGTAGGCGTGTTTCTAGCCTCTCCCAGACTCCTGGGAGCTAGTCTCAGGCTTCCCAGGATGCCACTGAGCATGTGCGGGAACGAGCAGTGAATGCTGGGAGCACAGCATTCACCACATCCAGGAAATAAATGCTTGTGGGCTTCAAATGCCCACAATGAAGATGGAAACCGCCTGCAGTGAATAATATAAGTTATTCTTTCCGACGAAATCTGACACAGGCGGACATATTACACACAATATGTGAGTATGTAATGCTGAGAAGAAAGTTTGTGAATGAACTCAAAAAAAAAAAAAAGATAGATAGGTGGACCCCCGCTTTAAGGTTAAACCACTTCTCGTCCAACTTCATTGAGGGGCCACATGTTTTCCTGAGTGACCTGAAACTGAATAGTTTTCTTCCTGATGCTGCAATCACCATTAATATATGTTTATATATCGCTATCATATCCCCTCTTAAGGCCTCATGGACGCTGGTTTCTTGTAAACGCTTTTAACCCTGGCAGGAGAAAATCAGCGTTAGAAACTCACATAAGCTGCATTATTTCTAACCAGTGTAGGCGAGTTTAGAGATTGGGAGCTTATTTCATTGGCCAGAATTTAAATTTATTTTGGCCATTGAAATAAAGACTGAAGTGCTAAACGCGTCTATCGTCTATGAGCGTTTATTCGCATTTATGCACGTTTAACAGCGTTCAGTGTATTTTGTGGTCCAAATTCCCTTTCCTGAATGCGAATATAGGGCATTCAGAATACATCCTCTAAATTCTCCTACTACTAAACTGCTAAAAACATCCATGTGTGCATGGATACATAAGATAACATAGAGGGGAGTTGAGCAGAAAAAAGTGTATGCAAGGAGAGGGGCAGGTGCAGTTTTTAAATAAATAATAATTTCTGGCTCTTTTTTTTTTTTCTATACTTAATATAGCGCCGAGAAGGATGGCGGGGTCATCGGGTGATGTCACTGGGTGACCCCGCCCCATTCTTTAGTTTAGTGACGGGACCGAATGACAGCTCCTTCTTGGTGCTATTAAGTATAGAAAAGAGAGAGCCGGCAAATACATTTAAAAGCGAACAGTGACAGTCAGTGTCGGCAAGTGAGGGAGCCTGTCTGTACAGACTGCCCCCTCACTGTGTATGCTGCTCTTCACCTCTCCTTGCACACACTGCCCCCCCCCCCCAAAAGAGGACCTGTCATGTGATAGCAGGACCTGTCACGTACCTGCTATCACATAGGGGACTATTTGTCCCCTTTAGAAAGGATGAACTTCGGTCTGTAAATGAGGTCAGTTTAACCACTTAAAGACTAAACCTTTTTCTGACATTTGTTGCTCACAATTTAAAATCTGTATTTTTTGCTAGAAAATTACTTAGAACCCCCAAACATTATATATATATTTTTAGCAGAGACCCTAGAGAATAAAATGGCGGTTGTTGCAATATTTTTTGTCACGCTGTATTTGCGCGACGGTCTTTCAAACACAGTTTTTGGGGTAAAAATACACTTCCATGAATTAAAAAAACTAAACAGTAAAGTTAGCCCAATTTTTTTGTATAATGTGAAAGATGATGTTACGGTGAGAGAATTGTGATCTTTATTCTAAGCAAAAAAATTGTGATTCTCATTTTATCCAGAATCGTGCAGCTCTAATGTAAACCAAACATTTGACTCAAGTGGATGTAAAAACTGATGTAAACTGATCTGTTTTTTCTGAAAAAACGTGATTAAACTGATGAAACAAACTGAAAGCACGTGTGAAAGGGGCCTAAGTGTCTCTTCTCCAGGGAGAATAAGTTTAATGATTGTAGACAGTCCTCATAACTGAGATTTTTCCAGTTTTGTGACCCACAATAGATTTAGTGTGCCACTCAGGCTCAATCCGCATTCGTTGCGTGGGTGCAGGCAAGGGATGGAGCTCATCCCATCTCCTGTGCTCTCTAAGGGGAAAGAAGGAAGAAATCCCGAATACCGCACATCCACGGAGTCCTGTAGTGATGGTGGTGAGAGTGGCAACTTCAGCTTGGGCTCCCGAAAGTGCCACACCCCCAACGCGTTGCGCTCCGCCCCCATGATACCTATGACTAAGCTTTGGGGGGCAGAGTGAAACATGTTGGGGGTGTGGCCTGCCGGGAGCCCAGGCTGAGGTTTCCACTCTCATCACCATCACTACAGGACTCCGTGGATGTGCAGCATAAGGGATTTCTTCCTCCTTTCCCCTCTTGTTAGTTGTGTTGCTCTTCCCTAGACTCTCTCCAGTTCCAACACATCCCTTCTAAGGACTGGAGAACAGAACTGGATGGCATACTCAAGGTGTGGCCGAACCAGAGTTTTGTAAAGTGGTAGAACTATAGTTTTATCTCGAGTAAATGCCCATTTTTAATGCATGCTAATATTATACTGGCCTTGCTTGCTGCAGCTTGGCATTGCATGTTGAGCCTAAGCTGTGTGAACCTCATTTGCCATGTGTTTGCCCACCCCTCTATTTTATCGAAGTCTTCCTGTAGAGTTGCTCAGTCTTGTTTATTCCAGTCCGCTAGTAACATTCCAGTCAGTAAGCTTTACTTAAAGATTTGGAATAAGTTATTTGAGGACTCTTGGGTGCAAGCCATCATGTTGACGGTGTCCCCTCGGCGTTATATTTTTTTAAGGACAGTTTTTTGCTTTTAATGTGCCTTTTTATACACTTGGATTTAGCCACGCAGGTTTAGCTTTAGTTATTTTATATTTGTTGTCCAGAATTCACTGGCTAATGTCATTGCCTAAAATGTTCTTAAAGCACTCCCACTTTTCCTCCTTGTATTTTGTTTCTAGAATATCTTCCCACTTAATGTCATCAAGTATGGAGTGTAGTTTGGTAAAATTTGCTCTCTGGAAATTTAATGTACTTATCCTACCCTTGTGTCTGATTTTGCTTTGCTTTACAGCAAATGCAATTGCCCTGTGATCGCTGTTTCTTAAGTTATCCCTTACTACCACATCTGCTATCAGCTCTGGGGTGTTTGTGATTAGTAGGTCTAGCAGGGCCTTGTTTCTAGTTGGGACATCCAACTGACACATAAAATTGTCCCTCAAGACATTAAAGAAGTGCTGAGCTTTAGAAAAGTGAGCAGTTCCATCTGCCCAGTCAGTAAGTCAGTATCTGGATAATTAAAGTCACCTATGATGATTACATTGTCCTGCCTCGCCGCCATTTCTAACTGCGAAAGTGCAGAATTCGCATTTTCCCTAACAACGTAGACCAGCTCACATGAATTAAAACAAGTCATTATTGGATTACCAATGACTGCAATACCCCTGCTGCTGATTCTACAGATTAAGCTTTAAATTGTCATTCAAAACAACACCCCCCCCCCCCCAAACATAAAAATGATACCTTCCACCATTACGAACTCATGCCACCTCACCTGGCCTGCTTATGTGCTCCAGTGACACGCAATGTTTCTAAAGCTGGGCCTTGGCTGTCAAATTTCTGTTTGCTGCAGGGAAAATACAGTTTTGCACCCTCTGAGTTTGATGCCTAGTCCAGTGCTCCCACATTTAAAAATATTTTTGTCTATTGTCTCTCAGATAATAAACTCTAATGTTTATTTTAAGATAAAACCTGCCTCATTTCTCCTTCTTATATTGCGGTCTAACCAAGCTGCTTACATACTGTCCAGCTACTGAGCAATATGTATTGCTATTGTCTTTTAAATTATGTAATTTAATTTTTGTGCAAGATAAAAACCTGCATTGTCTCTTTCTATTTGCTGCCTGTTTGCATACTGCCCTGGCACCAGTCAGATTCTTCTTCAAACACATACCTGAAATCTATATGGAACGATTGAGAATACAGGGATGAGAGGGGGGTTCGGGGAATGTGGAGTTGTGGTTTTGAGGTGTTTTTGTGCACTCTATTTTGAAATTTTATTACATTTTTAGGAAAATGCAGTGTGGTACTATGATACTTTTCAAAGTGTTTTGCCACTGGCCAATTTATGTGAAGTTGAGAGCTTTCCTATAGCTTTTAAATCTGTTGTGGCTGCTTACTTTTACTTTGATAAAAAATCTGGGTTCACAGTCAAAACTATGTAAAATAGTCTTTATTGTAAAAGTAAAATTATTAAATACAAGCTAAATGTAAAGTTGAAGACCCCTTCTTTATAACCTTCCTTCTCTCCTGAGATGCCTTCTCCCCCTCCTTTCTCCCCTCCCTTTATGGAGAGCTGTGGAGAGCTATGTGGACCATCTTACTCCTGTCCTGATATCTCACAGTATTGGAGTTACTATTAATCGCTCTGATTAGGGATGAGCTTCGAGTTCGAGTCGAACTCATGTTCGACTCGAACATTGGCTGTTCGCAAGTTCGCCGAACAGCGAACAATTTGGGGTGTTCGCGGCAAATTCGAATGCCGCGGAACACCCTTTAAAAGTCTATGGGAGAAATCAAAAGTGCTAATTTTAAAGGCTAATATGCACGTTATTGTCATAAAAAGTGTTTGGGGACCTGGGTCCTGCCCCAGGGGACATGGATCAATGCAAAAAAAAGTTTTAAAAACGGCCGTTTTTTCAGGAGCAGTGATTTTAATAATGCTTAAAGTCAATCAATAAAAGTGTAATATCCCTTTAAATTTCGTACCTGGGGGGTGTCTATAGTATGCCTGTAAAGGGGCGCATGTTTCCTGTGTTTAGAACAGTCTGACAGCAAAATGACATTTTGAAGGAAAAAACTCATTTAAAACTACCCGCGGCTATTGCATTGCCGACAATACACTTAGAAGTTCATTGATAAAAACGGCATGGGAATTCCCCAAAGGGGAACCCCGAACCAAAATTTAAAAAAAAATGACGTGGGAGTCCCCCTAAATTCTATACCAGGCCCTTCAGGTCTGATATGGATATTAAGGGGAACCCCGGCCAAAATTTAAAAAAAAAAATGACGTGGGGTTCCCCCTAAATTCCATACCAGACCCTTCAGGTCTGGTATGGATTTTAAGGGGAACCCCGTGCCAAAAAAAAAAAAAAAACGGCGTGGGGTCCCCCCAAACATCCATACCAGACCCTTATCCGAGCACGCAACCTGGCAGGCCGCAGGAAAAGAGGGGGGACGAGAGTGCGGCCCCCCCTCCCTCCTGAACCGTACCAGGCCACATGCCCTCAACATTGGGAGGGTGCTTTGGGGTAGCCCCCCAAAACACCTTGTCCCCATGTTGATGAGGACAAGGGCCTCATCCCCACAACCCTGGCCGGTGGTTGTGGGGGTCTGCGGGCGGGGGGCTTATCGGAATCTGGAAGCCCCCTTTAACAAGGTGACCCCCAGATCCCGGCCCCCCCCCTGTGTGAAATGGTAAGGGGGTACATAAGTACCCCTACCATTTCACGAAAAAAGTGTCAAAAATGTTAAAAATGACAAGAGACAGTTTTTGACAATTCCTTTATTTAAATGCTTCTTCTTTCTTCTATCTTCCTTCATCTTCTGGTTCTTCTGGTTCTTCTGGCTCTTCTGGTTCTTCCTCCGGCGTTCTCGTCCAGCATCTCCTCCGCGGCGTCTTCTATCTTCTTCTCCTCGGGCCGCTCCGCACCCATGGCATGGGGGGAGGCTCCCGCTCTTCTCTTCATCTTCTTCATCTTCTTCTCTTCTTCTTTTCTTCTCTTCTAATCTTCATTTTCTTCTCCGGGCCGCTCCGCAATCCATGCTGGCATGGAGGGAGGCTCCCGCTGTGTGACGGCGCTCCTCGTCTGACAGTTCTTTAAATAACAGGGGCGGGGCCACTCGGTGACCCCGCCCCCCTCTGACGCACGGGACATGACGGGACTTCCCTGTGGCATTCCCCGTGACGTCACAGGGAAGTCCCGTCAAGTCACCGTGCGTCAGAGTGGGGCGGGGTCACCGGGTGGCCCCGCCCCCCCCTTATTTAAGAACTGTCAGACGAGGAGCGCCGTCACACAGCGGGAGCCTCCCTCCATGCCAGCATGGATTGCGGAGCGGCCCGGAGAAGAAAATGAAGAAGAGAAGAAGAGAAGAAAAGAAGAAGAGAAGAGCGGGAGCCTCCCCCCCATGCCATGGGTGCGGAGCGGCCCGAGGAGAAGAAGATAGAAGACGCCGTGGAGGAGATGCTGGACGAGAACGCCGGAGGAAGAACCAGAAGAGCCAGAAGAACCAGAAGATGCAGGAAGATAGAAGAAAGAAGAAGCATTTAAATAAAGGAATTGTCAAAAACTGTCTCTTGTCATTTTTAACATTTTTGACACTTTTTTCGTGAAATGGTAGGGGTACTTATGTACCCCCTTACCATTTCACACAGGGGGGGGGCCGAGATCTGGGGGTCACCTTGTTTAAGGGGGCTTCCAGATTCCGATAAGCCCCCCGCCCGCAGACCCCCACAACCACCGGCCAGGGTTGTGGGGATGAGGCCCTTGTCCTCATCAACATGGGGACAAGGTGTTTTGGGGGGCTACCCCAAAGCACCCTCCCAATGTTGAGGGCATGTGGCCTGGTACGGTTCAGGAGGGAGGGGGGGCCGCACTCTCGTCCCCCCCTCTTTTCCTGCGGCCTGCCAGGTTGCGTGCTCGGATAAGGGTCTGGTATGGATTTTTGGGGGGACCCCACGCCGTTTTTTTTTTTTTTTTTGGCGCGGGGTTCCCCTTAAAATCCATACCAGACCTGAAGGGTCTGGTATGGAATTTAGGGGGAACCCCACGTCATTTTTTTTTTTTAATTTTGGCCGAGGTTCCCCTTAATATCCATACCAGACCTGAAGGGCCTGGTATGGAATTTAGGAGGACTCCCACGTCATTTTTTTTTTTTTAATTTTGGTTCGGGGTTCCCCTTTGGGGAATTCCCATGCCGTTTTTATCAATGAACTTCTATGTGTATTGTCGGCAATGCAATAGCCGCGGGTAGTTTTAAATGAGTTTTTTCCTTCAAAATGTCATTTTGCTGTCAGACTGTTCTAAACACAGGAAACATGCGCCCCTTTACAGGCATACTATAGACACCCCCCAGGTACGAAATTTAAAGGGATATTACACTTTTATTGTTTGACTTTAAGCATTATTAAAATCACTGCTCCTGAAAAAACGGCCGTTTTTAAAACTTTTTTTTGCATTGATCCATGTCCCCTGGGGCAGGACCCAGGTCCCCAAACACTTTTTATGACAATAACTTGCATATAAGCCTTTAAAATTAGCACTTTTGTTTATTCATGTTCGTGTCCCATAGACTTTAACGGTGTTCGCGTGTTCGAACGAACTTTTTTCCTGTTCGCATGTTCTGGTACGAACCGAACAGGGGGGTGTTCGGCTCATCCCTAGCTCTGATATATGGAACCGCATATTGCTAATGTAACGCTGTTTGCATACATCTTGCATCCTGGTCTATTGTACACCTTTTCACCATTCTTTATGCTATGTGCTGTGGAATGTTTTGTTTGGTACTACTGCACTCCTGGATGTTCATTATTGTCTACTAACAAATATTGTGCTTCACTGTTTGACAAATTGAGGCTGTTATGATAACCAGAAATAACTTGTCAACCTGTAAAAAAATATATATATACTGTAGCGGGTAATATATAATTGGCTTTTTCTGTCCTGCAAAAATCTTCACACACATGAAAAAAATAACAAGTATAAAGTTTACAAAGGAGATTCTGCTGTGGATAAGTGTTCTGTGTAATAAAACACAGCTTGGGAAATTAGAAGACCTCAGCTGTGGCAGAATCTATAGAGAATCAAGTGTCAGTCACCGCTGTAATTAGAAGACAGGAAAAAACAGAATAATTATTGACAGCAATGTGTGTCAAGAGATTTTGAGGCAGATGCAGGCTCTGCATTATTAGCTTAGGTGATAGCTATTGTGATACCCTAATCTGTAACATTCACATGAGTTGTGGGGAGAGTTATTCCCTTAGAGGCGTTTCACTTATAATTTGTATTTATTATTGTAATAGGCCAGAAGGAGTCCAAAAAAAAATATCAGTCCCCTACTTTTCTGTACTAGGGTAAGTGTGCTTATATTAATCACTTGGGCTACTGTACCCCTTTATCATCGGCTAGTAGACATGTGCATTCGTTTTTGTCCCAATGCATTTTCGTCCGAATTTCAGGTATTTTCGTTATCGTTTTAACAAACGATAACGAAAGTGCAGAGTATGAAAACCGAAAGTTCTGATATAAACAAATGCTTTATTTTCGTTTTCGTTGCGACAACAGTTCGATATAGATGGGAAATTCGACATGACGCTGACAATAACAATCTGTGTCCATCGAACCTGTGATTGAATGTGCCTAACCTTAACTCTATTAGTCCAAGATTATTCTACATAGAGAGAAAAGATTCGACATAGAGAGAAAAGATCACTGCTGGAATTGGGTGGGGGAAGAAAAATAAAAATAATGATGATGATAAATGTTATTGGCCGATTGTAACCAAAGAGGAGGGGCAGTAAAATAGCTAGAACTGAGTACACACGTACAGCCAACTTACTTTCACTTACAATTTGCTAGCAGAGAGAGACACACACAGAATCATTTCAGAAGACAGTCAATCTTAGCTGGTCTGTTTGTCAGAGAACCTGAATTATTTAGCAATTAAGCATAAGCACAGCAGCAGAACAATAGTGAAGCAAGCTACAGTTCAACTTAACTTTTTCATAATAATCTGCTGCTATTGTGTTAGTGATGTAAATTTGATAGTGATACTAGTGCTGCTAGTGTTGTGATAGCCTCAGAGGCTGCCCGTGTTGTGGGGGGGGATTTATTATTATAGATTCTATATTATAATGCCATATCAATATCTGACACAAAGTCGGATGCCGCGCCCACCATTGCACTTGGAGATTGAGAAACGAATGTGAAAGTTGGCTGACTGTTGGGGTAGAGTAGACCATTCAACATGAACAACGAAGATTCGACAAAGCAACGAAAAACATACAAACGTCGAATCTTTGGCTTATGGTGTCTGTCGAAAGTTCTAAGAAGATTTGACGGAGCAGCTAAACTGTACGACACTGCAATCGTACATTTCTAGTCAAAGGCATCCGCCCATAGGCTATAGAAAAATTCTAATGTTGGTTGACTAGTAAAATGATTAATAAATATAATTATTACTAGTCATACAACATTAGAATTCTACTACAGCTAGCTTGTAGGCGGAAAATTCGACCGGAAATGTACACACAGTTTAGCTGCTCCGTTGAATCTTCTTTGAACATTCGACAGACACCATAAGCCTTCAATGACAGATTCGACCCTAATTAATTTGTATTTTTGGATGAATGCAACTTTTAACGAAAAATGAAATAAATAAAAATGAATTTCGGGAGTAACTAAATAAATTTATTTTTCAGACGAAAACGAAATTCCGAAACAAAATATTTCAGTGTGCACATGTCTATCGGCTAGCAGGGTCCTTGATATCCACCCCAAGTTTTACAAGTGATGCTTTGATAAGTGGAGATGGCATGGTGACATTACTTGCTACAGCAACGGGTCTTGTTATACAGCAAAGTTCGGTTGACAGACTATGTTCCATTGATCAACCAGTCGAATAAATAGTTTTTATTATGTATCTTTTTAGGCCTGTGCTCTGTCAGAATCGGTGACCCGTCAGATTAGGTAACGGAGGTGACGTTCCGTCAGCTTGTATGCCTTCCACCGCTACCAGGTTTGCTAATCTGACAGAACACCTGCAGTCAGAAGAAGCGTCAGTGGACATCTCACTAAAACACAGCAACGTCTTGAATTTAACAGTAATTTTAGCAATAAAGTGAGCGTATATAAATAAATATATTATGTTGACATCTGTGATGCTGTTTTCATGTTACATTTTGAAAGAAGCTGGACGCCAGCAGTAGGAAGGTGGTGGAGGCCATGTTGGTACACCCCGCACTGCTCAGCACTAAACCTTTATGCCGCGTACACACGAGCGGAATTTCCACCAGAAAGAGTCCAATGGAAGCTTTCATCGTATATTCCAACTGTGTGTATGCCCCATCGGACTTTTTCTGACGAAAATTCAGATGGACTTAGATAGAGAACAAATTACTATCGGAAAAAACGCTTGTCTGCATGCTGTTATGACGCACCAAAAACGATGCATGCTCTGAAGCAAGTACGAGACAGAAGCTATTGGCTACTGGGTATTGAACTTTCGTTTTCTAGTCCCGTCGTATGTGCTGTACGTCACCGCGTTCTGGACGGTCGGAATTTGGTGTGACCGTGTGTATGCAAGACAGCTTGAGCGGAATTCCGTCGCAACTATGTCCTAAAAACCTTCAGAGTTTATTCCGATGGCAAAACCGGTCATGTGTACAGGGCATTAGCCTTTCAAAATTAAACATCCAAACAGCATCACAGATGTCAATATACTATATTTATTTATATACGCTCACTTTATTGCTAAAATTACTGTGAAATTCAAGATGTAGCAGGGTGTAATAAGATGTCCGTTGCCTTCCTCTGTCTGCAGGTGTTCTGTCAAATCAGCAAACCTGGTAGCAGCGGAACAAATGCGCAGCTGACAGAACATCACTTACGTTATCTAATCTGACTGGTCACTGATTCTGACGGAACACATGTACAGTTTCCTGATGTATCTGGTATCCAATGAAAGTTATTCAAGGTGTGTTCCTTGTAATCAGGGCTTTTTTTCTCTGAGAATAGGTGCAGGAACCCCCCCCCTTTTGAGTCGCTTTTTGTCTCTGCCCCCTACCCACCACTGAGCACCGTCCCTTGGTTCCACCCCCTACCCTACTCCTAGTTGCACCCCTTTTAGAGAATACAGAACCAAGTATATTTTTGTGGTGCTAAGCAATTTGTATAGAATGTGTTAATGATAGCAAGAAAAGTAGTAAAATAGCTTCCCCACAGCCAGCAGCAATAGACTGCCCTCCAGCAATAATAGATTTGCCCAGAAACAATAGACCCCCCACAGCAATAATGGACCCTCACAACAAAATACCACTCGGCAGCAACAACAGATCTCCCAGCAGTCAGCATAAATAGACTATTCAGCAGCTAGAAATAGACCCCTTCTCTCATGAGTAGATTACTTCCAGCAACAAGGACTCCTCGGCAACAATAGACTGCCACACAAAATAGACCCGCCTCTAGCATCAATAGATCCCCCAGCAGCCAGCACGCAGCAGCACCCCTTGCCATTACATACATTCAGTGCTGGAGGTGCCGAAACTGTATTCCCCCCTGTTCCTGCTGAAAATAAGCCCTGCTTGTAATGAATTTTAACAAAATGTGCTTCAAATGTGTAGTATCTTTTGGGGTACGTAAAAGGGAATCGTTTTGGATAGAGTTTGGAAGGATTAGACCCCCTGTCAAGTTTTATTGAGTTGCTGTCCCTGCTAGGGATATTCATACCTTGTTTTGTCCTGGTGACCATTTTAGATTTTCAAGATAGAAAGTAGGTAGTAATCCTTAAAGTGTTTGTAAACCTAAAAAAAAAATATGCTACTGCCTCTTTAAATCATATATATTTTTTTTTTTTTATGTTGCTTTTTTATTTAGTCCTGCCTGTATTGTGTAATACCTGGCTGATCCTGCCTGTGTCCCTCCTCCTGAGAGTAAACTGACCACGCTAGCATGGCTGCCAATCCATACTAGCACGGTCAGTTTACGTCTTGTGTCATCCTGTTGGTAATACAGGCACTCTGTGCTATAGCACAGTACCTGTAACTTCCATAGTCTGTGGAAAGGCGTGCTCACCTTTAGCTGCTCCTTCCCTCCTCTCACGGCATTTGGCTGGGGAAAGGGGGAAGTGACATTGCCGCTGGGTCTGATTGCGTTTCATTGCTATGGAAACGGGGGCAATGTCATTTCCTGCAATTATGTCACTCCCCCCTCTCTTGACAAATCCACCTGCAGGTCGGTGGATCGCTCAGTAAGCTAGAGCGATCACGTGACCTGCATTTTACAAGTAGGGAATATCACATGTAAGAGGAAAATAAACCCTGTATTTATGACAGTGTATTATTTCTCTGTGAAATAATGTTTGTCATTGGAGAACTTTACGACTGCTTTAATTTTAGAGTTATCTTGAGAACTGCTGAGAGTTCTGGTGACAACCGCCTAGGGTTGAAATCACTCCCACATTAAGGAGATTTTGTGTTACTTCCTGTTGCATGCATAAGACAGAAAGTGAGGGGAATCCTTTGCAGCAATAAACAGACTGAAAAAAATTACCATGACTGAGGTTTTAACTCTTCCCCATCTAAAACTAGTTATGACTATACATACACTTTAAGTACCCAAACATGTGACTTCTTCTATTGCCAAGTTGGAAAATGAGGCAGCAGTTTTTCCATCAGTGATGCAGAAAAAGCATGATTCCACAGACCATAGGAACAGATGGTATAATACACTGATCAGCCATAACATTGTGACCACCCACCATAACCCATCAAGGCATGGACTCCACTAAATCTCTAAAGGTATACTGTGGTGTCTGGCACCAAGCCATTAGTAGCAAATCCTTTTAAGTCCTATAAGCTGCGATGTGGAGCCTGCAGGGATCAATCTTGTTTTACAGCATCCAGGCAGGTGCAGTCTATTTTCTCCAATGAAGATGGTACTCATTTGCAGCGGCAATACAGATGGGGGAGGTAGGGTGACCACATTTCCAAACTGCCATTCAGGGACAATTTTGCCAAGGACCGGGGGGGGTGAATGTAGTTTCGGGGTTGGCGGGATTTCGGCGGCGAGTGATTTGTCGGGTGAATGGCTGGTTTTAGCACTTATATCATCCCAACACCATGCAATGTATTTCTATTATTACATTGTAATAATAGACTCCCCTCCCTTAGTACAGACCCCCTTTCTTCAGTATAGACCCCCCCTCCCTCAGTACGGACCCCCCTCTACTAACTGTAGACCCCCTCCCTCAGTCTGGCCCCCTCACCACAAAGTATAAGCCCCCTCCCTCAGTATGGACCCCCCCACTAACTATAGACCCCCTCCCTCAGTACGGACCCCCCACTAACTATAGACCCCCTCCCTCAGTACGGACCCCCCACTAACTATAGACCCCCTCCCTCAGTACGGACCCCCCACTAACTACAGACCCCCTCCCTCAGTACGGATCCCTCCACTAACTATAGACCCCCTCCCTCAGTACAGACCCCCCTCTCCACTAAGTATAGGCCCCCTCCTTCAGTACAGACTCCCCCACTAACTATAGACCCCCTCTCTCAGTACGGATCCCCCCACTAACTATAGACCCCCTCCCTCAGTATGGACCCCCCACTAACTATAGACCCCCTCCCTCAGTATGGACCCCCCACTAACTATAGACCCCCTCCCTCAGTACGAACCCCCCTCTCCACTAAGTATATACCCCCTCAGTAAAGACCCCCTCCATCGAGTATAGATTCCCCTCCCTCAGTACAGACTCGCCCCCTCAGTATAGACCCCCCCACTGAATACAGACCCCTTCTCCATCAGTATAGACCCCCCTGACTAAGTATAAACCCCCCTCCCTCATTATAGACCCCCCACAGTACAGACCCCCTTTCCACTTGTGCTAGTGGAAAGGTGGGTATCAGAAACGTGCTGGGGGGCACTTTTTACCCTTTTCATGATCACTGTCCCTCCTCTGTCAATCTACATACACATATAATATGAGCTTAGAACAGACCTCAGATCAGCGCCAGGAATGCACAGCGTTGTCCCTCTTCCCTCTCTGTGTACTTGTAAATAGCCAAGGAGGGGGAGGCGGCTTCGGTCTGCTCTGCGGTATGAGGCAGGTAGAAATCCAGCAGAGCTGTGGAGATGGTAACAGTCACAGTGCCGGTGGATTCGTGTATTTGGGGCTGCCCCCGCTGACAGCCTTGTCCATGGTGGAGAACGTTAGGCGCGGAGGAGGAGAAAGTTAACTCTGGGCAGTCACTCTGTGAGGTCACTGGTTGCTAGCCACCAGGCGGCTATAGCAACCAGTGGCCAGAGTCTCAGTTGGAGCTGGAGGCAGAGCGAGCACCATCGCTATAGCGGGGTTTGCTCGCTCTGTCAATTCCATTCCGGGACACTGTATTGTCCCGGAATGAAGGTGCCCGGGACCCGGGACAGACCTGCCAATTGCGGGAATGTCCCGGGCAATCCGGGACATGTGGGCACCCTAGGGGGAGGAAGTCGAGGGAAACCTAGTTCCTCTATGGTTTCCTCGGTCACAGGGAGACAGCTATCTGATTGGATTCTGGCGGCCCATGTGACTTTGGCAGAGTCTATTCGAGACCCTGGCTCCCAGATTTGTCACGCATTTTTGCAAGTGGTTAGTGTAGGGACAGGACACCCTGTCTGTCAGGGACAGTTCCTAGTGTCAGGGAAAAATTCTAGAGTATGGAAAGGGCAGGGACACACCATCCTCCCTGGAAGCCTCCTTATTTGGGTACTGATGGGCCAGGCCACATTCCACTCCTCATGGCAGATGCTGTCAGCATCCATGGTTCTCCAGACAACTGTCATCTCGCTGTTACTCTCTGTAAGTGGCTCTGGTTTGGTTGCCTCCCTGCTGGGCCTGTTTGTGCTTTGCTGAACCTTGTACGATATACTTTTTTGCTGAACTTGCTGCACCTATCCACAAGAATATCCCACAGATGGGATCCCACAACTTGCTGTGTTCCTCAAACCATTCTTGAATTCGTCAGACCAGGCCACCTTTTCCATAGCTCCTATGGTCCAGTTCTGATGCTCATGTGCCCATTGTAAGGGGTTTTGGCTGTGGACATGGATCAGCATAGGCACCCTGACCGCTCTATGGCTATGCAGCCCCATACACAACAAACTGTGATGCATTGTGAGTTCTGACACCTTTTTTTTATCAGAACCAGCATGAACTTTTCAGCTTTTTGACTTACAGTATCTCATCTATTGGACTGAACTACATGGGCAAGCTTTGGCTCCCAATGTACATCAATGAGCCTTGGCTGATCATGATCCAGTCACAGGTTTGCTGGTTTTCCTTCCTTAGACCACTTTTCTTAGGGCCTGACCACAGCAGACAGAGAACATCTCACAAAAGCTGCAGTTTTGGAGATGCCCTTTACCAGTCGTCTACCCATTAAAATTTGGCTCTTGTTAAAGTTACTCAGATCCTTATGCTTGCCAGTTTTTTTCTGCTTTCAACTTCAGGGAAAATATGTTCACCTGCTGCCTAATATATAACACCCACTTAGAGATGCCATTGTCATGAGATAATCAATGTTATTCACTTTACCTGTTAGCAGTCATAATGTTATGTTTGATCGGGGTATGTAGAGTGTTTATATTCATATTTTTGGTTATTTTTGTTACAGTTGAAATAGAGTCAAACAGAATTATAAAGCTATCTTAACAGTCTTGCTAGGTTGAATAAATAGAGAATAATAGAAGGGAAGAAATTCATGCAATTCCTGGTGCCATATGTCTGCAGGTCCAGACACTTGGCAATGTGATTTTCCCCTGAAGGGCAAGACCAGATTATCTGAATCCTTAGCTATACAGAGTGCCAGATTATCTGAACCTTTATCTATACAGAGTGCATAGGATGTTAACAACATGTCTGTGATCTGAGCTAGAAGGGACATTGGAGCTGTATTGTGCTCTGCTGACATATAGTGCCCCTGGTGGGGACCGAAGCACATATCGCCAGCACTACATGGATCTTTAAAATGTATCCAGAACATTAAAGGTTTAATTCACCTTTTTTTTTATTTTATTTTTTTGTGTTTTTTTTTTTTCTAAATTCCAGCTCCCCTGTGTACCAATATAGCATTAATGTACTTATTTTGCTAAAATAAAACAGTTTTCCATTTATTATAAGCACGCTTACTGTACCTCACTTTTTTATGGCTTGGGGCGTACTCACTTTTGTTGACAGCGGTTTAGACATTAATGGCTGCATGTTGAGTTATTTTGAGGGGACAGCAAATTTACACTGTTATACAAACTGTACACTCACTACTTTACATTGTAGCAAAGTGTCATTTCTTCAGCGTTGTCACATGAAAAGATATAATAAAATATTTACAAAAATGTGAGGGGAGTACTCGCTTTTGTGAGATACTCTATATTCCAAGTTGGTAAATTATCCAGTCACTTTCAGTGAAATATGCTTTGTCTCTTTGGCTCTGTATAGACAATTACCACATGGCTTGTAGTAATACATATTGATCTGAATGCAGGATGGCCTTGAGCTGTAGTTATTGTTAGCGTAATATATATGGCTTCAGGCTCACACTTTAGATATATTAATTTAGCTTGAATAAGCATTCATTTTATGTACTAACACATATACTGTATGTGTATGTATGTATATGTATGTGTGTGTCTGTATGTGTGTGTCTGTATGTGTGTATATATATATATATATATATATATATATATATATATATATATATATATATATATATAGTGTCTCACAAAAGTGAGTACAACCCTCACATTTTTGTAAATATTTTATTCTATCTTTTCATGTGACAACACTGAAGAAATGACACTTTGCAATATAAAGTAGTAATATAATGACACTTTTACAATATAAACAATATATTATATATATTTGTAGTAATATAAAGTAGTGAGTGTACAGCTTGTATAACAGTGTAGATTTGCTGTCCTCTCAAAATAACTCAACACACAGCCATTAATGTCTAAACCGCTGGCAACAAAAGTGAGTACACCCCTAAGTGAAAATGTCCAAATTGGGCCCAAAGTGTCAATATTTTGTGTGGCCACCATTATTTTCCAGCACTGCCTTAACCCTCTTGGGCATGGAGTTCACCAGAGCCTTACAGGTTGCAATTGGAATCCTCTTCCACTCCTCCATGACCACATCACGGAGCTGGTGGATGTTAGAGACTTTGCCCTCCTCCACCTTCTGCTTGAGGATGCCCCACAGATGCTCAATAGGGCTTAGGTCTGGAGACATGCTTGGCCAGTCCATCACCTTTACCTTCAGCTTCTTTAGCAAGGCAGTGGTCATCCTGGAGGTGTGTTTGGGGACGTTATCATGCTGGAATACTGCCCTGCTGCCCAGTCTCCGAAGGGAGGGGATCATGCTCTGCTTTAGTATGTTACAGTAGATGTTGGCATTCATGGTTCCCTCAATTAACTGTAGCTCCCCAGTGCTGGCAGCACTCATGCAGCCCCAGACCATGACACTTTCACCACCATGCTTGACTGTAGGCAAGACACACTTGTTTTTGTACTCCTCACCTGTTTGCCGCCACACATGCTTGACACATCTGAACCAAATAAGTTTATCTTGGTCTCATCAGACCACAGGACATGGTTCCAGTAATCCATGTCCTTAGTCTGCTTGTCTTCAGCAAACTGTTTGCGGGCTTTCTTGTGCATCATCTTTAGAAGGCTTCCTTTTGGGACGACAGCCATGCAGAACAATTTTATGCAGTATGCAGCATATGGTCTAAGCACTGACAGGCTGACCCCCCACCCCTTCAACCTCTGCAGCAATGCTGGCAGCACTCATACGTCTATTTCCCAAAGACAACCTCTGGATATAACGCTGAGCAGTGAACTTAACTTCTTTGGTCAACCATGGCGAGTCCTGTTCCAAGTGGAACTTGTCCTGTTAAACCGCTGTATAGTCTTGGCCACCATGCTGCAGCTCAGTTTCAGGGTCTTGGCAATCTTCTTATAGCCTATGCCATCTTTATGTAGAGCAACAAGTCTTTTTTTTAGATCCTCAGAGAGTTCTTTGCCATGAGGTGCCATGTGGAACTTCCAGTGACCAGTAAGAGAGAGTGAGAGCGATAACACCAAATTTAACACACCTACTCCCCATTCACACCTGAGACCTTGTAACACTAACGAGTCACATGACCCTGGGGAGGGAAAATAGCTAGTTGGGCCCAATTTGGGGTGTACTCACTTTTGTTGCCAGCGGTTTAGACATTAATAGCTATGTGTTGAGTTATTTTGAGGGGACAGCAAATTTACACTGTTATACAAGCTGTACATTTACTACTTTACATTGTAGCAAAGTGTCATTACTTCAGTGTTGTCACATGAAAAGATATAATAGGGGCATGGCCAAGATGGCGCTGTGAGCGGCTGCTTTTTCAGAGAGCTCCGCTCCTTCTCAGCTTTCACCCGGAGCCTGGGCTGATTTGCACCAACTGTTCACCCCCCCAGATCGGAAGGGTGAGTGGACAACTCACCGGACACTAGGAGTGAAGAGAAGATACAAAGCGGCGTTCGCAGGCGCTCCCCTTGTACACCTCCCAGCCCATCGAGTACCTAGGCCGCAGCCGCAGGGTCCGTTAGGAAAGTCCATGGCTGCGGCCTAGGTACTCGATGGGCCAGGAGGTCCGGTATGGACGGAGGCACCTCGCAGCTCATACGTCTGAGCTCTCCACACCACATAAGACCCAGCCGGCGGTGGTGGCTACCGGACCATCCTGCGGCACATCCTGGCCCCTACGAGCAACTAGGCCGCAGCCGCGGCCTTTCCTAAAGGGCCCAGAGACTCCAGAACGGCCCGGAGACACATTGCAACTCCTGCGGCGGAAGCTCTGCACAGTACGCAGAGCACAGAAGACGGAGAGGGAAGCAAAATTCTGGTGGATACCGGCGCATTCCCAGCAAGTAACCCGGCTCCCCCTCGTGTAGCTAGGCCGCAGCATGGACGGCCTTCTCTGACGGACCCTGGGCACCTGGAGCGGACTGTTACCGTACTGCTGAGACTGCAGGAAAGGGGGGAAGACGGACTGGGGCCCTAATCTTTGCAAGAGACTCCCCTGGACAACCCCTGACCCCGCTAATAGACCCCCCGGGTTGCCCACAACACAGATACCTTACAGAGGAGGCTCTAATGCATTTGAATGAGGCACTGGAGCTTGGGCGCAAAGTTTAGTAAAGGGGGGCAAAAGATTGACTTTCCCGTCGCAGCCGGACCCTCCCTTAACACCCACAGACCCCCGAGTGGAGGTTCGCACAACCCAAAGCACCCACAGAGCCTCTCAGACGGGCCCTATGGACTGGACCGAGTCCCGACCTTCCTGGCCGGTGGATGTCATGGCGGCCATTGCCACTTGCCAGTTTACGTTAACAGCAAAAATAGAGGCCATGCAGATGGACTTGGGCCTCATACGCAAAGATTTAGACAAACTCAGGTTCAGAGTCACTGAGACCGAGCAAAGAGTGAGCAATAGTGAGGATACAGTTGCGGAACATGGGGCGGCATTCTGCACCCTTCAAACCAAAGTAAAAGGCCTGGAGTACAGAGCCGAGGATGCCAAAAATAGGAACCGGCGCAACAACCTTCGCATTGTCGGCCTACCTGAGGGAGCAGAAGAACAACCCAACGTGCTTTGTGGAAGGTATGCTGCATGACCTCCTCCCTGATGCTCGCATTACGCGGTGGAAAGGGCACACCGCATAACAACCTAACCCGGGGCCTCCTGGAGCCCCCCCCCGCAAACCTTCATTCTCCGTCTTCTCAACTTTAGAGACAGAGACAAAATTCTCCATGCCTCTAGAATTGTTGGGGACCTTCGATATCAGTACACCAGGTTGATGATCTTACTTGACTATTCGGTGGAGACCCAAAAGCTCAAGAAGTCATTTGACCATGTTAAAGCGGAGAGCACGCAGCATCCGCTACAGTGTCCTCTTCCCAGCCTGTCTAAGAGTCCAGGAAGGAGATAAGACCCACTTCTTCACCACCCCCAGAGAGGCATTCACTTGGCTGGACTCGCTACCACCGGCCCGTTGATCGGATACATGGTACGTACCACTTGCACCTTCAATTCTGATGAGCTTTACCTGGGTCTAGACCTGGGTTTGTGACTAACACACAGATGAGATATCCATACCTTTGTTGCACCTGTTGTGCCCTGTTCGCATGCATGGTGTGTGAGGCTCCATCTGCAGAAGTTAGCCCCCCTGTTGTTGTGGTGGGTTTTCAAGTTAGTGCCCCTGACAAAAGACATAGTCAGGAGAATGTTGCGACCTGCCACTTCTCTATGCTTGTTTTATCCCCTCCTAGGGCATCAAGGATCATACTATCTATGCCCACTCACCAATGGATCGAATTCACTGTTGGGACGCACTTCAGTTTTCCTTTCTCCTTTCGAACCCCTGTCCCCTACAGCTTTTTACAATGACCTAGTGGTTGTCTCACACTTAAGAAGCTGCACAGACTACTGCTTGACCCCCCCAAGAAGTACCCGGGGGGGTTGAGCTCACCTATTGCGCAGACCCCCTGTTGCAGCTGGTGAGCTGAAACTGTTTGGGATGAATATCCTCCTCAGTTTAAGGGGGTTGGGTGGGGTGGGGGTTGGGTCGTGTTGCCCCAGCGGGGCCAGTTTTTTTCCCTCTTGGGAGTATGTTTGTTTTTTGCAAAAATGTTTTCTTAAAATTCATGCTTATTAGACTTCTTGTGTCAGTAATGTCAGTCACCTTGCTAATTCACACCACTGTGTTGCTAATGTCAGCGATGAGCTTCTGCCTTCTCAGCCTCCTCCGAGTCCAGCTAGGGCTTCACAAAAGGGCATGCACGTCCACTCCGTACAACTACACATATCAATTTGACGATGACGTCCCTTGATGTTTTGTCCTGGAACGCCAGGGGTTTAAACTCACCAGTTAAGAGATCCTTGGTATTCCAGTTTATTAAGGCCCACAACCCACATATTTGTATCTTACAAGAGACCCACCTAGTGGGTAGTAGAACCATGTCCCTAAAAAAGCCCTGGATTGGTCATCATTACCACTGTACATACTCCAATTTTGCTAGGGGTGTTAGTATACTGGTGCACAAGTCTATCCCATTTTGACTTCTGGACTTGGTGCTGGACTCGGAGGGGAGATACGTAGTAATTCACGCTCAAGTGGGATCAATAAAGTGGGTCATAGCGGGTTCTCTACTTGCCCCCACCCGCCTTGTCGACTCTTTTAACTCAAATCACTTCAAAAATTGCTAATTTACTAATGACAACATTCTTATTTTGGGGGATTTTAACCTAGTTCCGGACCCCGCCGTGGACAGGCTGTCCACAAGTGGTAGTCCCCACCCTGGGTTGGTAGAGTGGGCAGAGACATACGGCCTGACGGATGTGTGGCGCTGGAGGCACCCTCAAACTCGGGCATTTACTTGCCACTCAGCATCTCATCATACCTTCTCAAGGATTGACCTGGCATATGTGGGGAGGGCTGCCCTCCCTGGGGTGAAGGACATCAAAATACTCCCCAGGGGTATATCTGACCATGCACCGCTGCTACTATCCGTGGACCTATCCTCAGCCCCAGAGTCCACGTTGTGGCAGCTCTCCGGGTTCTGGGTGTCGGATGAGGAGGTGGATGGTCAATTTCAGGGTTCTCCCCGGGAGTATTGGGCGACCAACCCTGGCCCAGCATCCCGTTGGTGGTGTGGCATGCCTTCAAGGCCTCTACTAGGGGACAATACCAGCATATCGTAGGGAAAGTTCGCAGAGAGAGACAGGCTCAACTGACTAGCACAGAACGGGAGGCAGGCCTACAGGAGGCGAGATTTATCTGGACTGGAAACCCCCAGGATTACACTAGACTACAGACTCTGACTGGCGAGGTACTGCGACTGCGCACCTCCCTTACACAGAAACAAATGCTAGCCCAATCCCAACGCATTTTTGAGCAAGGTGAAAGATCTGGTAAATTGCTGGCCTGGCTGGCACGAGAACAGGTGGGAGGGATATGCGTGCCTCACATTCAGGATCAAAACAGTACACTCCTTTACACCCCTGAAGAAATTAATGGAGGCTTTGTCTCCTTCTATCACCTCCTTTATAGCTCCAAGGCGGCATACGCACAGGACGAACTGACCTCTTACCTAGACCCTATCGACATCCCGGTCCTGACAGCGAAGTATCGAGATGCGCTTGATGCGCCCATCTCAGCAGAAGAACTGATGAAAGCCCTAAAATCACTTCAATCTGGCAAGACCCCTGGCCCCGACGGCATACCAATAGAATTCTACAAACACTACGCAGAGGAAATAGTGGATAGATTACACACCATGTTACAGGAGGCGCACAGGGCAGGGGAACTCCCGAGCTCCTTGAGCGAGGCGGTGGTGGTGGTGATTCCTAAGCCTGGGAAGGACCCCTCGCTGTGCTCCTCGTATCGCCCAATCTCTTTAATACATGTTGATGCCAAGTTATTGGCAAAAGTTCTGGTCACCAGATTGAACACGGTAATACTAGCATTGGTACACCCAGATCAAACCGGGTTTATCCCGGGGAGGGGCACGGACATCAATATCAGGAGACTATTTACACACATGGCCGGGGCCTGTCCCGAGTCGGCGGGAGTGGTGGCCTCACTCGACGCAGGGAAAGCTTTTGACTCGGTTGAGTGGGGCTACCTCTGGGAGGTCATGTCCAGGTTTGGATTTGGTCCTAAATTCACGACATGGCTGCGGATGCTGTATGCGAATCCAAGGGCCAGAATGACTGTCTCTCGGACAGCTTTCCCCTGGAGCAGGGCACGCACCAGGGTTGTCCCTTATCGCCGGGACTATTTATGCTGGCACTGGAACCCTTGGCCATAGCCCTACATGTGGAGGAGAAGGTTAAGGGTATACAAGTGGGAACGATAGAGGAAAAGGTATCCCTTTATGCGGACAACACACTGCTCTACCTTGCAGATGTAACGGAGTCACTGACGAGAACTCTGGAGATATTCAATCGGTTCGGACGCTTCTCGGGCATCCTAATAAACTGGGCCAAGTCGGTTCTGTTCCCAAAATTCATAAAATTTCCCCAGGGCCTTCTTCAAGCGCCTTGAAGGGATAGTGACCTCGTTTGTGTGGGCTGGGAGGCCACCCAGAGTGGAGAAATGCATATTGTACCTACCGCTATCTGCAGGAGGACTAGCGATGCCCAACTTCCTTATATACTATTGGGCGGCAATCCTGGTCACGGTCAGATGGTGGTTCTCCCAGCCCAGACAAAATCCAGCAGTAAGACTGGAGGCGGCTTTGCTGGGGTCCTATGCGGAATTGAGCAACCTTGCATTTAGGGGGCTCAAGGCTCCACACAACCTGACAGTGCCTATGAAAACGACGCTTAGAATACGGAAAGAGGCCAGTACAATTTATCGTAAGCCAAACTATGAATCCCCACATACTCCATTGTGGGGCAACCCCACACTGCCTTATTTGAACAATATCCCGGACCCAGCATTCTAGGCTGGGCAGGGGATAACTACCCTGAAACACATTGAAAAAGACCGGAAACTCATGCCCTTTACGGAATTAAGGCACACGTTTTCTCTTCCTCATACCACGGAATTTAGGTATTGGGAGCTGAGACATGCCATGAAGGCTCAGTTCCCAGAAGCAATAACACTCGAGTCTGACTCCATTGAACGCCTGCTCATCTGCACCTCATGGTAGCCTATGACACCAAACCCACACTTACATTCAACAAATGGAGGGAGGACATCCCGGCCCTGGGAGAAGAAGAGTGGGAGGACTGTATATCAAACTATATCCCATCTATGATAGCGGCCAAGGATAGATTTATGCAGTTGAAGTTTATCCACAGGGCGTACTGCACCTCACATAGGATGGCCAGCATATACCCAAATCTAGATCCCTCATGCCCCAGATGCAATACAGAAGTAGGCATGGGAAGTTGAGCGAACTGATGGAGACTCAGGTACCAAGGGATCCAATGGTACTCCTGTTGAGCTATTTAGGGGAGGTTGAGGGGGACAGATATGCTAAACTCTGCATTACTTTCTCACTATTCTATACTAGGAGGGAGATAATGATCCACTGGAAGTTGGCCGAACCCCCTACACTGAGATCCTGGCAAAAGGTGGTTGACTCAGTGCTCCACTTGTACAGGCTCACCTATGAGAATAGGCAATGTCTGGCTAAATTTGACAAGGTATGGGCTGCTTGGGTGGACGCGAGTGGGTGAGGAGCTGGAGAGGTGGGGGACCAAATGATGGACTCCCCCCATTTTTCCCCCACCCGACACCCAACCATGCCTGACAAGGGTACTATCCCAATACACAGGCTGAGCAACTGAAGCCCCCCCCCCCCACAGGGAAAGGGGATTGAACACCCTAAGGTAATTCTGCACCGGGTCTAGTAGAGAGTAACTTGGAAATTGTCACCGGTTGAGAAATGTTAGAAGTATATCATGTATGGAGTTGTAAGATGCTGAATATAGATATGCTGGACTGATACTGTAACTAAGCAAGAATTGACTGTCTGAAACTGACTGTATTGTAATACTGAATTGTTTAATAAAAACTTCTCTGTTAAAAAAAAAGAAAAGGTATAATAAAATATTTACAAAAATGTGAGGGGTGTACTTTTGTGATATACTGTGTGTATATATATATATATATATATATATATATATACAGTGTATATATATATATATATATATATATATATATATATATATATATATATATAATTTACCCTGCCAGGGTCTAGAAGGAGGGTGTGACCCAGAATTCTCAACCGGAGTATTCTGACAAGTAAAGCTTTGCTGATCTTCTTGTAGCCTTCACCTTTCTTGTGTAAAAAAAAGGAAACAATGTAACCTTACGTCGTTTCGCCTTTTGGCCACTAGGGGCGCCCGGAGCTGATGCGAGTGCCCGGTGGGCGCGATGACCCGCGATCGCTCGTGACAGAGCAAGAACTGGGATCTGTGTGTGTAAACACACAAATCAGGGGAGAGGAGACAGATCATGTGTTCATACAAAGTATGAACATTAATCTCTCTCTTCCCCTAGTCAGTTCCATCCCTCCCACAGTTAGAACACACCTAGGGAACACAGTTGATCACCCCCTAGTGTTAACCCCTTCCCTGCCAGTGACATTTATACAGTAATCCGTGCATGTTTATAGCACTGATCGCTGTATAATTGTCAATGGTGCCAAAAATGTGTCAAAAGTGTCCAATTTGTCCGCCGCAATATTGTAGTCCCGATCAAAATTGCAGATTGCTGCCGCACTAGTACAAAAAAAATAATAATACAAATGCCATAAATCTATCCCCTATGTTATAGAAACTATAACTTTTGTGCAAACCAATTAATATACGCATATTGCGATTTTTTTTTTTTTTTTTTTTTTTTTTTTTTTTTACCAAAAATATGTAAAAGAATACATATCGGCCTAAACTGAGTAAAAATTTTTTTTTTTTTTTTTTTTAAATGTGGGATATTTATTATAGCAAAAAGTAAAAGATATTGTGTTTTTTTTTTTTTCAAAATTGTCGCTCTTTTGTTTACAGTGCAAAAAATAAAAACCGCAGAGGTGATCAAATACCACCAAAAGAAAGCTATATTTGTGGGAAAAAAAGGATGGCAATTTTGTTTGGGTACAGTGTAGCACGACCGCACAATTGTCAGTTAAAGGAACGCAGTGCCGTATCGCAAAAAATGGCCTAGTCATTGAGCAGCCAAATCTTCCGGGGCCGAGTGGTTAATATATCTGCGATAGGTTTTTCACAGTACTGTATGCTAACAGCCACTAAAGGTATATTGGTCTTTAAACAAAGCACCACTGTCCACAAAATGTACTGTTTTTATGCAAAGAAAGAAATACTATTCTATTTGATACACAGTGTATGTTAGACTGTAGACCGTGTGCTGTTCATCAGCCATCCATTGCCTATTAAAAGATCAAGTTCAGACAGTACTTTTTTTTTTTTTTTAAGACTTGCATAGAGTGGAAAATAGATTAGAAACTCATGCAGATATTTACCAATGTCTGTACCTCACTGGGGAGATATTCCCTCTTCTTTTCCCTCTATTCCCCCTTTTCTTTTCTCTGTGACCCTAATACAGGAAATTACAGGCTGACAGTAGAAAAAGAAAGCACTGACAAAACTGTAAAACCTGCAGAGGTCCTGACCTTGCTCAACTAGCAAAAGTAAGTATTCTGTGTCCTCATTGAAGAAATTATTATTCCTTATTTTCCATGTGACAAATTATCACCTTGAGTGGAGTGAGGAGAAATCTCAATGGATACATTGTATTAAAACATAACATAAGTTCTAAGCCTTTTGGCCAAAACTTAAAAAAAAAAACTTGTCAGGAGTTGGACTTTAAAGTGACTCATGTAATTTCATCTAGCAGTACTTGTATACAGTATTCAAGGTGTTGTAAGTAATTTATTACTTCCTCTCTCATGCTTGAACTCTCTAGCAATTCCTAGATAATAGCTATGAAAACTGATTGAGTTTATCTATTTTTTAATTTTTTCATCTCTCCTTTTTTTTTCTGGCTTATTTACTGGTGATAGAAATAAAATGATTCCAGTTAATCAGAAAAGGACAGAGATGATGTGATTATCCAGGCAAGTAGACTTTTATTAAAGTGGATTTTTACACAGTTTTCACAGCTGCTATCTAGGTATTACTACTGTAGTGCTCCTTCCCCTCAGAGTCTGGGCCTGTATGAGCTTAGGGAAGAAGTACACAGCTTAGAAAAAAGGTAAAGAACAGCGCAGGCTGGCTATAGCATAGCAACAACACTGTCCATATTTAGTTAGGGACACATTAGCATAGGGCAGGGTCCCTAACAATTAATAATTGTAACATAAGAGGGGCAATAACGAGCTTACAACAGGCTCTACAGTATGCAAAGACAGTGTTAGATGTTAGAGCAGGCTCTTGGAATACTTCTGCTTTTTCTGCTAGTGATGACCAACTGTTTCTTCCTAATACTGCATTAAATTAGAAATAGAACAGTTCCAGTTATCTCTTTTCCTCCACTTTCCCTGAACTACCAGGGAGATAGACAATCGGTGTTTCCATAAGGAATGGGAAAGAGGACTTCGGCCTCATGACCAAGTTGGTATGGTCTCCCCCCTCATTTTAGGAGGGGCGAAGGGGAAACCTAAAATACATTTGTTCTTTTGTTTTATGATGGTCATTTTTATAGCGTGTTTTGATCTGGCCCGTCGAGAGACGAGCAGTATCAGGGGCGCAAGTTAGAAGATTCCTTTATACTCCTCCTGCAATGCCCATTGTGCCACAATATATGATTATGGAATTTTGCTATATTTCTTTAATGTTCACATGTCTTGAAAACTTCAATAAAAATATTGGAAAAGAAATAGAACAGTAATCAACTGAATAAATGTAATATGGCTGGCAATCGGGCGACTATGTATTGAGAGTTGTATTACTCCTTCTTCTGCTACCTTTCTAGATCACCGTTGACTTCTTGCTCCCCTATTTATAAAAGACAAAAAACAACATTTGCTCTTCTTGAACTGTATTCTCTTGCCTAATTGTCATTTAGCTAAGTATGAGTTATTTTTAGAGGCATTAGCATGATATTATCTTTATATAAGTAACTTTTTAAAGTTTAGGTTAAAACTGGTCAACTTTTTTTCATAGCTGGTTCATTCTGTATAAACTTTGCTTCCATCAAAGTTCTTTGTTAGAGAATAACAAGGAACATATTGTCTGCTGATGTGAGAAAGTTAAAGCCCATTGAAAGCATTTATCACAGGAATTAAAAGCATGAAACCCCCATGGCCAGATTGCTTGGGAGATTGTATAGAATTGTATGCATGTCTGTGTGAAATATGTCTTGCTTGTCGATGGCTTCTGTCTTGTGTACATTAAGAATAAAGGTTAGAATAATTAAGCTGTCTTTCTTTCAAGGTGAAGCACTGGGAAAGTAGGAATGATAATGGTTGTTGTTGACAACATAGACATTTTTTACCTCTGGTTTTAATGAATTAGCATGTTTAAAGACACTTGGACACAATGCTCATTCAAAGTGACTGGTTCACCTGAAAGAAAAACCCCTATATAGAAATAAGGACCTTCCCTTTCCTTTCTGTTTCTCCATAGGAACTGGTACTCCAAGCCCTGTGTAACATCTGTGTCAGAATGTGCCAGAGCTTACATAGGTTTAACTTCTCACACTTCCTTAACAAGTGACAGTATATGAGCCTGCAGACAAGAAGATTTTGACTTGAATTGAGAATACAAAAAAGTGCGGGCTGACTAATTCAGATTCGGCCTACAAAACAGCTGGACTTTATGGCTTCAATATGGGAGACCACACAGAATTTTAAAACCTAATGTATTTATTGATAAGCATTAAAACGAAAACTAAGAACATAGGCAAAAAAAAAACTAAAACAAATCCACAGGTTCACATCAGAAATTGCCTTGAGGGCGGCGTGTTTTATGCAGTGGACTGGCAGATACACAGTATATCCATTGGCCCTTGGATCAAGTGCATCCTTGCTACTCTTTCCTGCCACTTATCGGCCCTTTTGACTCTGGTTTTTGAAAACCCTTACACCATCATATAAAATCTATCTTGCAGCCAAATAGTACTTCTATACCTTACTGTGTCTCATTATTTGAATCTTTGCATTCTCATGCTGCGTTTAGCAGTGTTCCACTGTTTGGTGATTGGTTCTGATGTCCCTGTGCTTGCCCCCAGGCTATGCTAATGGTGACTCAATGATCCACCACATTGATTGTTGCCCTTTCTGCCACATCAGGTCCTAAAGAAGCTGAGAAATGGTAAAACATTGACCTGGCAGAACTGGTTTTCGGAAGCATACAGATTCTACAATTATGCATTCTACATTTATGAATATTGCTAGATAATTTTTCATATGGTCAGACTTTCAGTACTTTCAATAGGTTATTTTTAATCTGTACATGTGTATTTGTTTAAGGCATTTTTGTCTTTGTTCTTAAAGTGATTGTAGTCTAATTTTTTTTTTGTTGTTGTTAAAAATAACAAATGTGTTATACTTACCTTCTCTGTGCAGTGGATTCTTCATGGGTCCCTCTTCGGTGCTCCTGGCCCCTACCTCCTGTCGAATGTCCCCACAGCAAGCAGCTTACTGTGGGGGCACCCGAGCCACAGCTCTCTGTGTCCATGCAGTACACAGAAAGCTTTTTATCTTAATGGATATAATGTATTAAGATAAAAAAACTTCTGCCTCTACAATCACTTTAATCTTCATTTTATTGCTTGTCATGGTTTATAATTCTGTGTGGTCTCCCATATTGAGCCTATAAAGTCTGGCTGTTTTGTAGGTGGGATCTGAGTTAGTCAGCCTGCACTTTTTTGTAGTATATGAGCCTGGTGATTGGCCTTTTGGGACTGATCACTGCACTAAAAGACCAAAGACCTATAACAGGCTGATCCCCTAAATGCAAGGTGATATGCACTGCTTCAGCAAGGTTTGAAACAACCCTTGTGTATGAGAGTCAACTGCGGGAGTCTGTGGTGACACAAAAGCAACTTCTCAGAACTGATGGGATTCTGAACCTGAATTAGAAATCACAACAGTGCCTGCAGAACTGATTTGACTCACAGCCACAGGAGGGTCAGTGATAAACTTTTACAAGGTTAGCACTGGAGTGAACTTAGAACCCCTATGGACAGAATGATCCAGTAGATGGGTACAAACAGCTAGAAAGTTCCTAGTGAACTTGAGGGAGGCCTTACCCCACCCAATGGAGCTGAAGTAGATGACACAGATAAAGAACCTATAAAGAGGGGGTCCTGATTTCCAAATTACAAGCTTCAGTTCCATTAGTGTTTACCAGGTAAACACTACTTAAACCATCAGGGAAGTATGGGCTAAGATCACCTGTAGCAGCAAGACTGACCTCTTTGTGTCTTTGAGAAGATGTGTTGCGCCCACCAACTGGGTCCAATGTACAGTAAGGCCTCAAGCACTTACAAACCTCGACAGCTGGTATTAAAGAGGGTTTCAGGTGTCTAGAGGCGACCTTGCTGATGACATTAAAGATGTGGAATTAGAAAGCGCTTTTTGGCTAACTAAAGCTGGCCATAGATGGATTGAAATTTGGCTAGTTCAGCAGGGATTGTTTATATTCAGAATGTATAAAGCGCATTATACATTCTGAATATAAACAACACTTTTTTTTGTGATATCAGTTCACATACACAATGATTGCAGCTATATTATTTGGTCATCTTCTAGTATTTGCCACTTATTTATTTATTTACTAATTCATATCAGTGCTTCAGTACACTTTTTACTTTATTGGTTCAGCAGGGAATGTACGGATTTCGATCCATCTGTGGGCAGGCTGGTCGTAGAGAAATCTGTCTCTCGATTAACTACTGTGTAACCAGCCTGTGGGTTTTTTACACTCGATCGGTGCCACTGGCTATAACTGGCAACACTGATTATTGTATTCTGACAGCCAGAACTCTGTCCACTGTTAGGATACAATAGCTCCGCGGGAGGGATTCAAGCACGTTGATGGAGGAATTAAATCATTTTTTTGTGTTCAAACCACTAGTTGAACCAAAAAAAAGGCATCATCTATGGCCTGCCCAACACATTAGGTCTGGGGAGGTTCACAATGCAGAGCCCAGTGTCTGAAGATCAAATTCCAGGCTGGTCCCAGTCCAGCGGGGCCAGATATGGTCTCCAAAGCTGTTGCTGAGGACACGCTGATCCAAAAAGCTGCTGTGTAGAGACTAGCTCAAGCAATGTTTTTGGAATCTTGAAGGGTACAGATCTGCTGGGATTGAAGATGGCCGAAAAGTTAGAGGGGTTTTTAAACTAGGCGACAGGGGGGAGGGTCCAGAGCAGAGGCGTTGCTAGGTGGCAAAATGACCAGGGACTTCAACCCGAAGTCCAAGAACCGGGGGGGGGGTGTCGCGGCTTTTTTTTTTGGGCTGGGTGGTGGGGTTGTGTGACTTACCAGTGACCATTACACTGACATACACTGACCTGCCTGACCTACTTTATACACTGAGCTACATTATACACTGACCTACATACACTGACCTGCCTGACCTACATACACTGACAGTGACCAGTGACCTGCCTGACCTACACACACTAACAGTGACCTGCCTGACCTACATACACGAACCAAAAAACAAAATAGACTGGCGCTCAGAGGCAGTGAAGCAAATGGTTATAAAAGTTAATAAAACAAAAAGTCTTGTGCTGGATCAATCACGGTGTGGCATAAGAAATGTTAGTAGACTTTGACAGGTGCTGAAAAACAGTCCATAATTCAGGAAGGGATCCCTGAGGGATGAGCAATATGTGGGAGACACCGGATGTGAGGCTTTTCTTGTGGGACACTGTGTACGAAGGGCAGCTCTTCTATGGCATGAAGTCAACTCAGATCCATCAAAGGCAAAAAAACAAAAGAAGAGGAGCGCCGCTAAGTAAACTGATTTATTTATCAATAAACAATAAAAATATCCACTTACATGTAAGAGTGGTTTGTTGAGCAAGATGGTATAATCCAAGATGGAAAGGGAAAGAACAATAAGCAACTCCCAAGGAAGCCCCCAGTCCAAGCGCAATCTGACGGGAAGCCAGGACGGACCAATGTCTGTCTCTGCGGAGGAGCGGAGCGGCAGCTCAGGAAGCAGCTGGTGATGTGTGCAGTGCGGAGAAAACACAACGCGTTTCTGAGCATGCGCAAGGTCCGTACGGCACATACGCGCTCCTTTTTCAAGTGTGAGGTGAGGGAGAGATGGAAGGCTATATATAACAGGCTGCAGCCTGTTAGAAGACGCTCGCAGAGATAATGGTTAATGAGCAGAACTCTAGCTAAAAAAGGGGAATGTCAATATGTGACATACAAAAAATTATAAACTAGAAATCTATACCCATGCATATACATTTAAAGGGACAAAAAAAATATATATATAAATATATTGTACTATATCTCTATAGAGAGAAGGGGCTACCAAGGAAAACTAATAAAAATTAGTGACTAATTAAACAAAAAAAGGAAATCATAATCACCATGATTAACCCATTGTGTTGGTATTATGAAAAGAGACAGGAAAACATAAAATGAATAATAATGAGATAGAACAAAAATTATCATTACCAGAATAACCTAGAAAATGAAAAAAGAAAATATAAGATAAAAGGAAAATTAAAGGAAAAATTGACGAAAAAAAAAAAAACCTCATGATGAATGATCATAATAATAAAATGAAAAATGCTATACATGATGTGCCCAATATAATGGATATCAAGCACTTAACCGACATCACAAATAGTTGGTACAAAAAATATATGTATATATGTGATATACACTAATGATGTGGAAATGCGACTTGTACATGCACCCATAGTCGCATGCAGATGGGTGCCCAATATATTTATCCATTATATTGGGCACATCATGTATAGCATTTTTCATTTTATTATTATGATCATTCATCATGAGTTTTTTTTTTTTTTTTTTCGTCAATTTTTCGTTTCATTTTCCTTTTATCTCATATTTTCTTTTTTCATTTTCTAGGTTATTCTGGTAACGATAATTTTTGTTCTATCTCATTATTATTCATTTTATGTTTTCCTGTCTCTTTTCATAATACCAACACAATAGGTTAATCATGGTGATTATTATTTCCTTTTTTTGTTTAATTAGTCACTAATTTTTATTAGTTTTCCTTGGTAGCCCCTTCTCTCTATAGAGATATAGTACAATATATTTATATATATATATTTTTTGTCCCTTTAAATGTATATGCATGGGTATAGATTTCTAGTTTATAATTTTTTGTATGTCACATATTGACATTCCCCTTTTTTAGCTAGAGTTCTGCTCATTAACCATTATCTCTATCAGCTGCGAGCGTCCTTTAACAGGCTGCGAGCGTCCTCTAACAGGCTGCAGCCTGTTCTATATAGCTTTCCATCTCTCCCTCACCTCACACTTGAAAAAGGAGCGCGCATGTGCCGTACTGACCTTGCGCATGCTCAGAAACGCGTTGTGTTTTCTCCGCACTGCACACATCACCAGCTGCTTCCTGAGCTGCCGCTCCGCTCCTCCGCAGAGACAGACATTGGTCCGTCCTGGCTTCCCGTCAGATTGCGCTTGGACTGGGGGCTTCCTTGGGAGTTGCTTATTGTTCTTTCCCTTTCCATCTTGGATTATACCATCTTGCTCAACAAACCACTCTTACATGTAAGTGGATATTTTTATTGTTTATTGATAAATAAATCAGTTTACTTAGCGGCGCTCCTCTTCTTTTGTTTTTTTACATACACTAACCAGCCTGACCTACATACACTAACAATGACCAGCCTGACCTACATACACTAACAATGACCAGTGACCAGCCTGACTTACATACACTGACCAGCCTGACCTACATAAACTGACAGTGACCAGTGACCTACCTGACCCACACACACTAACAGTGACCTGCCTGACCTACATACACGGACCAGCCTGACCTACACACACTAACAGTGACCAGCCTGACCTACATACACTAACAGTGACCAGTGACCTGCCTGAGCTACATACGCTGACCAGCCTGACCTACATACACTAACAGTGACCTGCCTGACCTACATACACTGACAGTGACCTGCCTGACCTACATACACTGACAGTGACCAGTGACCTGCCTGACCTGCATACACTGTGTGTCTGACCTACCTCAGCTCAGCCGTGGTGTGTGGTCACAGCAGGCAGTCAGTCAGTCACTCATCACCATCAGAGAGGAGCTGAGCCGAGGAGGAGAGGAGAGTCAGCCGCCCGCCCGAGCGGGGATGTAGCGTTCCCTCCTTCTGGAGCCTGCAGGCTAAGTTGGACGTCACGTCACACGTCCCGCGGTCCTGACATTGGCACTGCAGGCTCCAGAAGGCGGGACCTGCAGCACTCAGCTGCACTCGGCCGCTATGGCAGTCGGCTACTTTTGGCTGCACTCGGCCACTTTCGGCCGCATTCAGCCGCTATGGCAGTCGGCTACTTTCGGCCGCACTCGGCCACTTTCGGCCGCACTCACGACCAGATCGGTCCCGGTGGCCGGCGCTCGGGGCTAACAATGGAATTCAGCATTCCATAGACTCGGGGCTTTTGGGGGTCACATTCGGGGCTTCAGCACCCCCTAGCCACCCCCTCCCGACGCCCCTGTTCCAGAGGTAGAGATAGTCAGCAATGAACATATTCCAGAGGGTAGTATTGGGGCATTAGTGGTAGGTTGACTAAAGCACATAAACCCGAGGTAAGTATAGTAACAAGTCCTATTTGCAATCTCGGCACACCCAATATGAGCACAGTATGCGACCAGTCTAAACTATGTAGCATGTTCACCAGTGCCAGGAGCCTGGCGGACAAGATGGGTGAACTAGAGATACTGTTGAATGAGGAGGATTTTGATTATGTGGGAATTGCGGCCATGGTGTGCAGGGTGGCGTCCGGGCGTGCGTGCGTTGCGCGTTCGCACTAGCATGCGTCCGCCTATGGGCGTTACTGCGGGCGCGCCTGGTGGTGCTGGCATGCACGCCGGTGTTCGGGGGTGCGCTCGGGCGCGTGCGGGTGCGCGGGCGTCTGGGCGTATCGGCGCACACGAGCGCGGCGTTTGGCGCCAATCTGCTTATTTAGGTCTGCCTCAATCCCTGATCGGTGCTGCCTGATCAACAGCTCTGTGCCACAGTTCCGTGATCCTCTCTGTGTTCCGTATCTCTGAAGTTCTGACCCGTTACGACCCCGCTTGCCTTTTTGGACCTCCCTGACTGCTGCCTGTACCTGACCCCGGCTTGTTTGACCCTGCTTTTGCCTGCTCCTTTTGTACCTCTGCTGCCAGCCCATTGCCGATCTCTGCCTGTGTGTGACCAGCCTAGTAAGCTCCTGCTCAGCATCAGTTCCAGTGTTCCTGAGTTCTACCTGCTGCTAGAAAGACCACCTTTCTCCAGGATCCATATACCAGGCCCTCATACCACTCCGTACTCGCGGGCTTCCTGTCTGCTCTATCAGGGGCCCCGAGTCGGATACGTAAGGGAGCCTACCCTCTGCCCAAGCGGACTCACCTGTCTGGTAAGTGTGGGACCTGACAGTATCAGGCAGCCATGACTGAGTCTGGGCAGGGGGGCCTCCCCCATGGATGAACTTTGCAGGCACCTAGCGGGCCTCACCCAGGCGGTTAAAAGCCTACAAGAAGGCTATACAAGACTGGAAGGACAGGTCCAGGCCCTCTCAGCATCTCCTCAGGGAGCAGCACCTGCCGGCCCTTCCGCAGCACTCTCTGTAGTAATGCTCCCCCCGGAGCCCAGGGTGCCTACACCCGAAAAGTTCTCTGGAGAACGTAGCAAGTTCCGGGCATTCCGCAACGCATGTGAGCTTTATTTTGCCTTACAACCCGTACGTTTTCTTTGGAAGCCACTAAAGTGGGGTTCGTTATATCACTTCTGACTGGTGAGCCTCAGACCTGGGCCACCGCCAACTGGAGCAAAAATCCAGATCTCTGGATTCCTTGGATGACCTCTTCTTAGTGATGTCTCAGCTATACGAGGACCCCCAACTAACGGCTACTGCAGAAGCCGCCTTGCACTCTCTGCAACAAGGTCGCAGAGTGGCCGAAAATTACGCTGTAGAGTTTAGACGTTGGAGCTCTAATACTGAGTGGAATGACGCTGCCTTGCGTCACCAATATCGGTTGGGGTTATCCGACCCCCTTAAAGATGAATTGGCACGTGTGGGGATACCTCAGATGCTGGATGAGCTTATAAACCTGTCAATCCATCTTAGAGAGAGA
Source organism: Aquarana catesbeiana (assembly GCF_042186555.1). Taxonomy (NCBI): domain Eukaryota; kingdom Metazoa; phylum Chordata; class Amphibia; order Anura; family Ranidae; genus Aquarana; species Aquarana catesbeiana. The sequence goes on along the minus strand of NC_133330.1, from coordinate 275,484,160 downwards.
CGTTCTGAGAGGTCCGTTGGCCACCCACGTCCCACTTGGATGTTGCCCAGGGTTCCTAGTGCCCCGAATCAAGCTTCTCCCGTCTCATCTGTTCCGGCTCAGGAAGCTCCAGAACCCATGCAGCTAGGGCTGCTCGGTCCCTCTCTGACCCCGGAAGAGAAGACGCGCAGACGCACACTCAATCTGTGCCTGTATTGCGGAGAACCAGGACATTTTGTAAGGGCCTGCCCCAACAAGAGACGTAAGTGCCTGCCGTCCTCTTCTTTATGTGCACCTGTCTCGCCCAGATCCGGTAACCATTTAACACTTTCTGTTATGTTACAGCTACCTGGAAGGAACATCCCTGTACCGGTCATTATTGATTCAGGAGCATGCAGCGGTTTCATTGACCGACCCTTTCGTTGAAAACCATAATATTCCTATCCAACCCAAGGCCCAGGGACTGGCAGTATTCTTAGCAGACGGCTCCACCCTCAGCTCCGGACCAGTTACCCAGGAGACCGTTCCCTTACTGGCCACCATTGGCCCGGAACATCAGGAACTCTTACGCCTGGATGTCATCTCCTCTCCTCTCTTTCCAATTATCTTGGAAATGCCTTGGCTACAAGCTCACAATCCCAGTATCGACTGGTCCACAGGCAAGATCCAGTTTGTGTCCAATTATTGCAAACAACACTGCTTGTTGGGAACCCCCATGACACCATCTCAGTGCCTTTGCTTAGACTCGGATGCCAAGTCTTATCAAACTCTTCCCGAACCCTACCGGGATTTCCTGGATGTGTTCAGCAAGAAGGGGGCAGAGACTCTCCCGGTACACAGACCCTACGACTGCCCAATAGAGCTTTTACCCGGAACTGAAGTTCCCTTCGGGAGGATTTTTCCCCTAACTGAGCAGGAGCTGGGCACCTTGAAAACCTATATCGACGAAAACGTAAAGAAAGGATTCATTCGTCCCTCCACATCTCCAGCAAGTGCAGGCATCTTCTTTGTTGAAATAAAAGATCACTCCTTACGTCCCTGCATCGATTACCGGGAATTAAATAAGATTACTATAAAAAACAGATATCCGTTACCTCTAGTACCTGAACTATTTCAAGAATTAGGATCCGCTACCGTCTTCACCAAGCTGGATCTCAGCGGAGCCTACAATTTGATCCGCATAAGAGAGGGGGACGAGTGGAAGACGGCCTTTCGTACTCGATTCGGGCACTACGAGTACCTTGTCATGCCCTTTGGCCTGTGTAACGCGCCAGCCACCTTCCAGCACTTCGTCATCGATGTCTTCTGTGACTTCCTGGACCTGTACGTCATTGTCTATCTGGACAATATCCTGGTTTTCTCTGCTTCCCTGATTGACCACCGCAGACACGTACGAAACGTACTTACCCGACTCAGACAACATAGGCTTTATGCCAAACTCGAAAAATGTGAGTTCGAGCTCCAATCTATTCAGTTCCTAGGCCTGGTTATCTCGCCCGAGGGTATCAAGATGGACCCGCAAAAGGTATCTGCTATCTTGGATTGGCTTGCACCTGAAGACAAAAAAGGAGCACAGCGCTTTATTGGCTTTGCCAATTTTTATAGGAAGTTCATTAAAGGATTTTCTTCTATAAAAACTCCCATTACTGAACTCATTAGAAAAGGAACCCAGTTCTGCTGGACCCCTAAGGTGCAATTGGCCTTTGAAAAACTCAAGGCTTTGTTTACTTCAGCCACCATTCTTAAACATCCCATCCCAGCTTTACCCTTCGTATTAGAAGTTGATGCTTCCGAAGTTGCGGTAGGAGCCGTGCTCTCACAAAGACAAGGCACCAAAGCGCTCCTGTACCCTGTGGGGTTCTTTTCACGTAAACTTTCGTCTTCTGAAAGAAACTACGACGTGGAAGATCGGGAACTTCTAGCCATTAAGGCAGCATTGGAAGAATGGCGTTATCTTTTGGAGGGTGCTGCTCACCCCATTTTGGTCTACACAGACCATAAAAATTTGGAATATCTGAGAACGGCTAAGAGACTAAAACCCCGGCAAGCCAGATGGGCACTTTTTTTTTCCGATTCCTATTCCACATCACCTACAGACCCGGATCCAAGAATGTCAAATCTGACGCTCTCTCCCGCATGTTCCTTGATTCAGAAAAAGCCCTACCTCCAGACACCATCCTCCCTTCTGGGAATTTCCTGCTGTTGCAAGAAGATCTGGTCTCTCAGATTAGACGGGCCTATATGGGAATGACATCACCTGCTGAAGCTTGTACCAAAGATGGGCTGTTCTGGTACAAAAACAAAATTGTGGTTTCTGAGGAGCTAAAAGTACGGGTGTTAAACTTGTGCCATGACCACAAATTGGCCGGTCACTTTGGCGCACGAAAGACAATCGATCTAGTACAACGTACCTTCTGGTGGCCTCACCTTGTTAAGGACTGCAAGAAATATGTTGAGTCTTGTAATACTTGTGCCAGAAGCAAGAATAGCCGGGCAAGGGCATGGGGTCTGTTAAAACCTTTACCGGACCCAGAGAGGCCGTGGACCATGATTTCAATGGACTTCATCGTTGAACTCCCCCCATCAGAAGGTTTCTCTTCCATCTTCGTTGTGGTAGACAGGCTGTCTAAAATGGCCCACTTCCTCCCCATGAAGGGCACTTATCAAAGAAATTATCAGATTGCATGGAGTGCCAACCAACATAGTTTCTGACCGAGGTGTCCAATTCACCTCCAGATTTTGGAAAGCCCTCTGCAGCTCCTTGGAGATTGAATTGGCATTCTCTTCGGCCTATCATCCCAAGTCTAATGGACAAACTGAAAGGACGAATCCGACCTTGAAGCAATACCTCCGCTGTTTCTCTGCATTCTCCCAGGACGACTGGGCTTCCCTGCTTCCCATTGCAGAGTTCTCCTACAATAACTCACTGCACTCAGCTACCAACCAATCTCCATTGTATGCTAATTACGGCTTCCATCCATCCTTCTTGCCTGGGTCAATACCCGAGTGCTCAGTCCCTGCAGTGTCTACTACAGAATACCATGGCCAAAGCTCAGGAAGATTACAAGAGGATGTTTGACAGGAAGAGACGCGGAGAGCTTGTCCTGGAACCTGGCAACCCAGTCTGTTTATCCACCACTAACCTAAAGTTGGCCTGTCAGTCCAGAAAACTAGGCCCTAAATACTTGGGTCCTTTCTTGGTTAAAAGGAAAATTAACAACGTGGCCTATGAACTTGACCTACCCAACGCTCTGAAGATACATCCAGTCTTCCATGTGTCCCTTTTGAAGCCGGTCACTCCCAGTTCCTTTGTTGGCCACAGTATCGGTCCACTCAAGCCTATCCTAGTTAACAGCGAAGAGGAGTTTTAGGTGGAAGCAATTTTAGATTGCAGAAGAAGACGCAACCAAATCCAATACCTCGTAAAGTGGAAGGGCTATGGGCCCGAAGACAACTCTTGGGAACCAGAAAGCAACTTGCACGCCAGGGAGCTCCTACAGTCATTTAAAGCTTCTCATGCCTCGAAGATGGCCCAGCTGGGCATCCGGAGTCTGCCCTTGAGGAGGGGGCACTGTCAGAGAGGTTACCTGGTTGGGCGCCGGTGCGCGCCTAGGCGCGTTGGTGCGCGTGTTCCTGTGCGTGCTGAGGCGCGTGTTCCTGGGGGCGCCGGCGTGTCTAGCCCGGCCGGCTTTGGTGTGCAGGGTGGCGTCCGGGCGCGCGCAGATGCTAGCGTGCGTCCGCCTATGGGCGTTATTGCGGGCGTGCCTGGTGGTGCTGGCGTGCACGCCAGTATTCGGGGGCGCGCTTGGGCGCGTGCGGGTGCGCAGGCATCTGGGCGTATCGGCACGAGCGCGGCGTTTGGCGCCAATCTGCCTATTTAGGTCTGCCTCAATCCCTGGTCGGTGCTGCCTGATCAACAGCTCTGTGCCAAAGTTCCGTGATCCTCTCTGTGTTCCGTATCTCTGAAGATCTGACCCGTTACGACCCGGCTTGCCTTTCTGGACCTCCCTGACTGCTGCCTGTACCCGACCTCGGCTTGTTTGACACCGCTTTTGCCTGCTCCTTTTGTACCTCTGCTGCCAGCCCATTGCCGATCTCTGCCTGTGTGTGACCAGCCTAGTAAGCTCCTGCTCAGCATCAGTTCCAGTGTTCCTGAGTTCTACCTGCTGCTAGAAAGACCACCTTTCTCCAGGATCCATATACCAGGCCCTCATACCACTCCGTACTCGCGGGCTTCCTGTCTGCTCTATGAGGGGCCCCGAGTCGGATACGTAAGGGAGCCTACCCTCTGCCCAAGTGGACTCACCTGTCTGGTAAGTGTGGGACCTGACAGGAACACAAAGACACTGAATTTCAAAAGAGCCAACTTCCCTAAACTACGAACCTTGCTAGAAGATATAAATTGGGATAAAACTTTAGAAACAAAGAACACGGAGGAGAGATGGGTTTGCTTTAAGAGCATAGAGCAAAGTCCGGGATGGCTTAACTCCAACGTAAAAATGCATAAAAAAGCAAAGGAGAAGGCCTTCAAAAAATACAAGGCTGAGGGATCATCATCAGCATTCAGATTTTACAGAGAATGCAACAATATATGTAGGGTGCAATTAGGGTGGCTAAAATAGAACACAAAAGACACATAGTGGAGGAGAGCAAAAAAATCCCAAGAAATTCTTTAAGTATATAAAGTTTATAAACAGTAAAAAAGAGAGGACAGACCATATTGGCCCCAAAAAGAATGAGAAAGGACATCTGGTTACAAAGGATGGGGAGATGGGAGAAGGTATTGAATTTATTCTTCTCCTCAGTCTTAACGAGGGAATCGGGGGGCTTCAGAACCCAAAACTGCAGTGTTTGCCCTCATGACACATCACAGGAAGCACCCTCATGGCTAACAGAGGACAGAATTAGAAATAGACTTGGGAAACTTAACAATAAATCACCGGGACCAGAGATGGCTTGCACCCGAAGGAACCAAGGTAACTCAGTCAAGTAATTGCCAGACCATTGTTCCTAATTTTTACTGACAGTCTACTGACTGGAATGGTACCAGCAAATTCGAGAAAAACCAATGTAGCACCAATATTTAAAAAAGGGCCAAAATACATCCCTGGGAATTACAGACCAGTTAGCCTAAGTTCAATAGTATTCAAGCACTTGGAGGCAATGATAAGGGACTATACACAAGATTTTAGTAATGAAAACGGTATCATTAGCAGTAATCAGCATGGATTCATGAAGAATCGTTCTTGCCAAACCAATCTATTAACCTTCTATGATTAGGTGAGCTGCCATCTAGATAAAGGAAGGCCCGTAGACATGGTATATCTGGATTTTGCAAAAGCATTTGACACAGTTCCCCATAAACGTTTACTGTGCAAAGTAAGGTCCATTGGCATGGACCATAGGGTGAGTACATGGATTGAAAACAGGCTACAAGGGTGAGTTCAGAGGGTGATGATAAATGGGGAATAGTCGTGTAACGGATCCCCGTCGCACTCCGCTTGAGTGCTTCCGTCAGTACACAGCTTGCTCCAATCTGGACCTTCAGATATCAGATTTTACAGCCGATATTTTGTAACCAATATCCAGACGAAACTAGCTCAGTTACACAGCTTTAACATGGACTGTTAGTTTTGAGATCTCACAGAAATATATACACCAGAATGACAATACAAACTGTATCCAGAAACCTAATTAACATGAGCTAATTAACTAATCGTTTAGACAGCCTAGGTGACTCCGAGGCATGACCTTTCAGGACAGACTTGCCGTCTTTTAGCTGAGAAGACACAATCAACATTATCATAAATATAAACCTTTTCTCATCTGCCCCAATACTGAACCCCCCTTGCTCATCTGCCCCATCACTGTAACCCCGTGCTCATGTGTTCCACTGATGTACATCCTTTATCTCTGCACATCTGCCCCACCTCTGTACCCCCCTGCTCCTCTGCCTCACCGCTGTAACACCCTGTTCATCTGTCCCACCAATGTACCTTCTTGCTCCTCTGCCTCCCCCACTGTACCCCCCTATACATCTGCCCCACCTCTGTACCCCCTGCTCTTCTGCCCAACCACTGTAACCCCCTGCTCATCTGTCCCACCAATGCACCTCCTTACACATCTGCCCCACCGCTGCTCATCTTTCCCACCACTGTAACCCCCTTCTCATATGGCCCAACACTGAATCCCTCCTGCTCATCTGTCCCACCACTGTAACCCCCTGCTCATCTGCCCCCTCATTGTACTTCCCTGCTTTTCTGTCCCACCACTGAACGACCTTCTCATCCCTCCCGCCACTGTACCTTTTGCACATCTACCCCACCACTGTACCCCCTTGCTCTTCTGTCCTATCACTGTAACCCCCCTGCTCACCTGCCCCACCATCTGTACCTCCTGCACATCTGTCTCACCTCTGTACCCCCCTGCTCTTCTGCCCTACCTCTATTCCCCCTGCTCTCCTGCCCCATCACTGTAACCCCCTGCTCATTTGTCCCACCAATATACCTCCTTTCACATCTGCCCCACTGCTCTACCCCCCCCCTGCTTTTCTTTCCCACCACTGAACCCCCTTCTCATTTGCCCCAACACTGAACCCTCCTGGTTATCTGTCCCACCACTGTAACCCCCTTCTCATCTGACCCAACACTGCACCCCTTGCTCATCTGCCCCACGGCTGAACCCCCTTTTCATCTCTTCCACTACTGTACCTCCCTTCACATTTTCCCCACCGCTGTACCCTCCTGCTCATCTGCTCCACTGCTGTTCCCTCTTCTCATCTATGATATGCGTGATATGCAGAGTGGTGCCAGGAAACAGAGATGAGACACATCTACCTGTCCTGGCACACTGTAACCCCCTGCTCATCTGCCCCCTCATTGTACTTCCCTGCTTTTCTGTCCCACCACTGAACGACCTTCTCATCCCTCCCGCCACTGTACCTTTTGCACATCTACCCCACCACTGTACCCCCTTGCTCTTCTGTCCTATCACTGTAACCCCCCTGCTCACCTGCCCCACCATCTGTACCTCCTGCACATCTGTCTCACCTCTGTACCCCCCTGCTCTTCTGCCCTACCTCTATTCCCCCTGCTCTCCTGCCCCATCACTGTAACCCCCTGTTCATTTGTCCCACCAATATACCTCCTTTCACATCTGCCCCACTGCTCTACCCCCCCCCTGCTTTTCTTTCCCACCACTGAACCCCCTTCTCATTTGCCCCAACACTGAACCCTCCTGGTTATCTGTCCCACCACTGTAACCCCCTTCTCATCTGACCCAACACTGCACCCCTTGCTCATCTGCCCCACTGCTGAACCCCCTTTTCATCTCTTCCACTACTGTACCTCCCTTCACATTTTCCCCACCGCTGTACCCTCCTGCTCATCTGCTCCACTGCTGTTCCCTCTTCTCATCTATGATATGCGTGATATGCAGAGTGGTGCCAGGAAACAGAGATGAGACACATCTACCTGTCCTGGCACACTTATGCTGCTGATCCAACTCTCGTTTCCAGCCCATGTGCTTGTATGTGATGTATGTGATGTATGTGATGTCACATACAAGCATCTGGAATAGATACGCAATGATGAGCTCAGGTCAGGGGTATTTTCTGAAAGCAGTGGGCCTGTGTGCAGGATCATAAGTTGGGCCCCCGCAGCTGAGAAAAAGTGCGGCACTCTGTGCCACAGGAAAAGTTGGGTGTGATTGCGCTGAATACTGGCTGTCTCTTAAAGGGACACAGAGTGCCCTGTTCAGTAGTAAGTGACGCAAAGGTTCAGGAATAATTTCAACAAAGTTCCCAGAAGCTCAACAGTAATTCCACAAAATGTCACCTGATTGTGGTTTTCTCAATCACAGTGAAATCCCTTTTTTCTGAGATTGGTAGTGGCACCCAATCAAGTCATCTTCCTCCAGATGGTGGGTGGGGCTAGAAGGATTGTGATTGGCTTTAGCAGTGGCCAATGACAGTCCTCCTCCTCCTCCTGGAAACAGGTACCCCCGCCCCCTTAGCAGAACTGCACCCAATCTCTTGCTACAGTACAGTTAGAGAACCAAACAATGTTTCCCATATTTTACTATGTGTGGGGGCGCAGTTCCTCCCCCTCAGTGCAGGTGCGGCGTGGAGAATTCTGAAATTGGAATACATTAGTGTCTCACTAACACTTCCCTGCGCTGCTCTGCTGATGGGGAGGGGGTCGAGTTCCCGCAAAAGAGGCTTTGTGTGCCGGGGGTTGCCTACCCCTGTTCTAGAGCATACTGAATTTTCTATTAGCAAAACACAAATGTGCTTGTTTATTTTTTTAGTTGCCTCTAACTTAAAAACTAAGGTGGTAGTATGTCTCTCCTCTAATGCCCTGTACACACGGGTGAACTTTTCGGCATCAAAGGTCCGGCGGTCTTTCCGACAGACTTTCGACGGAGTTATGACAGACTTTCGACGGACTTTCTAACGAACGGACTTGCCTACACACGATCACACCAAAGTCTGACGGATTCGTACGTGATGATGTATGACTGGACTAAAATAAGGAAGTTGATAGCCAGTAGCCAATAGCTGCCCTAGCGTCAGTTTTCGTCCGTCGGACTAGCATACAGACGAGCGGATTTTTCGATCGGACTCGAGTCCGTCAGACAAATTTGAAACATGTTCCAAATCTAAAGTCCATCAGATTTTCGACCGAAAAAAAGTCAGCTGCAGGTCCGATGGAGCCCACACAGAGTCGGATTGTCCGCCGGATTCGGTCCGTCGGACCAGTCTGGTCGCAAAGCCCGCTCGTGTGTACGTGGCATTACTCCCTCACCTGCGTTTTGTTCAAAGTATACATGTATAGCAGAAGATCATCTTACAAAATGCCTTTCACAGCATAGTAGCAAAATTATTCAGCAAAAACTTTGCAGAGCAGACTGCTTGCTGTTGCTGGCTTCAATTTCTAAATCTGAGATAGTGATATGTCATGTATTTCCCAAACTAAAAATAAAGAAAATAAAGAAAAATGTTTATTTTAGTCAAATCTTAACCAATAAATAATCACAATATGTATCTAAACATTACATATTCACTCAATAAAGTGTTTCTCTGATGTATTGGTATATTTGATCCTAACAATCCCGGCCATTATACCCTTTCATTGTGCAATGTGATCCACATAACATAAAAATATTCAATGTCAGTCCTCTGCAAAGTCTAAATTTAATACTGCAAATTCAGGGATTTCTTTTGTGAAAGGATCAGGTTAAATAGATGGAAAAAAAATAAGCAATTCAAATGTAGATGCTTACTGAGCTGCTAAAATGGTTTCTTGACCACATCTGCGTGTCCATGAAAAATGTTTAAAAGACAGACTATTGAAACACAGTTCATAGAAAATATATGTATACTTGTCTTTACACAAAATGTTGACTTATCCATGAGACATGTGTTATATTTTTTATTTAGCTTCATGTGTTTTATAGAATTGGAAAAGGGGCACCACTTATTCTATATAAAATGGCAACTGAAGTGTAACTGGAGTTACATCTGTGAAGGTTCTCATTTGTTCAGGTCATGGTATAGCTAGTAGTAGTTCATTGGATTCAATTGGACTTGTACTATAATGTTGAAGAGGTTTTGTAGCTTATCCAAGCCACTTCTTCAGTTCTAATGAGTGTCAGGGAAATGCCTTAGCATCTAAAGGCACATGGGTAACCCAGTTACCTTAAACCCATTACCATGTAATATGTCATGCCAGATGTGATTGTCCAAGATGGGTAGTGTGATGGTCAGATTTCCTTAACCAGTTCCCGCCCGGGGAATGATGGCCAGACATTTGTTGTTCCAGGTGAACATCATATGACTTCTTCCCAGGATACATCACTCACGTGCCCCACGGGCCCATGCTGCAGATGACTGATTAGTGTACCGGCTACTGCTGGTACCATATGATGACCAGTCACAGCAGATCACATGACAATTGTGCACAATGAATGTCTTTGATTCATGCCATTCATGGCGTACAATTGTGATTTATCACAGCCCATCTGTACCATGTGATTAGCTGTGTCCAATCACAGCTAACCACAATAGTAAACAATGAATGAATCAATTTCATTAAGTAAACATAGTTGCGTATAACTGTGAAATTCACCCACCCACCCCATCTTTACAGAGAGCTCAAGTTTTTCATCGTGGCTCATACAGCCGACTGTGTATGAGTTAATTGAAGAGTCCAGCCACCTATGATTGGATTAGCTGAACAGCACATGGTGCACAGCAGTGGAGCATTTGAAACTTAGCAGGACTCAATCATACACAGGAGATTGGAGAGACCAGGTACACATGACTGGAATAGTCAATTGCCTCACATACTAGCTCATTATGAAATACTTATTTTGGAACGATGCCCTGCAGAGCCGCCTGCACTCCGCTCCCACAGCCGACATCTTTCCCGGAGTTACTTCCGGGTTCATGGGCTCCGGTGCTGTGATTGGCCGGAGCCGTGATGACGTCACTCCTGCGCATGCGCGTGGGTGCCGCTGGTCATGGCACGGGTCCTGAAGAAGCGGCACGAGCGAGCCGTTCTTTCAGAGCGCTTGCACCGATGACGTTGGTGGCAGCATATATAGTAAATATTTTAAAGGTGTCACTAAATAATTGTGTCTATTGCATTTCTGTCTCTTTGAAAAATGTCTGTACCCACAGTCTCAGAGGTGTTGGGAGGCTTGCAAGGTCAGGGCAACCACTGGGGACAAATGTGAAATAGAGCTTTTGGGTGGAGCCTACTCCCACTTCCGCTCCGCTTCCGATCGCTTAGGCAGTTATCCTCCACCCCCCCTGCAGTCTTCTGGGGCATGTCACAGGTTCCAGAAGACTGCTGAACCATTCACAGTGCGCAGTGCCAATCACGCATGTGCAGGGGGCACCCGGCTTAGATGTCCATGGGCTTAGATGCCCATAGTAAAGATGAAAAGGGGAAAAAGAAAAAAAAAAACACTGCCACTACGGCTTAGATTTTGGTGATACACTAAAAGACGATGTTGAGGAAAAAAATTGCGGCGCTGGTCTGTAATCCCTTATTTAATCAATCTGGCTGATACCAGTAATACACTGAATATAATTAAAGAAATCAAATATTTGATATGTGTGTAGCAGGGAGCTGGCTATCTTACCTGCAGTATCAGAAGACACTCTGCAACATTGTTGCAGTGAGACTGTTTCCCTCTAGTGCCAGCTAAGACTCTGTGTCATCACATCCTGTCAGCAGAGTGATTACCACCAGGGAGCAAAGCATAAAGGGAATTGTAGTTCCAGAACTCAAGTTTCACATTCAGATTTAACTGTATGGAACTACAAGAGCCAGCATGCTCTGGAGAAGAGGAACTAAAGACTCTATCTTGCTTTGCAGAGGGATTTTCAGACAACATGAAGCAAGGGAAAAGAATTAGACCTAGGGGAGAGGGTCCGCCTCCCAGGTCAGCCCCATGATTTCAGGCATGCACAGCCAGTCGGGACATTCAGCCCAAGAGAGGTGTCCCCAGGTGCATATCCAGACACACCTGCACCGATGTTGTGAAGCGTCCCAGTGTGAGGTGACCAGTCGGGTCCCTAGTAGAGCCTGCCTGTTCCAGGATGTTCGTTTGGACCTTGGCCGCAGGATTGGGTGAGAGGGCTTTCACCAATTTGCAGGAAACAAGGACACTGCACATAGACATAGTTAAATGGACACTGTATACAGACATCATTGCTGTTAGTCATCTTTCTGACACTTGTAGTGCCACAGGGCCAAAGGATATGGCCATCCGTTCACAGAGACACTGTATACAGACACCATTGTTCTTTCACCTTGCTGAGAAAGATCCTGCATTCTTTACTTGATAACCTGTGCCAGTTGTGGTGTTTGGCCTTGCTTTTCCAGAGTTTAAGTGCACCAATGAGAGTGGCTAGCTGAAGATACAAAGCCTCATCTTTCTTCAAAAAGACTGAAGCTACTAGTGTCATATGGGTCCGCAAACACATACTCAGGGCTCTGTATATGCAGTGGGTGTGCGGGACAGTTTATATGGGAAGTTAAGCCATTAAATATTGATTTAAAAACAGTGTTTGTAGTTGGGCCTGTGGTGTCAGGAGACAGAAGAGAGAGGTCTGACATAAAGAGGGTCATTCCTCTGCTCTCCTCCTGCCTGGACTCGTAGAGCCAAATTTGAGTAGAGGTAACCAATCCAATATAAAGTATCATTGTGATTTATTTGCCATTTAAGTGTGCCTCTTCTCTTGGACATTCTCAGGTTTCCCCTGAAAGCAGCCTGAATTTAGTATTGAGCTATATTGCTTTTAATCTCAGTTATTGCTCTCCAGTTGATTATTTGAATATATATTGTTACTGTCTGTTATTTTTCCACAGAAATATTGCAGTAAAGACAATTTTTGTGTTTTATCATAACGTGTGTGTTTCTCATTGGTTATTGCACTTACATTATTGCCAGGTGTGCCAAAGGGGACTGAGACTGAAGTTGAGAGACAGAGTAACGGATTGAACAAAGTTAAACGGCTCCTCCGGGGGTAGCACTACACGTGCAACAATAAACATAAAAAATATATACGGTATCACATAATAAATAATTAAAGGGGTTGTAAAGGTTCATTTTTAAAAGAAAATAGCAAACGTGTTATACTTACCTCCTCTGTTCAGAGTCTTGCACAGAGCGGTCCCGGTCCTCCTGTTCTGGGGTCCCCCTGCAGCACTCCTGGCTCCTCCTCTTCTCGAGTGCCCTCACGGAGAGCCACATTCCATGGGGGCATTCGTGCAGGCTTGCTCGCGAGTGCTGCTGCTGCGTCCATTGACACAGACAGCAGGACTCGGCCCTGCCCCCTACTCCAGGGTCACTGGATTTGGTTGACAGCAGAGGGAGCCAATGGCTCCTGTTGCTATCAATCTATCCAATGAGGACCCAAGACAGTGTCTGGAGCTGCTGTGCTCATCCCCGTTGCTGGAAAGATTGGGTTCAGGTAAGTAAATGGGGGGCTCTGGGGGGCTGCTACAATACAGAAGGTTTTTCACCTTAATGCATATTAAATGACAGTGTATATAAATTCTATTAGTAGTGACATTCTAATCCAAAAGCAATATGTAAACAATGCTTTTTAATAAAGTGCAAATGCTACAGGAAAGTGCAAAATATTGTGCTATAGATGCAAAAGTTCATGTGGGATCCAGAAGGAAAAATTCCAGAAAACCACTGAAAATCTAATTAGAAGTATTGTTAAAATCGCTATAGGTGACATCCAGTGCGAATCCTTCACCATCCACACTATACTCACTCACCAGAATTAATGGCTGGTCACATTATAAACCAGCTGCTGCATGCCACAATAGGCCCAGAGGGGTTAATCTCCACGGTACTGGTTGCCAATACGGTCCCATTTTAGTCTGCTTAAGCAAGTCGCAGTTTTTGTAACTGCTGACTTTTAATTTTTACATAGGAGGTTGGAGCTACTCTTTAATGACATCCTCATGTGTAAGGTCAGGGCACAATTAACATGTTGTAGGAGATCCTACTATTAACAGACCTAGTAAGGCTCTATGCAGCAGCTCATCTGGCAAGCATCCTATAGTGGTGTACTCACGACACGACACCACTAAACAATGTATACAGTTAGAACAGGATTTGATTCCCCTTCCCTTAAGAGGCCTAGTTAAAGTTCCTGGTTAGAGACTCAATTTTCTCTGGAACTCAGAAATGAACCCCCAATTGGACCTATCACACGTAAAATTTTTAAATATTTCAAACCTCTATAATCCCCTCACTTCCTTCACCATTGCACCCCATTTTGGGAACGGGGTTCTTTAAATCGGATTGTTCAGATGTTTCATTTCATAACAGTATCTTCAGAACTTTACATTTTACGAAAGATAACACTTTCAAATCTGTGGAGAAATTGGGTTCCATTTACAGAAGAGAACTTAATGCTAGGAGATTACACTACATTTGTTCTATACAAAAAATGTGTCCTTGTTTTGGCCTCACTCTTTTGGAAAAGATGTGCTTGCACGTGTCTCACTTAGACATATGCTCTCACTTGTGCATTCTCTTCTATTGGACTTGAAAGACAACTCCCTCTTTCACACAAAACCAGAAAAAAATATCTCAGACACTCCTTCTTGCCACCTCATAGATAATATCCTTTTTTTCTGCATCTCAAGCAAGACTCGAGTATTTGGTTACAGACTGCTAGCCAAATGGTGCAAGGCTTACCCCACGTGTATTCAAAATTCCCTGGGGATTTTACTCTTAAAAGGGCACACTCCTACACATTTTCAAAATAACTCCCTATCTATTAAAATATATAAAATTTACTTACTGAATGGAGCAAGACTCCTCTTCGGGTCAGGATGTAATACAGTATATGCACATCTCAGTGGTAGATCATTTTAAACCAAGGAATGACCACAGTTCTCAGGAGTCGTCTAGACACACTGGGGTTGAATTACTAAAACTAAGGAGTGCAAAATATGGTGCAGCTCTTCATAGAAACCAACCAGACTCCAGGTTCTTTTGTCAAAGCCTTATTGAATAAGCTGAATTGGCTACCATGCACAGCCGCACCAGATGTTGCACTCTCTAGTTTTAGTAAATCAACTACTCAACAGTATGTTTATTGATATATATATATATATATATATATATATATATATATATATATATATATATATATATATATATATATATATATATATATATATATATATATATATATATATATATATATATATATATAATCTATCTATCAAGAATCCAAAGCTTAATTGGCTTGCTTCTGCTTCTGCTAGATGGGACTGACTGGCTCATAAATTCTAAATGAATTTGTCGGCCCCAGCCATCGGTGATTGGTACCTCAGTAGACATCCAGTGCTGTTCAAACTGCAGTAACTAAACTTGGGGGATCTAATGACTTTAGCCGCTTTTATCCAAGTTCTTTATTAGAAATATTTGTTAAAAGCTCTTGATGGCAGATAACAGCAGTCACAGCAGGAAGACATGTCAGATATATTAGAGCAGAGATCTGAACATCAGTATTGCCTTGTCATTAATGAATAATGAGCCTTTCTAGGAGAAACTGAGTGCAATCTCAATTTCATTATTTATTGATGTTATAAAGGATGTTAAGGTACAGTAATATCACAGGTCAAAGTCTCTCATGGAATAATTGTTCCATATGCCAATATACAATAACTGTATAAAAGCTATACCTTTGTCAGCACAGAATGACAACAATCACAGAGCCTTTGGCACAGGAATGTAACTTGTTTGGTCTCCCGCCCGCTTAGAATCTTTGAAGAATCAAGTATTAAACATGACCTTCCAAAGCATTTGTTCCATTTATCTGCAATTTAAACATTATATGACTAGTAGCCTCCTCACTCTTACATTGGAATGCGCTACAACCTTTGAACGTGAAACCATGTGTTCACATCCTTCCCAGCCACAGATGATTACAGACCAATACAAACTTCTTCATGATGCTTCACCAATGACTTTTGGCATACGATTTGGGAAAAATGCAAGCTCTCTATATACAGTAGATACCATATATAAAATTCTTATGTTTAAAAAAAAAATATTTGCATTCATATACTGGAAAACGGTTCCTGAACAAGTCCTAGGTGTGGCCTCCCCTTTCCAGACATACCAACAAATTCCAATAAGTATGGGCCGCATTGGACCAATCAGTCTATGTTCTCTCTGCCCTCTTGCCCCATCTGATACGAGTTGACTGTATCACCAGATATCATTATTCTATATCATTGCCAATTTTGAATATTAAATTTCACTCTTATAGCCCGTAAACACGATCTGAAAATCGGACAAAAAATACCACTTTTGACACGATCGTACGTTAATCGGATTGTTAGTACAGAGCTTTCGAGAGCCGATCATGACAGTTCATCCGATATTATTCGATCGGACAAGCATGAAAATTTTCCTCATACGATACCAGATCGTACGATTTTCTTTACAACACATGACATCACTTCCGATTTTTTTTTTTTTTTTTCCTGTTGTATGAGAATTTTCGTGACTTTAGTAACCTATTCAATTTCTACTAGCGTCCAACAAGCAAAAAAAGTCAGACGATCTGACGTCCGATTTTCGGATCATGTGTACGGGGCATTAGGCTTATTTTCCCATTTGTGGAAACAGATGTAACAGTGCTACCACCTTCTTAATTCAGAGCACCAACCCGGTGCTCAGAATGTGAGGCTTCTGATGCCTCTGCAATGCATAATGCACAAGATAAATAGTCGGTACCTGGGGTAAATTCAAAAAACAGACTTCATTTATTGAATTACATGCAGTAAAAACCTGTCATGCTGAAATGCTTTTTTTTTTTTTCTTCTTTTTTTTTACAGCTGTAACTGATTTAATTCAATAAAGGAAGACAATTTTTTTTTAATTTATCCAACTATTCCTCTTGTGGATTACTTTCCCATTTGCTTTTTCCTTCTTCGTTATTTACAAGTTGTTTAACCAGAAGAATGTTCTAATAACATTTCTTGTGGTACAGTGATAGGAAGATTCCATGGTTGACCCCTGGGACTTTTCTTTCTAACCTTCAGGACCTCTTAGGCCCTCTTGATGAGTATTTGACTGTCATCATTTGATCACGCAGTACTTATTGCCTCATGTACAGTACACCTGTGCTGTAACTATTTATAACTATTAATGTATGCGTATTGGAATGATGTACTGTACTTTCTATTCTACTGTGCTTTGTTCAAAATGAAAACATTTATAAAAATGTCATAAAAATATCAATCAAGAGCTTCTCTTGACTGCTGTACATACTGGCTCCTTTTGCATGGCCTCCTGTGGCCTTTTCTTCATCTTTGCATGGGGTAGTGGATCATGCCCTTCCCTGTTGACTGTTCTGCGCAATCCAAAGCTCCCCTCAGTTTGCAGGTCCCGCCTCATATGTATCCTATATATATTATTATTGTTTGTATATTGCACACTATTTATGAAGTCTGCCTATCCATGTCTTGTTTCATTTTATTGTGTATGTACTATTTGTACATTTTTTTGAAGCATGCTGTATCTTTGTATTCTCATTACATGTTAATAAAACCTTTTTGTAAAAAAAAAAATCAATCACAGAACAACATTTTTTATTCTGGCTTTACATGTAAAAAAAGAAAATGAGCACCTGTTAGCGGACATATTGCATTGCTGTTAGTGGACATATTGCATTGCATGTGTTGGATGCACATTGCATCTAACACATTTAATAATTACCCAGTTGTTTATAGATTGTACATTATTTACCTTGTATTTACTACCATCAAGTTATTAATGTCTTCCTAGTTTTATCAGAATATATTGTTCATTAACTGATTTTTGTGTCCGAAAGCCAGCGATATTGTTTGTGTGAGTTGTTTCTCTTTTTTTTATGTTCTCTTATTTCTTTCTTTGATTGTATCAGAACTTTCTCTTCAGTGTTGCTTTGTTTAAAGGCAAACATGTGGTATAACACTTTTATCTTTTCAGTGAAAAGGGAAGGAAGTACTATACCACAGGATATGCCCATAGCAAATAGAAAACTGCTATGTATGCAGTAACAAGCATTTTAAAAGGTTATATGCACTCGAAAAAACCTCACCTGAACATTTCTATGGACAACCCATACTGGGGATGATTTATTAGACCCATATTAGTATCATGTTGGTATTTGAGCAAGTCAGATGCCAGATATAATTTCCAAGACTATGTTACGACATTTCTTGCACAACTGACTCTTCCATGGATAGGCGTGGTAGCATGCAAATAGCAATAACCACTTGCTGACCAGGCCTTTTCTGATACTTTTTGTTTCCAAGTTTAAATTAGTATTTTTTGCTAGAAAATTACTTAGAACCCCCAAACATTATATGTTTTTTCTTTTAGCAGAGACCCAGAGAATAAAATGGCGATTAATGCAGTATTTTATGTCATACTGTATTTGTACAGTGGTTTTTCTAACGTAATTTTGTGGAACAAAATACACACAATAGTTACCCCAATTTTTTGATATATTGTGAAAGATGATGTTACACCCAATAAATAGATACCTAACATGTCATGCTTTATAATTGTGCAAGCTCGTGGAATGACAACAAACTACGGTACTTAGAAATCTCCATAGGTGACACATTAAAAAAAAAAAATCAGGTTACCTGTTTAGAGTTAGAGAGGAGGTCTAGTGCTATAAATATTGCTCTCACTCTAAGATACCACAAATGTGTGGATTTAACACGTTTAGACATGCGGGTGCAACTTACACATGCATTCGCTTCTGCGCGCGAGCACGGAGGGATGGGCCGCTTTCGTTTTTATGGGTTTTTTTCTTATTAATCTTACTTTTTATCTTTACACTGTCCCTTTATTTTTATTTTTTTAATCACTTTTATTCCTATTACAAGGAATGTAAACATAGCTAGCTAGCTGCTGCCATAACCCCAGTATTAACTTCTTCCTTCCCCTTCCTCATCAACATGATAATGGCATAAAGAAAAATTCTGTTTTCATGACATTACCTTATTGTAGACCCAGTGACATCATCTTGGCCTCTACGCAAAGCAGGCAAGAGCCCACAGCCCTGATGTAAGTAATGAAATGGCACTTGGGAGGAAGTATGCAACAGGGACGTGCGGTGAGGTCAGTGGCTGGTGAGGCACTGGCTAGTATCAGAGCCAGATACAACCAGGTTACATACACCATGAACGTTAGAGTGAGAGCAATAATTGTAACACTAGACCCCCTGTAATTCTAAACACGTAACCTGTCGGGGGTGTGGTCAAGCTGGTGACCTGAGCGGATGTGTGTGATCAGGGCTCCGCATCTACCTGGTTCTTTTATCTGATTTAAACTGGATATACCTTTGATCAACACCTGTCTTTTCTCCCTGGTGACCTTCGGGTATGAGAAAGGGGAAATTTGGCCCTGGGCGAAAAGTGACTCAGCGTCTAAGGCCTCCCTGCAACAGAAGAAGTAGATCCCAGTAGACCGCATGCACATGGTGACATAAACTGCTCCGGCAGATCCAGCGACGCTGGAGGAAGATCAGTTTACAGCCCTCATGCAGGCCATTACTAGCTTCCAAACCACACTGACGGCTAAAATTGATCTCCTGCAGACTGATTTCGGACTGATGAGGGGAGATATGGATACATTCTGTGATCGGCTCGGGGAGGTTGAGAGGCGAGTGGGTAAATCTGAAGACTCTGCTAGAGAACAAGGTTCTTCAATACATATCCTACAGGTTAAAATGAAGGCCTTAGAGTCCCGTGCTGAAGATAATGAGAATCGTAGATGCCGGAATAACTTGCGGGTGGTGGGCCTACCAGAGGGAGCTGAGGGCCAAGACTCCACTATCTTCACGGAACACCTTCTACGTACGCTTCTCCCTTCGGTGCAGTTCTCCCCTCACTTTGCAGTGAAAAGGGCCCATAGTATGCTGCCTGTACAGGGCCCGCAGGGCTCCCCACCACGCACCTTCTATTTCCGACTGTTGAATTTCCAGGACCTAGCACTCCAAGAGGCACAGAAGGTGGAGGAGCTGCGCTTTTTTAAAACAAAATGTATGCTCTTCCCTGATTACTCTGTCGAAACGCAGAGGCTTCGCAGAACCTTTGTCAAGGCCCAGCTCTGAACCCGAGGGCTGAAATACAGTATGCTGTTCCTGTCACCTACGCATCGTGGATGGTGAGTCTGCACGGTTCTTTACCACCCCTGAGGGTGGTTCCCAATGGCTGGATAATCTGCAGAGAGCACGGTAACTGTACATTGATTCCTTCTTGTTCTCCAGTTGCTTTTTCCTACCCCCTGTTTGATGTCTGCTCCCGCCATATTAAGGCATTTAACTAGCACATGGCACACCTCCCCTGCCCAGTTGCTTATGGCTGACTATACTCCATGAATTGCCCCAGCAGCTGGTGGCTGGAACTTTGCTATATTATTCCAGGTGTTGCTGTAGCCCCCTGACCCTCTTTGCTGCACTGTTCCTGGAAGAACTGGCAAAGATGTGTACTTTACTCTGAGGGCCAAGTGGGACATGGTAGCCATCTTATCTATGGAACTGTTAGCCACACTGGGACAAGAACTGGTGCCTTGCTCCCTCTACTGCTTGCCCGTCTTTGTGGCTGAGCTACCTGACTCTCCATGGTCTCTTATGGAAAATTAGAGGAGTTGCTTCATGCTACGGATTTATATGTGCCTTTCTTTTCCCCTGTTCAATATGTCGGCTTCCTGAAACCTTTCCTGATTGACTGACGGAGGGGATCTATGGGTGACCCTTACCAAGTTATAATGTATAATGTATTCACAGTAACTAAGAATGTGCCCTTGGCTTGTGCCAGGTGTTTTTTTTATTCTAATACTGCATAAAATCCTCCTCTCTTTACAGGTATTCTTGGCTATTGCCAGCGGTCTGAACTGATCGCATAGTCCAGATATCTAAGTTCACTGCTCGCTATTCTATCTCCTCCCATAGGAGAATTTCCTACTGTGTGTGGGATTTGTTTGTTTAAGGTTTTGGGAATCGGCACTCTGAGTTTTCTATGCATGTGCGGGGTGGGGGATGTATATTTCTGTTTCTCTTTTTTGTTGGTTTGTGTTCAATGCATTGGTCTTCGTTTTTGGATGTGTAATTTACCTATGGTACTGACAGGTGGCTGGGTAAAGAGCGGAATCGCTCGAGGAATATTTATGCTGGATGCGGGGTCCCTCCCTTCAGGTCAAATGGACAGTTTCTGCCCGGATGGTTCTCTCCTTACAATTACTCTATGGCCCCCATAAGATTTATCTCTTGGAACGTCAGATGTCTCAATGACAAGGTCAAGCGCTCCTTGGTTATGACTTACCTTAAAAAGCACAATCCTCATGTCTGTATTTTGCAGGAGACTCATCTGGTGGGTAGTAAGGTGCTAAGTCTTAAAAAGCCATGGGTGGGGCATTATTATCATGCCACCTACTCTGGGTATGCCCGAGGGGTCAGTATATTGGTCCACAAATCCCTAACGTATGAACTGTTAGATGTCAAAATTGACCCGGAGGGCAGATTTGTGTTGTTACATGTGGTTATTGATACCCATGAAATGCTGATTGTCGGTGTGTATATACCTCCACCTGCTACAGTCTCTCCTGCATCATTTTGGCTTTGGCCCTAAATTCATCTCCTGGGTGCAGGCCCTATACAGATCTCCGACGACTAGAGTGCGTACTGGGTCGACTCTTTCCCCACCCTTCTACCTCCATAGGGGAACCAGACAGGGTTGCCCTCTATCACCAGCCCTCTTTGCGTTGGCCATCGAGCCAATGGCGATTCTTTTGCGATCCTCGTCGGAAGTCTGTGGTATAATTGTAGGGCCCATACAGGAGAAGATCTCCCTGTACGCCGATGATACTCTTCTGTATCTGAGGAACAAAGCTGACTTATTGTTGTGGCTCTGTCGATTGATACCTTTGGTCGGTACTCTGGCATCTGTATCAACTGGGGAAAATCTGTGTTATTCTCACTCTACTCTACAGATGCCTCATTGCCAACTAACACCCTGCTACAGAGTCTCACAGTTTAGATACTTGGGAGTAGTAATCCACAGGGACCTTTCGCAATTTATTCCTCTTAATCTAACCTCGGTGACCTCCCCCCTGAGATGCACTGTTTGGAAAACATTAGCCCTTACCCCAGTTGGAGGGGTCAACCTAATAAAAATGTCAGTCCTGCCTAAATTTCTTTATCTTTTTAGGCAGACTCCAGTACATATACAGAACACGTTTTTCAATAGATTGAATAGTATAATTACCTTGGAATGGTAGCAGCCCTAGAATAGCAAAAACAACTCTACAACTACCTATCTCCCTAGGAGGCCTTGCTTTGCCCTGCTTTATCAAATACTATTGTGCTGCAGTCCTGGTCACGGTCAGGTTGTGGCTTTCAGAGGACCTGGCCAACCCCACTTCCACATTGGATGCAGCATTGCTGGGATCTTACTCCGAGCTGCGGAACTTGATTCACAGAGGATCCTGGTCCGATCCTAATATTACCTCCTCGGTGCACACTACTCCTAAGGTATGGGATGTTGTCTGGGCCAAGGTGGGAAAGTCTAATGCCGCGTACACACGAGCGGACTTTCAGGGAGACTTTGCCCGGTGGACCAGAGTCCGCCGAACAATCCGACCGTGTGTAGGCTCCGGCGGACTTTTCCAGCTGACTTTTTCCCAAAAGCCCGCCGGACCTAGATTTGAAACAAGTTTTAAATCTTTCCGTCGGACTCAGTTTCTGGCGGAAAGTCCGCTCGCCTGTGTGCTGGTCCGACGGAAAGCCCGCTCGTGTGTATGCTGGTCCAACGGACCAGATATGACGCGAGCGCAGGGTATTGCATTTCGCGCTCGCTGCAATAGGAAAAACAAATTTTCCTATTGCGGCGAGCGCGGGGCATACCAGGCCCTTAGGTCTGGTATGGATTATAAAGGGAAGCCCCCCTGCGCCGAAAAAACGGCGTGGGGTCCCCCCTAAGATCCATACCAGACCCCGATCCAAGCACGCAGCCCGGCCAGGTCAGGAAAGGGGGTGGGGACGAGCGAGCCCCCCCCTCCTGAGCCGTACCAGACTGCATACCCTCAACATGGGGGGTGCCTTGGGGGAGGGGGGCCCCGCCACCCCGAAGCACCTTGTCCCCATGTTGATGAGGACAAGGGCCTCTTCCCGACAACCCTGGCCGTTGGTTGTCGGGGTCTGCAGGCGGGGGGCCCTTTTCGGAATCCGGGAGCCCCCTATAATAAGAGGACCCCCAGATCCCGGCCCCCCACCCTATGTGAATGAGTATGGGGTACATGGTACCCCTACCCATTCACCTAGGGAAAAAGTGTCAATAAAACACACTACACAGGTTTTTAAAATAATTTATTAAACAGCTCCGGGGGTCTTCCTCCGGCTTCGGGGGTCCCTCCGGTTCCTCTTCTCCCGGTGTTCCAGTTCTTCGGCCGGCTCCTCTGCTGTCTTCAGGCTGCTCTTTTGCCAGCGGAGTTCCGGACTTCTTGGCTTCTTGTCTTCTTCCCTCGTCTCTTCTCCAGATGTTGACACGACGCTCTCTCTGGCTGGACTGCTCTCTGAGGGCTCCGTTGTGACTTATATAGGTGGAGACCCCGCCCCCTTATGATGTCACAGTCCCTGGGCATGCTGGGACTGTGACGATTTAGGGGGCGTGGTCAACATCACCCTGGTTTTTCTGGGGTCCCTCAGCAGTGCTGGTGGCTCCTCCTCTTCTCAAGTGCTCCGTCAGAGAAGCACTCTTCTTCAGGACGCCCACGTGGGTGCGCTCCCGAGTCCTGCTGCTGCATCTATTGACACATATAGCAGGACTCGGCCCCGCCTCCCGGTTCCCGCATTATTGGATTTGATTGACAGCAGCGGGAGCCAATGGCTGCGCTGCTATCTATCTATCCAATCAGAACACGATTGAATAGATCCAATCCAATTTATCCAATCGGCCGGAGCTGGTGTGCTCATTCCTGTCGCAGGAATTACAGGGCTCAGGTAAGTAAAAGGCGGGCTCGAGGGGGCTGCTGCATGACAGAAAGTTTTTCACCTTAATGCATAGAATGCATTAAGGTAAAAAACTTTGAGGGTTTACAACCCCTTTAAGGACATAAACTCGATAGGTAAACTACGAGTCCCTTGTGATCCATTACCTCTATTACTTGGTATTTACTGTATGATAGGTTAGAAGCCCCCCAACAGTCCATCAATGGAAAACCCTTGTGAACTCAGCCCTGCCCTTATACAAGCTGATATATATGGGACGTAACTGCCTGAAAAACTTGAGAAGCTTTGGGCGGCATGGGTCCATGAGCGGCAGCTGACTCTGGAGTAGGGTTTGGAACCTTATACCATGGTTGTTTTGTAACACATGAGCATACTGCACATAAACCCAGCAGGACTTACTTCCCAGCAGTTTCTGATATTTTATGTCCCTTTTGCTGTGACATGTTAGGTATCTATTTACTTGACGTAACATCATCTTTCATAGTATACAAAAAAGTCAGGCTAACTTTAGAGTTGTTTTTTATATTCATAGTGAAACAGTTTTTTTTTCCAAAAAAAACGAAAAATTGCTGCGCAAATACCGTGTAACATAAAAAGTTTCAAAGACCACCATTTTATTTTATTTACACACCTAGAGTGTCTGCTAAAAATGTATATATATATATATAATGTTTGGGGGTTCTAAGTAATTTTCTAGCAAAAAAAAAAAAATTATGATTTTTACATGTAGGAGAGAAGTTTCAGAATTGGTCTGAGTGGCAAGTGGTTAATTACCATAAGTAAGTAATATACAAATAATTATTATATATTGTTTTTAAGGTAATTTACAATATTTTCAAAAACTGTACTCAAACAGGTGGCTTAACGGACAAATTACTGAAGTTTAAAGTTATAACTTCAAACCAGTAATTTCACAGTAAATAGATAAATAATAAATTATTATGTTATAACTTATAGCATAATAATATATGATTTAGCTTGATTAAAACAATACCTTTTCAACAGTAGAAGATTCTCATTCTACCTCCTAACTTTGTGAGAAAAACATGGGATTATGGGAAAATTTTATACCTATAAACCAATGCTTTTTCTTGCTAGTTAAGAGGGCTGGACTGGAAGGGAGTATTTGTCTTTTAGACACATGCCCCCTTCTATGACACTGCAGTGAGAGGACAGCCTCTAGTGCAGCATTTTTATTGGACAGCTTGTTCCAATGTTGCTTTACCATTGGTCCAAGGCTCCAAGTTGTCCATTGAACTCAGTGTTTCTGACAAGAAGTGAGAGGCACTATGAGCTCAACCTCTCAGTCTGCTGCAAACAGAGTGTGCCAGCTTGTATTTAAACTGGTCACTATGTATGTAGCTTGTGACAGGCTGCACAAAAAGCCCTTTATCTCTGGAACTATGGGTGGCAGAAGCCAGTGGTGACCAGTGCTGGGGTAGGACTTCAGCTACCTACCTACCAAATTTGGGGTCTCTGTGACCCCAGGTTGGTATTTTTTTAATTATTATTATGTTCATGACAGGTGAGGCTGCCTCCCCTGACTGCACATCCCTGGTATGCAAATATAAAAATACCTTGACGGGTAGATGTCAGTCTAAAGGGAATTCTCCCTGATTGAAAGAACTGAAATCCAATGAATGAAATGGAGGGATCAGGGACAGTAAGGCTGGGAAGGAAACACTAGATAATGCTGGACATCCCCAAAAGGAGTGCACACCACCACCAGTAAAAATGCGCGCTCACCTTCCAGATGAGTCAAAACTCATATGCAAATCTCCCCACAAGCTCTTTGCTCTCACTTCCCCTTCCCAATCAATGGTGGGTAATCCAGATGGCTCTTTTCTTAATGGTAACTCATCTCATTAACATCCAAAGAAACGGATCATCTCCCAGCTTGGCTCAAGAGTCCACGAGTTCAGGACATGTAAATAATAAGTATAGAGACCATAGTGTTCTCTGTATACAAATGTATTCAAATCCCCCAAACAGACAAGTTGCACTTACAAGATAAAAACTTTTAAAATCACATATAAACCTCCAGAGTAGCACCGCAGTGTCCACATACACAGTGCCTGGCTGAACGTCATTATCAGCACCTCCCTTCTAGACACGTATCAGCCAATCACAGGACTTCCTCAGTAGGCCTGTGATTGGCCGATACGCATCTAGAAGGGAGGTGCCGATAGTGACGTTCAGCCAGGCACTGTGTATGTGGAGGTTTATATGTGATTTTAAAAGTTTTTATCTTGTAAGTGCAACTTGTCTGATGAACAATCACTGTGGTGGAATTGTGTGGATACACTGATCACAAGAAGAGTTTTTCATGTTTCATTTCTTAATTTTTTCATTTTATGGACTATTCATTTATATGTAGGATTTCTTTATTTTAGAGATTTGCACTTTATATTTATATATATTTTTACACATAGCGCTACATTTATTTATTTACTATCTATTTTGAAATTAGTGTGGTGCACCACTTGGAATGTTTAGCAGCTGTGCACGTTTATTATTAGGTTATCTTATTTAAACATCACAATATTTTTTACTTGTGGCGCTGATTGTTTCATCTTATAATGCTGGACATCCCCCAGGCAGACTCTATCTGACTTACTGCAGCTTTTAATACACAATGACAAAAGCCTACCATGTGCAATGAAATCAGAGTAAGCAATTTTAGTACAGGAGAGGAGCCTGTACAACTGTGCAAGGCTGTAGGTAACGCTGGAGTTTAGCTTTAATAAGCTCCTGCAAAGAACGATGATGATATGTGAAATGCATTATCTGATAACACATTATTCTAATTTTACATTTAATCAGTGTAAAAGCAGTTGAAGCAAAGAAAGTTGATTTGTGGTGTACTATAGTTAGAACTTTGCTAATTGTCTTATATCAATCTGTCAGTGAAAGCTTCTGAAAAATTAAAATTTTATGTTTATATCAGTGTAGCGCTGGTAGATTTGCAATCTACCGCATGTTAGGTAAATTTAGTAAATTGTGTGTTAGGAAGGTTAAAAGTTCGCCTCTGTTCCAGCTTGGCTGACGTTGTGGGTGTTTTCATGCTGACCGGTGGGTGTCGTTGTTACCACTGGTCAGGGTTGGAAAGGCAACATGTTGAAGCGTATAGATGCTCCTCTGTCCCAGAGGCACGCTCGGTGGAGGTGGTCCTCCGAGTTGCATTCTGGGCGAGGGTATTTATGGGACAGACGCCATTTTTTGGGGTTCGTTTTACAGCCACCTGCTGGCCTTCCTGGCCGACAGGTATGCGTTAAGGAGCTACCTCGTGGTCCGGGAGGCCCACGATACTGCGGCGCAGGGGTGGGTCCAGAGGCTTGTCTGGAGCCTGCCACCGCGGCCGAGTAATGGTCCAGAGCTGTCGGTCCTGTGTGACGAAGCTGGACAACCGAGGAGATCCCAGGGGAGGACCCATTTTGGAGAGATCACGCCGCATGCTGGTCTATAGAGGGGCCTGGTGACTCAGTTGGAGGACGTATCCAAAAGTAACTATACAGCATTGTGTTGCCAGCTTGGCTTAAAGGTTCAAGCACTGTGACTGACTTTCACTACCGCAAATCTATACATCCTGTGGCAGAGGAACGTATGGATTTTTGTTCCCAAACAAGTCTGTGGCAGAGACTTTGATTCATGCTGCGTACTGGCTGCTAGACCGGTGAGAGAGGCCTATCCAGACGAGCAAGGAGTGTATCCCACAAGAGGAGCGCATTTCAAATAGTATTTCAATCCTACCAGGACATTTTGTCAAGAGAACCCTACCAGAGAATATTTGAGTTTCTTCTGCGAGTTTCCTTTCTACCTCTTTCCTGCTACTTCCTAGGTCGTTTGTTTAATAAAGCATTGAAAACGTACTCCAGTGTTGGTGCGTGTGTCGTCCAGAAGTAAACTCAAAGGAACCCTAGACCTGGTGCCGGTGAAACAGAGGGAAGCAGAGTGAAGGTAACAGACCCGCTTAAACCAGCAGCTCCACCATGAGTTAGTGCTACATCAGTATTTTTTTTCCCTGTATTTATCCTTGACAAAGAAAAGAAATAAAGATGTAATATATTGCAGCTTACCTGTACTTGTGTTGGCTGCATTCATGTTTTTTTTATGTCAGGCATTTTTCCTTTACTTTACCGATCCTGCCAGTAACACAGTTCCTTTCATAAGGTGACAATAATGCTCCCAGTTCTGTATCAATGGAGGAGCAGTGTTGTCAAGCTAGGAAACAGGTGTTAGCACTATAGAACACTTCTCTCTCGCCTCATCTTCACAAAATGGGGGGAGAGATTGTACTTCTCAAAAATTAGCTGCTCATGGCTTATAACTGATGGGCTAATAAGTGCAGCAGAGGCAGGAGGCACAAGCACGAGACATCACAAGCTCATTGGATTTCTGGCAGGACCAACAGTTTTTTTTGTTGTATTAGCAAATGCTTGTAATACTTCCTCTTTATTTATTTATTTATTTTTATTATTATTACAAGCTTTAGTTAAAGTGTACAAAATGTACATTCACAGCAATGTTGAGTGGTGCACTGTGCTGCCTGACATTGCAGTGCGATTCAGGCCTGTGTGCTACAATAAAATGCAATGTGTCTGCATTTTAATGCAGCACGCTTCAATGCAGCGCTAGGCTGCATTGCAGTGTGAATGGGACACACGGGAAACAATTGTTTCCTGTGTGTCCCTGCGGTTACAGGCGTTTTAACATGCGGTAAATGTCTGTCACTGCATAAAGTGTGAATTGGCTCTTAATGCTATCTAGGAAGGACCATAGTCACTCCATTTACTTTACATTTAAACTGGCCGTGTTCAGATCAAAATTTAGTCTGGTTTAGCAGGGAATGGACAAATTTCAATCTGCGTAAGGCCATTCCTTTTCAACAGAGGTCAATCGTTGAATCAGATTCTGTTGAAGTTGCATGTTAGAAAACTTTTGTCGATCAGTGGCTTCAGCTGCTGATCAGTGTATTCTGACAACAGTGAGTTCCATTGTGAGAATACAATGTCCTGGTGTGTGTGTGTGTGGGGTGTGGATTCCCCCATCCTCCTCGCTTGTATTTATGGAGGAATCTACCCACTGGCTGAATGAAAAAACTACTCATCTATGGCTGGCTTTAGCCTTGTATGGTACACTGTAACCAGATTAGATTGTAAGCTCACCTGGTGTCAGCCTTTATGTGCATGGTTCGGTACTCTGCAAAGCATGGCAACACACACAAATTCTCTTTCTCTCATATTCAACTCATTCACACCCTTTGCATTGGGATGCACTGGGCAAAGTTTTCCAATGCAGTTCCAACACATAGACAAGGCAGTTCGCCTTGTTTTGTATGGTGTCAGTTCACACCACTGCATTACAGTGGTGTGTACTAGAAAAAAGTACTGCATGCAGTACTTTTTTTTCAGTGTAGTGAGCTATGTTGAAAACCACTGCATCCCAACACCACTGTGTGAATAGAACTTAATGAAAGTCATTACCTTTCAATACGTTTATTAAAAAAAAAAAGAAAACAAGTAATGCGTCGGGGTTGGCACTTCGGCATTCTGTCCTCTCTGCACATATTAGCAGCTGTGTGTTCAGCTCAGCTGCTGGTGTGAATAAGCCCTAAAGATTCAGTGAGAATATTCACTTCCATTATATAGCCAGGTGCAGATGAAATCTTCATACTGTTTCTTGTGAACATTCTCAAATCCTTTAGTAAATCAGCCGTATTGTGTCAGTTTTTTGTTGTTTCAGTATTCAGGAGTAATGGCAGAAATTATAATCATCCTTTTTTATCCATTCTTTATTTAAGAAAGTTTTCACAATTACTATAAACAGAAAAACATAGAAATACACAAAATACATAGACCTAACTAGGGATGAGCCGAACACCCCCCCAGATTGGTTCGCAGCAGAACATGCAAACAGGCAAAAATTTTGTGCAAACACTGTTAAAGTCTATGGGACACGAACATGAAAAATCAAAAGTGCTAATTTTAGAGGCTTATATGCAAGTTATTAACATAAAAAGTGTTTGGGGACCCGGGTACTGCTCCAGGGCACATGTATCAATGCAAAAAAAAGTTTTAAAAACTGCCTTTTTTTCAGGAGCAGTGATTTTAATAATGCTTAAAGTGAAACAATAAAAATGAAATATTCCTTTAAATATTGTGCCTGGGGGGTCCTCTTAGTCGGCCTATAAAGTAGCGCATCTTTCCCATGCTCCCAGATCCCCTCCCCCCCATGTGAATGGGTACCTACCCATTCACCAAAAAAGTGTCAAAAAAGTAAAAATGAAAGGAGCCAGTTTTGGACAATTCCTTTATTAAAAAAAAAGTGTCCTGCGATGTCCATCCATCTTCAATCACTGTGCTGATGGTCCCCAAAAAAAGAGAAAAACTCTGCCTCCAGGGGAGGCGTCCCCGCTACTGCCATCTTTTTTCTTTGACAGCTCTTATATAGCCAAGGGCGGGGCCACCCGCTGATGTAACCAAGTGACCCCGTCTCCTTTTGACATCATGTGACGTCGGAGGGGGGCAGGGTCACCCATTTACGTTACCGACCTTGATTACCTTGACTATATAACAGCTGTCAAAGCAATGTTGAGGGCATGCGGCCTGGTACGATTCAGGAGCGGGAAGGGCCGCTCTCTCGCCCCCCTTTTCCTGTGGCCTGCCAGGTTGTGTGCTTGGATAAGGGTCTGGTATGGATCTTGGGGGGACCGCCACACCATTTTTTTTTTTACATTTTGGCACGGGGTACCCCTTAAAATCCATACCAGAACTGAAGGGTCTGGTATGGATTGGGGGGGGGGCATGCCATTTTTTTTTTTTTTTGGCACGGGGTTCCCCTGAACCATTTCAATACACTATATTATACATACTACACTGCCTGAAAATAGATTCTACACTGAATATCTAATCTACTAAATGCAACGTGTATATATATATATATATATATATATATATATATATATATATATATATATATATATATATATATTAGGCTGTATATATATGCTAGGCAAATACACTGCCTGCACACCGCTAACTAAGCTGCCTAATCTCTCTTCATTAATTACACTGCATATGGCCGCTGTGTAAACAGCAGTCTTATATAGTGTGGGGAGTGGACTTGCCCCCCTGAGCCATGATTGGCCAAACGCACCCTGCCTTTGGCCAATCATGGCTCTCTCAGCAGAGCGCGCTGTGATTGGCCAAAGCATGCGGGTCAGGTGAATGCTTTGGCCAATTATAAGACACCAATGCACTGCGATCTCGGATGGATGATAAGAGAAATGTAAGCTTAGAAAAGAAGGAAAGGGAAAGAGAAGAAGAGAAAAAAAATGGGGGGGGGGGGGGGGGGTGAATAATCATCCTTTTAAATATACTTAGATAAAGTTACAATGAAATCACAAGGAAACAGTCCACCTACAAGAGTGCCTATCTGTCAGGAGTATTTGAACACCTCTGTGTGGCTGATTTATTAAGATTTGAGCAAACAATATGCAGAGTTGGCCAAGTTTTAGCTTTTATTCCATAGCCTGCACTGGTGCAAAGTAGTTTCTGTTGGCTACACCTCCAGTTCCTTTTCTCCCATTTTAATAATGCAGCCCTTTACAGCATCAAACCTAATTCCAAATGCATTGTTCAATAATTATAGATACATAATGCATCCTTTCTTTACCACCATTTATAGTAGGCATCAAAGATGCCTCAGCAGCTAAAAGCTCAAAGGCTCAAAGCCAGTCATTGTGGTGAACATAGCTATCCCTTCCCATAATCATACCTGAAAACATTACTCCATTGATTGTCCCCCTAGTAAATGAATAGCTGGTCTTATTGTATGAAAAAGGAAACATCTTGTTGCTGTGGACAACACAATTATTTTCTCCCTATAAATCCAAAACTGGTTTAGAGGCACTCGTAGGTCTTGCAGAGGAGGAAGATTAGAAACAGTAGTTACTTCAATGGTTCGATGAAGCTCAGTCTATTTTTCTCAAGACATCCTAATTATTATTTTTTCCCTAACTTTTTTCTGTCAAACAGAGTATGCATTTATATATGGATGGCAAATTCCAACATGGTATTATTAGCTGCACTCCAAGTCACTGAAAACTGTTTAATGGGTGCTAATAATAGTCAGCTGAGAGCTGTCCAGAGTGCTGAAAAAGCCTGCAGGTACTTCTTGTCTGACGCCAGCCTCATTATGGTATATTGTAGACATTCTAGCCTTCCAGAATCCACAACTCATGCCTTATAGCAGTCAGGATTTTCTCTCCGGCACATATCTTTCTCAAAGTAAAATGTTTTAACTTGGATAGCAGTTAGGATTGTTTCTGGCTGAAAAATCTTGACTGTCTTGCTTTTATTTCAAACAACTAAGCTGGCTATGGGCGCCAATTAATAGTTGGACCTAACCCCACCACATCAGGATTTAATTTCTGTCAGCTTCTATATATGGCAATGGAGATATGGCCGGCATCAAATTGTGATAGAGCAAGGTTTTGTAATCTGCCCAACCATTTTGTCTCCCAAGACCGTTGTCACAATGGCATGCATATCAGGTCTTGCAAGTTATACTTTAACTATGCAGTCAATTTCACCAGTCAGGCAGGAATGGTTTCACAAATGCGCATCTAAAGCCAAAACATATTTTAGATTTAAACAGAGTAAGTTCAGGAGCTCATGGAGGACGTTACAAGGAGGCAGAAAAACACAGTAAAAAGCAATTTAATGAAAAAGAGAGGGCCATTAAGTAGTGAATGTGTATGGATTATTTTTGGAGAATAAGGCTATTGTTTAGTGTCATTTTAAGCTGCAATATATTCAGGCTAACAAAGACATCAGTAATTTGTATCATAATGAAATGTTTTATTACCATATTTACTGTCCTGGCAAAATTTGTATTATTGAGAAATTGTGAATGTGCTGTAATCTTTTTAGTATTTTAATATTTAACACTATAAGCCGGGGTAGGCAACCTTTTGAGCACAGTGTGCCGAAAAATGTTTTCAAAGAAATTGAGTGTGCCGATGTTATAACAAAAAAAGGTCAACTTCACACTCTCAATCACAAAAAGATTTTTTTATAAAGTAAATGCTGTAAACTACTTAAGTAGTGAGAAATTACCATCCTGCACTCACGCCTCAGATCAGCCCCAATTCTTGCAACTCCACACTTCAGATCAGCCCCATTTATTGCACCTTCACACCTCAGATCACTGTCTCCCCTACACATCTGCCTCACCACTGTACTACCCTGCACATCCGCCCCACCACTGTACTACCCTGCACATCCGCCCCACCACTGTACTACCCTGCACATCCGCCCCACCACTGTACTACCCTGCACATCTGCCCCACCACTATACTACCCTATACAACTGCCCCACCACTGTACTACCCTGCACAGCTGCCCCACCACTGTACTACCCTACACATCCGCCCCACCACTGTACTACCCTACACATCTGTCCCACCACTATACTACCCTATACAACTGCCCTACCACTGTACTACCCTACACAGCTGCCCCACCACTGTACTACCCTACACATCCGCCCCACCACTGTACTACCCTACACATCTGTCCCACCACTATACTACCCTATACAACTGCCCTACCACTGTGCTACCCTACACAGCTGCCCCACCACTGTACTACCCTACACATCCGCCCCACCACTGTACTACCCTACACATCTGTCCCACCACTATACTACCCTATACAACTGCCCCACCACTGTACTACCCTACACATCTGCCCCACCACTGTACTACCCTGCATATCCGCCCCACCACTGTACTACCCTACACATCTGTCCCACCACTATACTACCCTATACAACTGCCCCACCACTGTACTACCCTACACATCTGCCCCACCACTGTACTACCCTGCATATCCGCCCCACCACTGTACTACCCTACACATCTGTCCCACCACTATACTACCCTATACAACTGCCCCACCGCTGTACTACCCTACACATCTGCTCCACCACTGTACTACCCTGCACATCTGCCCCACCACTGTACTACCCTACACATCCGCCCCACCACTGTACTACCCTACACATCTGTCCCACCACTATACTACCCTATACAACTGCCCCACCACTGTACTACCCTACACATCTGCCCCACCATTGTACTACCCTGCACATCTGCCCCACCTCTGTACCACCCTGCATATCTGCCCCACCACTATAAACCCCTGCACATCTGCCCCACCACTGTACCACCCTGCACATCTGCCCCACTTCTGTACCCCCTGCTCATCTGCCCCACCAATGTTCCCCCCTTTCTCATCTGTCCCACCACTGTACCTCCCTGCACATCTGCTCCACCGCCGTACCCCCATGCTCTTCGGTCTCACCGCTGAACC
The DNA here is from genome assembly GCF_042186555.1 of Aquarana catesbeiana. Taxonomy (NCBI): domain Eukaryota; kingdom Metazoa; phylum Chordata; class Amphibia; order Anura; family Ranidae; genus Aquarana; species Aquarana catesbeiana. Next base: position 275,450,248 of record NC_133330.1, on the reverse strand, counting down.
ATCTTCTCATCTGTCCTAACACTGAACTTATCTGCTAATCTGCCTCACCACTGTACCTCCTTTCTCCTCTGCCCTGCCACTGTACCCCCCTGTACATCTGCCCCACCTCTGTACCCCCTGCTCTTCTGCCCAACCACTGTAACCCCCTGCCAATCTGTCCCACCAATGCACCTCCTTTCATATCTGCCCCACCACTGTACCCCCTGCTCTTCTGTGCCACTGCTGAACCCCCTTCTCATTTGCCCCAAAACTGAACCCCCCAGCTCATCTTTTCCACCACTGTAACCCCCTTCTCATCTGCCCCATCACTGTATCCCCCTGCTATTCTGTCTCACCGCTGAACCCCCTTCTCACCCCCACCATCACTGTACCTCCTGCACATCTGCCCCACCACTGTACCTCCCTGCACATCCACCGACATGCCCCCATGCTCTTCTGTCTCACTACTGAATCACCTTCTCATCTGTCCTAGCACTGAACCCATCTGCTCATCTGCCCCACCAATGTACCTCCTTCACATCTGTCTCACCTCTGTACCCCCCTGCTCTTCTGCCCCATCACTGTTCCCCCTGCTCATCTGTCCCATCCCTGTACCCCCTTCTCAACTGGCCCAACACTGAACCCCCCTGCTCTTCTTCCCCATCACTGTACCCCTCTGCTCTTTTGTCCCACTGCTGAAGTCCCTTCTCATCTCTTCCACCACTGTACCCCTGTACATCTGCCCCACCGCTGTACCCTCCTGCTCTTCTGTCCCACCTCTGAACCCCTCCTGCTCATTTTCCCCACCACTGTACCCTCCTGCTCATCTTCTTCACTGCTGTACCCTCTTCTCATCTATGATATGCGTGATATGCAGAGTGGTGAAAGGAAGCAGAGATGAGACACATCTACCTGTCCTGGCACACTCATCCTGCTGATCCACCTCACGCATCCAGCCCATGTGCTTGTATGTGATGTCACATATAAGCATCTGGAAAAAATGCGCAATGATAAGCTCAGGTCAGGGGCATTTTCTGAAAGCAGTGGGGCTGTGTGCAGGATCATAAGTTGGGCCCCCGTAGCTGAGAAAAAGTCAGGCACTTTGCGCCACAGCAAAAGTTTGCCGCCTGTGTCACCAGTGCCGGGGGTTGCCTACCCCTGATATAAGCCTTTTATCAGTATCAAAAATTAAGAACTATCTTTGTTGCTCGTAGCAACCTAGCTATTTTACATTTCCTTCTCCCTTATTCTATAAAGTGCAATGGGTGTTCAGACCAATTATATTAGTTAGTTCATGTTTTGTTGGAATTATAATATTTGGCATTTATGATAATTATAGTATATGTTTAATCAACATATATTTACTGTATATACATATCTATATATATCTATATATATATATATATATATATATATATAGATATATATATACTCATGGCCAATGTATTAGGTCCACCTTGCTAGTACCGGGTTGGACCCACTTTTGCCTTCAGAACTGCCTTAATTCTTCGTGACATAGATTCAACAAAGTGTTGGAAACATTCCTCAGAGATTTTGGTCCATATTGACATGATAGCATTAGGCAGTTGTTCTATGATGTGAATCTCCCGTTCCACCACATCCCAAAGGTGCTCTATTGGATTGAGATCTGGTGACTGTGGAGGCTTTTGGAGTACAGTGACCTCATTGTCACGTTCAAGAAACCAATATGAGATGATTTGAGCTTGGTGACATGATGCATTATCCTGCTGGAAGTAGCCATCAGAAGTTGGGTAGACTCATTGGCGTGTGCACATGGGGTGCCAGGTGTGCCTGGGCACACCCTAATCACCCTGTACGGTCCAGATTCCCCCTGCTGCTTGGCTGTAGAGAAAGGGACTGGGGAATCTCTGTCCTCATTCCCTTTCTCTGTCTCAAAAGTGAGACATCAGGAGCCTGTTTAGACCCTTGAGATTTCACCAAAGCCCACCAATGAGCCTCCTAAAAAAAAATTATAAAAAAAAAAAAAAAATTGTAAAAAAAATAAAAATAAAAATAAACAACTGAAATATATATATATATACACACACACGTGTTTGAGCTTTAAAGGGGGAAACCCTAATGCAATAAGTTGCGCAAACCTATGGTACACTGTAGTCATAAAGGGATGGACATTGTCAGCAACAATACTCAGGAAGGCAGTGGCATTTAAAGGATGCTCAATTGGTACTAAATGGCCCAAAGTGTGCTAAGAAAATATCCCCCACACCATTACACCACCACCAGCCTGAACCATTGATACAAGGCAGGATGGATCCATGCTTTCATGTTGTTTATGCCAAATTCTGACCCGACCATCTGAACGTCTCAGCTGAAATCGAGACTAATCAGACCAGGCAACATTTTTTCAGTCTTCTATTGTCCAATTTTGGTGAGCCTGTGCGAATTGTAGCCTCAGTTTCCTGTTCTTAGCTGACAGGAGTGGCACACAGTGTGGTCTTCTGCTGCTGTAGCCCATCGATGTGTTGTGTGTTCAGAGATGTATTCTGCATACCTTGGCTGTAACGAGTGGTTATTTGAGTTTGCCCATTCTCCTCTGACCTCTGACATCAACCAGGCATTTTCGTCCACGCAACTGCCACTCACTGGATATTTTCTCTTTTTCGGACCATTCTCTGTAAACCCTAGAGATGGTTGTGTGTGAAAATCCCAGTAGATCAGCAGTTTTTTTGAATACTCAGACCAGCCTGTCTGGCAACAACAACCATGCCACGTTCAAAGTCACTTAAATCCCCTTTCTTCCCCATTCTGATGCTTGGTTTGAACTTCAGCAAGTCATCTTCATCACATTTCAAATCTAGATGCCTAAATGCACAGAGTTGCTGCCATGTGATTGGCTGATTAGCTATTTGTGTTACCAAGCAATTGAACAAGTGTACCTAATAAAAATGTGTGTGTGTATCAACTTTTATTTATTTATATCCAATTTTATTTTATCCCCAATTATTAAAAGCTTACTGTTGTGAACTCGTCATAAAATATTTTGAAAGTGAAAAATGTGTGTGTGTATATATTTATGTGTGTGTGTGTGTGTATTATTTTAAAATGAATGTTTATGTGTCATAATATAATTAAATTTAAGTTGCTGTTTTCTTTTCTTGTTGGCATTATACAATGTGCCATTTCGAAAAAGATTCATACAATTTAATTTAAAAAAGACCAGTTTCCATTCACAAACTTGAATAAAAGGATCTACAAGCTGACCACAGCTATGTTCTAGTAATGTTCTATTTTCAGCAGTCATACTGATATGTCAAACCCATTTTATTCTTCAGCTCCTAATATATTTCACTGAGCTACATTACTTAATAGCTATAGGACCCACACTTTCTCACAACTTATATTTAAAATTGACATATTTACATAACCTCTGTCTAACTCTAAAAGTGTAATAAGTGTATACTCACTATATTTGTCTTAGATTTTTTTTTTTTATAATGATCTATTTACTGTTCACAGAGAGAGCGCGAGATTACCTGCACAAGACTGGAAAGTTTATTGTAATTGGAGGAATTATCTCTCCTGTGCACGACTCGTATGGCAAGCAGGTACAGTCTGATTTTGTTTCCGCATGTTCCACAAATATATGACTATTGCCATCAGGAATGCTTGGGATTTTATTAGTATCTGTCACTTTCCATCATTTGTATAAACTGTAAACCAATCAAATACAGTATATATATATTTTCCCCACAGCTAATTTAGCACTTTTAATTTAGTGACTGAAGTGATATTAAACCTTCAGTTTTTAAGCACTTTCAGCTGCTAATTTAATCATTTACTGAGTATGCGGCTTCTTTATCATTTAATCCTTGCCTAGGTTTCAGTTTAAGCTGGTGTCAAGACTGCTGCTCCAGGATTCCTGTTTTAAGCTGGCCCCTTCCACTTGCAGCATCCTATGGAGCCACCCTTGCATATGTGGTGTAGAGTTGTCTTCCTACACTATATTTAGGAAGACAACTCTACAATAGAAACACACAGTCCCATAGCCTAGGATGCCAAAACACTCCTCTGCTCCTCCTTCCTCTTCCCCCTTTTCTGCACTGTTATGAGGTATGACATATGATGAAGGTTTAAAGTCTTTGCTAATAACCAGTTAATCATGAATGTGTATTTGCCATTCCCCCAGCTGGGTTATTTATGACAGGGTATCTGTTACAACTCAAGGTACTCAGGCCTGTTGAGTCTGACATTTTTATTAGAGTTTCCAGGGGGAAATGTGGATTTGGCTAATAGGCATGAGAAGGTCTGCCTCCGTCCTGATCTGATAAGGCGTTTCTGGCATGCAACTAAGAGGTTATGGATTGTATAAACTGAAGGAGAATGGAGGGGGAGGGTCACTGCAGCTGTGTCTTCTTTTGACAAGATGGCATAAGAGACTTGTGACCTGAACAAAATGGCTACTACACACACAGCTTTTGTGAGCCCAGGAGCCCAGTACACATGACCATTACAGTAAGCTGATAACTAGTGCTACACACTCCTTAATTTGTGAATGCCAACTGTGATACTTTTTCTTGTCCACACAGGGCAAAGCAACAAGGTCACGTACACTTCGACCTCCCTGCCAGTATATAGAGTACTCACCTTACCTTTTCTTACTCGACCCTCCATTCATTCATTGGAAGTGTACTGAAATATCTGGCTATTTCAGGTATAGAGGAGAATGTAACAGAACTGTTGCCTGCTAATTGGCTAGAAACTTTTACACAGGGGGCTCAAAAAAAGTTCTTAACCTTGTATAAAGTTGTTTTGGAACTTACACTGGAATGTCTTCCTTTATTTCTGATGGCTGAATGGAGCAGGAAAGAAGGGAAAGAATTGGAAGGGGGACATTAAAGCCAATATTTTGCATTGCCCTGCATAGGCAAAGTACATGGTCACTTTTGTCATTAAAAATTAAGGTTCATACATTGTGGGCCAACCTATAGCCTCTGGGTTTTCCTGGGGTGCCTACTTTAGTTTGTGCCAACTTCTCTACCCCAGGGCAGGCCTAACATTGAATACTGCATAGGAGGGTTCTCGTGATAGCCCCCTTGAACCTTGGCCTGGCCCCGTGGCCTGTATTATATACACACTGGTCAACCTCAGGTGCTGTTTTGATTAATATATTTGTTGAGTCCTATGAATCTTTGGGTTTTTGTGTTGCCTATTCCCTAGGTATTTGATTGCTGGGAGTCATACCTCTACTCATCTCCCTAGTGGAATGTAATATTTTATTGGCATCCTAACTTTGTTATTATTTTCTTGGTTGTGGTATATAATGAACCTATTTGATTGTGGCATAGATGATCTGGTCTTATGATACCTACCACTGTTTGCCCTGATGTCTGTTAACTGTTGTCTTTTGTATGCAAACCTTTCTAACTCAATAAATATATTGTGAAAGAAATTAAAAGGTTCAGCAATGAGAGTTGATCACTTGTTCCCCACTGTCAACAGATTAGCTGCTGCAGCAGGGAGAACAGACAGACATGCAGGAGCTTGGAGTCATGTAAAAGCTGTTCTAGTTTATAACTCAAAAAACAGAGTTTATATACATATGAAGATGACAAATTGGCTGTACACTCAGATTTTGCGGTCAGCATGTGACATTGAAGCATTATTACACACCTAAACAGAAAGTGGCCTAATTGTAGAAATTGGCTTATTACATACATCACAAAATTCAAATACTTATGAATTTACCTTGAAATTACCCTAAAAAAATTAAAATTGTAAAATAAAATAAAGTCCTGCCTCAAAAGTAACTTGAAACTAAAATAGTGAAAGATAAGTAGAGGTGAAAACATTTAAAAATCAAGCTATTGTTAAAGGAAATCGGGGGGGGGGGGGGGGGGACAAGCAGATGTAATTCTCACCTAGGTGAGAATTGAAAACGTGGGAGCTGGTAGCTGTCACAAAAAGTTAGTGGAGTGGAGGAAACGGATCTGCAATACTTTCTATTTTGAGTGAAGGTTAAAGAAAACTAATAAAAAAACTTACATAGAATGCCCACTGCTAACCTTCTAAAATGCTAGTTCCTTGGCATGCTGATCCAGTGGTTTCAGTATATGTTGGCTCACTGGCCTGGAGTCAGAGATATTATTTTACATGATATATACTTGTTATGGGTTTGTTACTCAAAAATAATTGAATCCAGAGAAAGCCATGCAATTAGCATTTTGAGAAAGATGATACCCTTTTTTCTCAGATGACATGTTTACTTTAAAACATACATTCTCTGGGTTTGTTGGTGTAGCTTTACTCCTGTAGGAGCCGCAGGAATAGTGTCCAGGTCTTCCCCAAATGCTTGCCCTGCAGCCAAGAACACAGGCTCATTCACACAGTTCTTCAGTAGCCAGTCTGGGGGTGTTGTTTTTGTTTTTATCTTTGGAGAACTTGTATAGGGTTGAGGGAATTGAGTGGGATACTCCAAAAACCAAAACTATGTACAACTTGAAGACTGAGCATTCTCTTTCTGGACAAGCTGTAGTAAAGACTTAAGCTTTGGAACTTTGCAAACTCCTTTGCTTAGAGCCACAAGAGCAGAGTCCCTTTTATAGAGCAATAGATGGACTAAGCTCTTCAGAACACCAGCCGGTGTCCCTTTTAACTAGACCCACAGCTGACTTTTTGCAGCACCAGAGGGGTGGCAACAGCACAAAGGTCCCCAACATCTTCTAGAAGTGTCTGTACTCACTCAAGGCCCAAGGACAGCTAGTTTTCTCCTTCCAAGCGACACCTTACTCTACTAGACTAGATCTTCAGCGGACAGTCCCCCTCAGTCAGCTCTCTTTCTAGCTCCAGGGTCTCAGCATCTCAGGCTCTCAAGTCACTCACCTCATGACAGCAGACCTAGCAGCATTGCCTGGAAGGACAGCATGTCCTCCAGGCTGGACTAATCCTCTCCAGGAAAAGACCCAGACCCCAGTGTGCTTACAGAATTTATACAGTCTCCCAAAATGACTTCAGAGCCTGTCTCTCTGGGATTGGCCAGGGCTGTATTTAGAGTTTCCACCTCATCCCTTTAAACCCGAACACATATCAATTACACAGGTTCTGTGGCTGATTAAGGTGGTAATTAAACTCACTTGGTGCCTTATCTGCATTTAATTAGCCTCAGAACCTGTGTAATTCATATGTGCTCGGGTTTAAAGGGATGAGGTGGCAACCCTAGCTGTATCAATATTCATGCCACCATCTGCATAGCTCAACAAATATCATCCAAAAACCTCTCAAGCTCTCTGCAAAAGGAGCTATCAGATTGGCAGAAGCTGAGCACACTGAGCAGACCTGACTAGCAGAATGCAGCTGCACTGAGTACAGTGAGCAAATTATTCTTTTACCTAACAATCAAGCCACACTGCCTACAGGGTGCAAAGTAAATTTACCTATCGAACACATACTAATTCTATCTATCTAATCCTAGCACCTACCTAGGAGGTTATCAGGGGAATATAATTTAGTCAGTGTAAAGATCTGGTCACCGTATATTTGTATAAAAATAGCCCTGGCTGCAAGCTGCTTTCATTTCATTGCTTTAATACGGAAATGGAAAAATTTGCTCTCAGTAACATAACAATTCTTTATGTTTCATTTCCTCATAAAAATTAAATGGAACAGAAATGATTTGCTCCATGTACACCTTGCTTCATGCAGGTTTTACCATATGACAATCATACTGGTGCATTTGCCAGCAGTAAAGACCATCCCCTGAGCAATGATCTAAGGATTCTTTTGAGTTGTCTATTTCTTGTACTTTTTTAAATTCAAGATGTTGCTTATCTGGCTTCGTATACCTTCTCCCATTCTTTGAAGCACCAGTCTATCATCTTTATTCCTTTCACCTCTTAGCTGCTTTTAATATCATCCACTGTGAGAGCACCCAGTTCACCCCCCTTTCTTCTGCCATCGTGCTTTTAGCTCTCTTTGATGTGTATCAGTCTTTCTGCTGGATATTGTCAGTGTGCAACTCCATATTGATTATCTTTCATTTCTAATGCTGCACAATTTCTGCTCTTCAGCTCTTTCTGCTATCATCTCCTTTTCTATTTGTGTTTAGCATTTCCCCAATTTTAGTGCTTAGTGTTACAGTATTTACTGATTTTTATAGGACTGGTGGAAAGAAAAATGTCTTTCCTATTACAACCACTCAAATGTCAGGTTTCCTGTATTTTTGGGTGTGGCTTTGTGGGGAATATGGGTATTTTCCATTGCAGAGTGATGTCAGGGAAGGGTACTTGTGTTAAATTGCCCCATTGATAACTAGCTTTTAAGTAAGGTGCACATAGAAGGGTTTTGCATTGGGCAGAAAAAAAAAAAAAAAGTTTGGGGTGGAGGAACTTGACTGGCCTGCCTGCACAGAGTCCTGACCTCAACGTGATAGAACACTTTTGGGATGAATTAGAGTGGAGACTGCGAGCCAGGCCTTCTCGTCCAACATCAGTTCCTGCCCTCACAAATGCACTTCTGGAAGAATGGTCAAACATTCCCATAGACACACTCCTAAACCTTGTGGACAGCCTTCCCAGAAGAGTTGAAGCTGTTATTGCTGCAAAGGGTGGGCCAACTCAATATTGAACCCTACAGACTAAGACTGGGATGCCATTAAAGTTCATGGCTCTCCTGTATAGTGATATCCCAACCTTAATTTACTCATTGGTATAGATGCTCCAAAAGAGGCTTCCAAAGATTAAAGTGACACTAAACTCTGGTTGAAAAAAATCAACCAAGTCGATGGGCATTTGAGATTGTTGTATCCAGAGTGCACCGTATTATCCTATTGTTTCCAAGCTCCAGGAGCTCAACAAGGACATTACAAGAAGGCAGAAAAACACAGTAAGAAATGATTTAATGAAAAATAGATTACAGAAGAGACAGAAGGATCTGAGACATCCTACATCCAAAGAAAATCTCTGGTTAGTTCCTTCAAAAACTGTGTGCAACCATACCTAGAAGAATTGATGCTGTTTTTAAGGCAAAGGGTGGTCACATCAAATATCGATTTTAATCTGGATTTCTTTTCTGTTCATTTACTTTCCATTTTGTTAATTGATAAAATAAACTATGAACACTTCTATTTCTGAAAGCATTCTTAATTTACAGCATTTTTTCACACCTGCCTAAAATTTTGCATAGTACTGTATATGTAGCAGATGGGCTGAAGATGACCTAGAACTTTGACATTTAGTTTGTACAACTTACTGTTCTCTGCTGTCAGGTTCTCTTTTAGGTTGGAAAGGGAAGGGGCTTTTGCAGTGTGATTTAGAAAAAAAATGAGAAACATTTTTTGAAGATCAGTGGATGCCCACATGGTAACTTCCTACATCAGACTTTTCCTTTGAGGTCCTTTGAAATCTCTTCTGATCAGGCCACACTGCACTTCAGAAGTGCTGCTGTGAAAAGTGTGTACCCAAATTGTAATCTCCTCTGACTGGGCCAAGCTTGATATGAGCAATATTAATTTTGAAGAGCAGTGAGTGCCCACATGGTAACTTCATACAATACACCTTTTGTCTGAGGTCCTTTGAAATCTCTTCTGATCAGTCCTTATTGCACTTCAAATGTTCTGCTGTAAAGAGCGTGTACCGGACTTGTGTGTGTTTTTATTCAGCAGTTGTGATCAAACTCTGTTATGTCGATTTTTACCTACCTCACTTATACGCTTAATGATACATAGCATAAGTGATTAAAACCTTTTATTTATATATGAATCAACCAATGCGGTTGCAGCTATAACCCATGAAATCAATAAGAAATGATAATGGTGCTAAAATACAAAGATCTAATTTATTTATACAGAACAGAAACGTTAGAATAATCAGATATTACCAAATATAACATACTGATGTTACAAATACAGTGTTGCCAGTCTACAAAGATAATTAATGCAAAAGAAGATATGGTTACAATTGACATACACATGCTATCAAGGTATTAAGGCAAATTAATATCTAGAAAAAGTTAGAGAAAAGAAAAGAGAAATAAGATAATATGGATACATTACACAGACAGCCCTTACGTGACCATGCTTTGTTTAGACCATGAGCCTAAGAGAGCGCATCCCTGGCAGCTTTGATTTATGTGTTCCCTTTCTACCCATCCCTACCAATCACACCAATGAACTAATTTAATTGGTTCAGAGTTGGCATTGAATCCTGATTGGCTGAAATTCAATCCTAGTTGGCCATCATGCTTCTCACCCCCCCAAAAAAAAAAGTCTGAATGACAGTTAACTGGCCCTTGGTTTAGAAAGTTTGGAGACCCCTGGTCTAAGAGTTAAAAAATGTTCATACATAACCTTGTTTTTAAACTATTCCCTACATGCAAAGTATGTGTTGTTTGTAAAATATTGCTGTCTAATATTATAACTTACATCTAGGTCAGACCACAAGTAAAAGGCCATTCGTATAGAAATCCTGAAAATTAACATACTATTTCTCAAAACTAACATTAAATTAAAAATAGGGAAACCTAGGTTACATCATGGTAGCAGAGTTTTTTTCCTCTGGTTCCAAGCTGTTAGCTGTGACGTGATGAGGAAAGGACTTGGTCATGAAATAGGGTGTCTTCATTGGGAAAGATTTATTCCATTTGGTTGTATGTGTGGGGAACCATATTGTTCTGGAGAAGTCAGAAGCTTTTCCGTGACTATGGCTGTGTGTAGAAGACAACTGGTAGCAGGAGACCCTTCCTGGCCAATAAGTAGTGTGCAGATTGAGAAAATGGGATAAAGGAAAGAGTTTAATGTGTTGGAGAGATGCCTACATATTCTCCTATAGTAAGACCTGTTTTGGGCAGCCATATAGACTCTCTTTCTATGTAAGTGACCCTCCGTAGATTGTGTGGTATCTGAGGAGTACAATGGCTTCCATGTGCATAACAATTACATGCATGTCCTATTGTTTAATTTATCAACATAAATCATAAATGTAGAAACATGGGAACCATAAAAAATCAATGTGTATGGGGACCCAAAAACAATATGGATTTAACAGAAATTATTTTTGTATTACATTTGAGTTAAAATAGTGTGGTCAGCGTAGAAAGTTTAGTGGATATATCCTTTCATGTGGATAATTATTATCATTTCTTCTGCACTCCTCCCCAGAAGTATTAGAGAACATATAGTATAAAGAAATGCATTGCTCACCCTCCAGCTATGATTTCATCTAATAGATTCTGGCCTTGCTTATTCATTGACATCCTTACCAGAGATTCAATAAAAATGTACCGACTGTATTTTTAGTAACAATTTGGTATTTAGAAAAATGTTCAATGCGATAAGAATCTGTAACTGTTTATAGAATTGCTAATGAATGCTGAAATATCTGCTGTAGGGAGAAAAAAAAGATAACTATACAACATTAGTCATACACAATAACGTATACCATACTAATAAATAGCAACATTTGTTTACTAAAATTGTCACAAATGACAGAAGAAACATCTTACAATTAGTTACAGGCAAGTGTTTCTGGCAGAGGGCCTCTAGTATGCTCAGTGCAACCTTTGACCTTTGTGCAACAATAAGCATACAAGTGTCATCTATGGCAGAGATTGTCAGAGACTGTGGACATGCTATAGAGATTGTTGGAGACTTGGGATACATAGAGACTGTAGAGACATTAAATGAGACTGCTAAGGTTCACTTCCAAAATTTGTGCTCTATACAGAACCCTTAAAAGTGACTTTTACTGCATTTAATATTTCTCTCAGCAAGATCATTTTTGAAAATTAGAGGAGAAAACAAAGTGAAACGGGATGACAGAACATAAGATAGTGGGAAAAAAATAAAACAAGCCATTTAACTACTAGAAGCCAGTCTAAAGAATATTTTTCATTCACTGGCCTGAGCAATTACCTAAGCAAGACAAAACAGGGTACCCTCTGCAGGAACCCCAAGGACTGCACAATAAGTGGCAAAGGGCTGTAGGTTGCATACCAGGGCCCTAATGACTCCTGTGTGCCCCATGACTCCAGTGAAGCCCTAAGTATTCAGTGTTATTTGGTAATTCCAATGCTCCCTGTGTGCCCTAATCACTCCACGTGCACCCTTGAGTATCTTGTGTCATGTAGTGACCCCAGTGCACCCCTAGAGCATCCTGCTTATCTACTGACTCTAGTGCACCACCTCTTTATAAACTTTATTACAAACCTCTCTTTTTCTGATGGTTGTATGATTGCTTAGGTAGTGGTAGACCACTTTTCAAAGATGGTACCACTTCCCTTGCTGCACTCAACAGCACCCTTGGCACCCATCTTCATCTAGAATATCATCAGGCCTCATGGCATGGCAGCTCACATAACCTCTGACTGTGGTTTCCAATTTACTGTCCGCATTGGGGAAGGTCTCTGTAAGTCTCTGGATAACTCTTTGCAGTTTTTCTCTGCCTCAGACTAATGAACAAACTGAAAGGATCAATCAGTCCTTGGAACAATATCTTGCCCTTTTGGCTGCCCATAATGATGATTAAGTTGCCCTGCTGCTTCATGCAGAATTTGCTCATAAAACCTATTCTAATATTAGCATCAAGAAGTCAAGAATTCATATCTTTTTTGCCATTTCCTTCTTCCCTGATGATTCTTATACTCTTTGCTATGTAGAAAGACTACCCAAATTTAGTGGATGGGGTTTGGTATGCCACCAAAACATTCATGTCAAGGATCCCTCTCTGAACGTTGCCTCATGTTATATCAGACCTTGTGTCATCACCACAAAGATCAATTCAGTCTGCTGCAAACTTTGCCACCAAATCTCAAGTTACCTTCTTTCTTTCCATATGTCACTGCTGAAACCTCTGACCATGAATAAATTCTCTTGTCCTTGATCTGTAGCTATTCACCCAGCTGATTCAGCTCAATAATACAAACTTCACCAAACCCTGGAAACCAATCTTTCTTGTGCAAAACCATGATGTTAAATCCTCATATTTTTTAGGCACTTTCGGGAAAGTGGATTAAGTTACTTACTGAGCATGCATCTTCTTTATCTTTAAATACTTGCCTATGTTTCAGTTTAAGCTATTTCCATGATCACTGTTCAAGGTTTTCCTGTTTCAAGAGTGCCTTTCTCTTGCAGTGCCTTTCTCTTGCTACTCTTGCATGCAGCTGATTTAGCATTTTTTTATTTGTGATTGAAGTGATATTAAACCCTCAGTTTTTAAGCACTTTCAGCTGCTGATTTAATCATTTACTGTGTATGTGGCTTCTTTATCATTTAATCCTTGCCTGTGTTTCGGTTTAAGCTGGTGTCAAGACCGCTGCTCCAGGATTTCTGTTTTAAGCTGACTCCTTCCTCTTGCAGCATCCTATGGAACCACCTTTGCATACCCGATCTAGAGTTGTGTCTCCCTACACTCCGTTCATCAATAGAAACACAGAGCCCCCTAGCCAGAGATGGCAACGTACTCCCCTGCTCCTCCCTTATCCTCCCCCCTCCCCATTCCAAGCCAAAAACACTAGCTGAAGACTGCACTGTCTACTGTTAACTCTTTCCTGTGAAGACAGGAAGTGTAGGAAAGGAGCACTGAAAGAGCAAGAGCCAGCAACATTGAAAGTTGTAAACTGCAAGTGTTTGGCTAAGAAGATTAACAAATAGTTTACTGGGGAATGTTAATTTTATTGTGCTCAATGTTAAGCTAAATAACACTGAGGGTTTATTACTCCTTTAAGTACCTAATTGACTGGAAGGGCTTGGGCCAGAAGAAAGATCCTAGGTCCCCGTATCTGATGTATTGGCTCCCCTCCAGGAAAAAATCAATTTCAGCTTTCCATTGAAACAAGGACATCAACGGATGCAGAGGCGCTTACTTCTCTGGGGATTTAGAGAATGGTCTCCACTTCTGCATGCGACTGCTGGTAGTTCTGGTTCGTACCCAGATTACTGGCACTGTGACAAATCAGGAAACAGATCTTCTTAGTAGTGCCATGCGAAATTGTGAGTTGATGTAGAGGGTTCTTAACTGTAAGAGTGGCAAGGATGTGGAATTCCCGTCCATAGGCGGTGGTCTCAGCAGGGGGCATCGATAGTTTCAAAAAACTATTAGATAGGCACCTGAACGAGCGCAACATACAGGGATATACGATTTAATACTGACATATAATCACACACATAGGTTGGACTTGATGGACTTGTGTCTTTTTTCAGCCTCACCTACTATGTAACTATGTATGTAACTATGATGTGTGACTCAGCATTTAAGCAGTGCATCACCATGCTACAACCAAGCCCCCCTGTTGCAGGCCTTACCTGTATCCTCATGAGTCCTCGGCCCTCCAGAGAGGCCTCGGAGAACCCCTTGATTCCTATTGTGCTTATTAACCCCCCCTTCTCAGTTGAACCCCTGAGCATCCAAGTGTCATCTAGTGACTCCTGTGCGCCCCCTTTGTGCTCCATGACTCAAGTGCACCTCTGAGAATCCAGTATCATTTAATTACTCCAGTGTACCCCAGTCACTCCAGATGTACCACTGAACATCCTGTGTCACCTAGTGACCCCAGTGCACCCCATGTGTTCTGTGACTCCAAAGCACCTCAGAGAATCCTATGATATCTATTGAATTTAGTGCACACAAGTGCACTATGCTTCCTGTGTCTCCTAGTGTGCCCCATGTCATCTAGCAACTCCTAGTGCACCATTTGTGGTTCTGTGATACCTGTGCCTCCATGCATCCTCCGATACGCTTCTGCACAATGTGGCCACTCCTTGTCTGAGTGGATATGGACAGCTCTCTGTGATATTGCCATTGTTAAACTAATGAAAAAGCCAGCAGCCCAATAGCCTCTGACCTCATTAGAGTCCATATGCCTGAAAAAGCTAATGAAGCTTACTAAAGCCATTGGATCATGGGAGAGCACCGCTCCAAAGTGATCACCTCTCCTAAGAACAACTGTCTCCGCAATCAGGCAGGGTGCTGGCTCTGTTTGCAACAGAGATAATGGAAAAATAGAACGCTGGATAGCCGCACTCCAAAAAAGTTCACCTTTATTAAAAAAGCAATTGGATCATCATGATAGCCAGACCAGTAGCATTTTAAAGAAGAGGGTTCAATTAATTTATATGCAATAAACATTAGGCATGATCGTAACTATACATTTTTGCTTCTGTGAAGGTTCAGTGAAAAGCTCAAGTTTTCACAAAAATTATGCAGTTTTAGCTATATTCATTGAAAACAATTGGGAAGGTGAAATTTAGGTGGTTTTGGTGTTTTTTCTGAAGGTTAGGAACCAGGTACCAAAAAAAGCCCCTAATTAGTAGGGAACATCATGTTAGATATTGAAGACGAGAGGAACCTTCATGCTAACTCTAAATCTTTGTTTGTTAATAAAGTCATGTGATCTCCATGTCAGCTCTGATATGGCATTCACATAACAGGGTTTATAAACAAAGGGTTAAGGTTAGCATTTGATTTATTTTTTAACAAAGCTATTGATCACCATGTTAGTGCTGTAATGGTGATTACAAAATTTCTAAGAAAACAAAGGCATGTGCTTTTTTTTCAAGCATATTTTGCATAAGCAGTCCAATAATTTACAACAAAATTTCCGCAAGGACAAGTTGGCAGTTCTACTTCAGAATCCGTTTTGGCAAAATTACTCAGCTCATCCCTAATCAGGGCCCATTTTTCATTGTCTGCAAATGTTAAACATGAAAAATGATTTCCAGCTATGAAAAATAGTTCAATTATTTCTCAAGTTTTTATAAAATCTGACCTTGTAGTACAAAACAAAAGTACAGAATGCTATTAGAGATCAGATAAAAGATCAAATACCATCTTTTAATATATTAGCCAATATGGGATTGCCAGAACTAGAAGATAGACAAAAGGCGCAAGCGATGCTTAAAGCGGACCTTGCAGTGCAGTGCAAGAGCCACGTTTATTGTCTGGGCTCCTTCCCTCTATATACAGTACATTGCCTGCTGATAGTAGGTCCAAAAGCTACCTGTAAAGAACTTAGATTTTATACCTACCTTACACCTGTCTTCTACCCACTGTGCCTAGATGAGGATGATGTCACTCTACTTCCGATTAGATCCTGGGGAATATAGAGCAGTCCAAATCCCACGAGGAAATACTGGAGTGGCCTTCCCTGCTTTTCACAGGAATCTTCCTGTAATAATGATGCTGTCACACCCAGCAATGTGGAAGATGGACTACACTAAATATAAATCTACCTTTTTTATTTTGACCTAGTATTAGAAAGCTATTTATTCAAGAGAAGAAGCCTGGACAATGTATGTGGACCATGCATTATACTGCAAGGTCTGCTTAAACCATCCCTTGTAACTTTTCTCCATCTACCTATTTCTTCTGTTATGTCCTAGTTTTGGTGTATTGGCTAACAATTTAAGAAATAGTATTTGATATTTTATCTGGTCTCTAATGGTATTGTGTACTTCTGATTTGTACAAAACTGGGTTAAATATATGGAGACATGCAACTCTTTGGAATTTGATTTCCATTATTTAAGCTGCTATGTATATTAGCCAATGCTGAAAAAACTACTTATTCTATCTTTAAAGCTTTAGCCTAATGAAAAGAGAAGAATTTCTGTGATCCTCATTTCTTTCACGCCAACAGCTTCTAACAGCCCTAAAATACAAGGATCAGATTAAATTGTTTTCAATAAATTTTACACATCATAATTTCAAACCCTGTTTACTCTTTAGGGCCTGGTTTCAAGTCGGCATCGTCTCAGCATGTGTCAGCTGGCTGTGCAGAACTCAGACTGGATTCGGTAAGCAAAGGTCATGTAATCAGGGAATTAGGACCTAGATATTTAGAGAGTAAAATGAAGAGAGGTTGTTGTGTTTTGTCTTATACATTTACTGTTTCAGATTTGCCTAATTTAAGCTTCTGTCAGGTTTCTAAATGATGACAGGTAATCTGTAGGTGTAGCAATTCTGAAGAAAGAAAGTTAGTTTGTAGGTGTAAGCATTCTAGAGTAGTACAGGCTATCTGTAAGTGTAGGACTTTAGATAAATACAATAGGTAGAACTGAGTAGAGGGAAGGAGGTACCGCATCCCAAATATATAGAAAACTCTTGGTTATAGTAGATCCTGTAGTAATCCTGATTTTCATGGTGCCACCAATGAACCAACCAAGTTAAAATGACTATCTTCTACACTTTTCTCCTGGATTGGCTTCATCTGGAAGTTTATAGTAGCAGGGGCAAACTATTTCATACTAATATAGTTATGCCCCTGGTACTATAAACTTCATGTTGAAGGCAAACCAAGCAAAAAATATAGAAGCGAGTACCTAAGGCGATTTAGCTCAACACCATTGACTTGGAATTGTATTGTTTACCGTGCTTTTCTATGTTTGGAAAATTCAGCTTTTATGCTAGATTTTACCTTAGGATGTAAAAAAAAAAAAGTTTGTCATTTTACCTTATGCAAATGTTTGGTTCATTGTTGGCACCATGAAAATTCTTCTTCTACTATAACCAAGAGGACTTTAGATAAGGTTATCTCTAAGTATAGGAATTATAGAAAGGACCGTATACCTTTAAGTGCAAGTATTCAGGAGGTATACATTTTATCTGTAGGAGTAGCAATTCAAGATGTAGACAGGTTATTTGTAACTTCAGAAATTCTAAATTAGGATAGGCTATCTGTAGATATTGGAATTCTGGAAGAGGATAGGTTATATACAGATACATAAATTCTGGAAAAGAACAGGTTATTTTGGGTTACAAATCTGGAGAAGGACAGGATAGCTGTAGAGCAGGAATTCTTGAAGGGGACAGGTTATATGCAAGTGGGCGGGGTCTACTTGCTCTGCACGCGGCGGTACCTTTCACACGGAGCACGCTCATCAATGCCTGGGACCAGGCAGAGACTACGGTCTTGTGAAGAATATAACATTAAGGCAGTTCCCTGACTTGGAGATGAGCCTTTACATTGTGTGTAGTAATAATACAGAGTTCCTCGGATAAGTGCTGTGCCAGGTCACTGCACACTGTATCTGATGTATGTTGCATTAGGAGGGACGTGCTGAGCCTGTACCCACTGCACCAGTCCAGCATACCTCTGTTACCTCACTCCCAGTAACAGAATGGGGTGCTGCGGAGCACTAACGTGGACCTCATGCATGCTCGATATTAACTACTTCACTTCCTGTACCTATGTGACCAGGCCATAAATCTCCCTAACGTGGATTCGGTTCTGGTTGCTATTGGAAACTGACCACTAAGGAGGGAGCCATACAACGACCCCCTTGCTACCAGAGGACCTGTCCAATATGAACAATGTCCATTCCCTAATCTTAAC
The DNA here is from genome assembly GCF_042186555.1 of Aquarana catesbeiana. NCBI lineage: Eukaryota > Metazoa > Chordata > Amphibia > Anura > Ranidae > Aquarana > Aquarana catesbeiana. Next base: position 275,431,970 of record NC_133330.1, on the reverse strand, counting down.
TTTAGTTGTGTGGCTGCCCGGGCATTCCTCTATGGGGTGGTAGTCCATGCTGTTATTTGCCTTTATCGCCTGTTCGCAGAACAACAAACATTATGCGGTGTTCATGGCAAATTCGAAAGTCTATGGGACACTAACATGAAAAACCAAAAGTGCTCATTTTAAAGGCTTATATGCAAGTTATTGCCAAAAAAAATGTATGGGGACCCAGGTCCCACCCCAGGGGACATGTATCAATGGAAAAAAGTTTTAAAAACCGGCCTTTTTTAGGGAGCAGTGCTTTTAATAATGCCCATGTTTAGAACAATGCCACAGCAAAATGAGATTTCTAAAAAAAAAAAGTAATTTAAAACTGCTCGTGGCTGTAATGAATTGTCAGATCCTGGCAATATAGATAAAAATCATTGAAAAAAATGGCATGGGTTCCCCCCCAGTCCATTACCAGGCTCTTTGGGTCTGGTATGAATATTAAGAGGAACCCTGCACCAAAATTAAAATAAAAAATGCGTGGGGGTCCCTCCAAAATCCATACCAGGCCCTTCAGGTCTGGTATGGATATTAAGGGGAACCCTGCTCCAAATATATTTTAAAAAATGGCGTAGTGGTCCCCCCCAAAATCCATACCAGATCCTTATCCGAGCATGCAACCTGGCAGGCCGCAGGAAAAGGGGGGGATGGGGAAGTACCCCCCCTTCCTGAACCATATCAGGCCACATGCCCTCAACATGGGGAGGGTACTTTGGGGTCCTCCCAAATCACCTTGTCCCCATATTGATGGGGACAAGGGCCTCATCCCCACAACCCTTTCATAGGGGGGGGCCGGGATCTGGGGGTCCCCTTGTTAAAGGGGGCTTCCAGATTCCGATAAGCCCCCCTCCCACAGACCTTCACAACCACCGGGCAAGAGTTGTGGGGAGAAGTTGATTTGGGGGGGACCCTAAAGCATCCTCCCCATGTTAAGGGCATGTGGCCTGGTACGGTTCAGGAGGGGGGTGCTCTCTTGTCCCCCTCCTTTTCCTGTGGCCTGCCAGGTTGCATGCTCGAATAAGGGTCTGGTATGATTTTGAGGGGACCCCACCTCATTTTTTTTTTTTTTAATTGTGGCTGGGTTCCCCTTAATATCCGTACCAGACCTACAGGGCCTGGTATGAATTTTGGGGTGACCCCCATGCATTTTGCTTTTTTTTTATTTTGGTGCAGAGTTCCCCTTAAAGCGGGGTTCCACTCAAATTTTTAACTTAATCTTACCCCCTTCAGTTAATTGCATAGATGTTCAAATGCCGCACGAAATGTTTTTTTATTGCTGTAATTACCTTTATATTGTACTTTATTGTGGCACTTCCTGTCTCTCCTCCCATGGTAGTAGGCGTGTTTATTGCCTTTCCCCGGCGCCGCACTGTCTCCTGGGAGCTTAGTGTCAGGCTTCCCAAGATTCAGTGCGGGAACAATGATCATGCTTGTGAACAAGCTGTGAATGAACAGCATTCACCGCATCCAGGAAATCAATGCTTGTGGGATTCACATGCCCACAAGCAAGATGGAAACAGCCAGCATCACATTTTTAAAGTTATTCTTCAGTACGAAAACAGACAGAGGTGGAAATATTACACCCAAACTGTGAGTATTATTTTGGGATTAGCAAAGTGTCTCAATGACCTAAAAAAAAAAAAAAGATTGGTCGCCGGACTCCCACTTTAATATTCATACCAGACCCAAAGGGCCTGATAATGGACTGGGGGGGAACCCATGCCGTTTTTTTCAATGATTTTTATCTATGTTGCCGGGATACAACAATTAATTAAAGCTACGAGCAGTTTTAAATTAGATTTTTTCCATTAGAAATGTCATTTTGGTTTGGTATTGTTCTAAACACGGGAAAGATGCGTTACTTTACAGGCATACTAAGGACACCCCCAGGCACAATATTTAAAGGAATATTTAATTTTTATTGTTTCACTTTAAGCATTATTAAAATCACTGCTCCTGAAAAAATGGCCGTTTTTTAAAACTTTTTTTTGCATTGATACATGTCCCCTGGGGTAGGACCCTGCTCCCCATATACTTTTTATGGCAATAACTTGCATATAAGCCTTTAAAATGAGCACTTTTGATTTTTCATGTTCATGTCCCATAGACTTTAATGGTGTTCGCTTATTCGTAGAAATGTTTTGCCTGTTTGCATGTTCTGGTGCGAACCAAATTGGGGGGGGGTGTTCGGCTCATCCCTAATTACAACCTGCCTACATGCAGGTAGGGAAATTCTGGAGAAGGAGAGGTTATTTGTAGTGAAGAAATTCTGGAGGAGGACAGGTTATATTTAGGTACAGGAATTCTGAAGGAGGACAGGTTATACAGTATGTAAATACATGAGATCTAGAGGAGGACAGCAGGTTTTATGTAAATGAAGGTGATCTGAGGGAGGACAGCAAGTTACATGCAGGTACAGGAATTCTGGAGGAGGACAGGTTATTTGTAGGTAAAGGAGTTCTGAAAGAAGACAAAGGGGTTAATTTACTAAAACTGGAGAGTGCCAAATCTGGTGCAGCTGTGCATGGTAGCCAAACTGCTTCTAACTTCAACTTGTTCAATTAAGCTTTGAAAAATATACCTGGATGCTGATTGGTTTCTATGCAGAGCTGCACCAGATTTTGCACTCTCCAGTTCTAGTAAATCACCCCCCATATTATTCTAGCCCAAAAATCCTGAAGGAAGATAGGTTATCTACAGTACAGGTGCAGGAATTCTGGAGGAAGATGTTTTATCTGTAGTACAGGAATTTTTAAAGAGGATAGGTTAGCTGTAGGTGCAGGAATTCTGGAGGGCGACAGCTCGTCCTCTGTAGAAAAAGAATTCTGGAAGAAGATAGGTTATCTGTAGTGCAAGAATTCTTGATGACAGGATATCTATATGTGAATGAACTCTGATGGCTAACAGGTTATTTTGTAATGCAGGGTAGACCCTTGGGAGTGCTACCAAGATACTTGGCAAACAACATGCAGTGTGTTGGAGCATCACAGAGACCTCATGAAGGTAAGACACTCTCAGAATTCTTCAATATAGCAACAGCCAAGTTAAAAAAGACTTCATGTATCAAGAATTAAAGTTAGTTCCTCTTAGCCACCAAAAAGATCCCTCTAAAAGGTCTTCATTTGATAAATGGCTGTGGAGAATATCTGCATTTCTGAGCATCAGGCCCAAAGTGATAATAAGCAAAATATACAAAGTAAAAATGTCTTTGTAGCCAGTCCGTCTTCATCTTGTGCTGGGCTGACACGCATTGCTCTATAGCAGAGGTCTCCAAACTCTCTAAACAAAGGGCCGGTTTACTGTCCTTCAGACTTTAGGGGGGGCAGATTGTGGCCAGTGCGAGAGAAATATCCTGGATTCAGTTGGAATAAACAATGCCACAGTGTTGTGTTACACTATGTGATTTATTATGCTCTGTGTCTTTAAGAGTTGTTGCCTCTGTCTATCTGAACTCTCTCTCCCACTGTAGTTCTGTATATTCTCCTCCCCTTCCTCCCCTTCCTCTCTTCATTGTGCACAGTATACCTCATTGCTGTAACATCTTTACATGTGGCTTACAACTTCAACGTTTTTCTACCTATGAATATCCATCATTAAACGGAACATTCGAGAGGATCCATTGTCTGTCTTTCCATACAGTGAGTTATTAATTGAGTTAAGTTGTCTGAATTGATGCAAGGGATAAATAGATCACCTGATCGTGTAAGCCCTATGCGAAGCTGAAGATAAAGTTTATGGCTTTGTCGTTGAGTCAGAACAGTAGAAAAACTCCACAGCCTAATAGCAAGATTTCTGCATTACAGTACTGATACAGACAAGATTTACTGCCCTCATTGCAAGAAAAAAATGAGTCAGCAGCACATGGAATCTTCATAACCTGAGACCAGGCTGCATGGTGTCATATTACAGCACACAGATTCTGCCTGCTTATCACTCAGCCATTGTCCTCCTGTGTCAGCATGAGTTACCACAGCTCTCAATGTGAATATACAGCAACCCCAGCACAAGACACTGAGCCAACTGACTTATCCAAACGCTCAGTCAAACCCACCTGGAAAGTGATGGAGAATTATGAAGCCTTAAAGTGGAGTTCCACCCACTTTTACAACTCTTCAGCATCCCTCACTAAACTGTGCACTGTAAACGAATTGGATATTTTTTAATTTTTTTTCTCAGCACTTACTATATATATGCTGTATTCATTTTTCACGTCCTCCTCCCTGGCCGCGGCCCATCGCATCATTTCCTGTTTGCAATGCCTTCTGGGAAGGGGCGGCAACTTCCTCTGACACTGCCGTTGCTATGGAAACCTGACCTGAAACCTATTACACTGCTTGTGCTGCACTGAGCATGTGCGAGATCTGCAAGGATGAGATCCAGGAAGAAATACAGCCTGGCTTCAGATGCCCACACTTAAGATGGCCACGGCCTGCTGTAAGTTTATAAAATAACAAACTACTGCTATAAACTAACAAAACAGACCTTAGTTTACAGACTAACTTTACTCGAATACATTAAGCTTGTGTATTATAGGGGTATTTTTATTTAAAAAGTATAATTTCTGCCAGAACACCACTTTAAAAACTGACTTGTTTAATAGCTTGAAACTATTTTGGGAAAAGATTGCTTCTGAATCAAATACAGTGTCTGTTGAACATGAACTACTGACACTAGAGGGTGCCATTAAACAACTCTCTATCTCTTATGAGCTCTATCAGCTTACCAGTGACAAGTTCATTAATGTCTTACAAAATATGAACACAGAACTTTCACTCGAGGAATTAAAGAATTTAAAGGCTCTTAATCTGGAAAGAGAGTTTTATCCAGCAAACCAAATTAAAGGCAGAAGCAAAGATAGAGCTTCTACAGGACACTGCATCTCACAGATCTGTTTCCACCAGACATTCTAAAAGGTCTTCTAGAAGTCATAGTTCAAGACACTCAACACTCAGTGAGCGTCGTATTAGTGCCCGCGCTGAAGCAGAAGCCAGCAAGGTCCAGGTCGCATATGCAGAAAAGAGAGCAGAGTTGGAAACTCAGACCGCACGTCAAAAAGCAACAATAGAAATCTTAAATGAACAGTGTAAACATGATGCAGCTATGGCAAAGCTAAGGGTCCTAGAGCAAGCTATCAGTGTGGACGAAGGTGCAAGTGAGAAAGACAGCATCAACCTAAACATAGCAGATATAGAAGATCCCCTCAAACGCACTAAAGACTATGTCCTAAGCCACTGCAGTGTACATTCCATTGTCTCCAGTGCTCCTGACAACATAGAAACTCCTTCACAGCTTCAAGTTAAATAGGTTCCAGCAACTTCCTGCACGCAAAATCACTCCAATGCATTTCCTGCCTGCCTACCTAACCTTCCTTCTTACGTCACAGAGCATCAGAGCAAGCTGCAAGCAAGTCATCAATTTCCTGTCATCGGTACAGCATCGAATCAACGTACCATTGGAACAACTGACTTCAAGCAAGCAACTCACCTAAACGCATCTGCTGCACCATATTTCCCTGTGTCCTTTAACAACGATGTCAAAGATAGTGCAATCAGCACCATTCAGCCAACAACATCTCACATAAAGGCAAAGACAACTGGGACAGCAGAGTTTGTGAGGTACATACTTCGCAGAGAGCTCACAAAGACTGGTCTTACAAGTTTTGATGACCAACCCGAGAACTACAGAAGTTGGAAATGTGCTTTCAGAACTGCAATCAACGATCTTGGCATTACAGCGGCTCAAGAATTGGATCTGCTGATTAGATGGCTTGGTCCTCTATCTGCTGCACTTGTTAAGCCATTAAGATCAGTTTTCATGGACAATCCTACAGCAAGCCTCATAGCTGCATAGAGCAAAATTATGGCAGTCCAGAAGCTATAGAAAATGCCTTTGTTAATGCATCTGGAAACTTTCCCAAAGATATCTGGTAAGGACAACATTGAGTTCCAGAGACTGAGTGACCTTCTCCTTGAGCTTCAGCTAGCCAAGGTAGACCCAAAACTACCTGGACTCAGTTACCTTGACACTGCAAGAGGGGTAAACCCAATCGTCTCCAAGCTCCCGTATGGTTTACAAGAGAAATGGTCTGCACTAGGATCATCGTACAAAAAAGAGAACAAGGTTTCCTTCCCTCCATTCTCTTTCTTCTGCAACTTCATCAGGAAAATCGCAGAGACCAAGAATGATCCAAGTTTTTCCTACGGTGAGTACAGTCTCTTCTCACCATTTCCTAAGAGTACCAGTCTTCAGGGCAACTATAGAAGCCGTAGAGGCCCAGCATCCGTAAAAAAGACTGACATCCTTCCCACTCCTACCACAGCTGTGGCCATGGACAGACAGAGTAGGAAGATTGAAAACCCTAACAGAGAGTGTCCCATTCACAAGAAGCCACACCCCCTCAAAAAATGTATCGGCTTTAGGAAAAGGCCTCTTGAAGAGCGTAAAGAGCTTTTAAAGACATTTAGGGTATGTTTCAGGTGCTGTGCTTCTACCAAACATTTTGCAAGGGACTGTAGTGTGTCCATCAAGTGCATAGAGTGTGGCTCCGAAGAGCATGTGCAAGCCCTCCATCCGCTTGAGCCCAGCTCTGCACAACCTGCTAACGCTCCTCCCAGGTTAACACATGGCGGGGAGAATACAGACCAAGTGCCTAATTCTGCCATAATTTATTCATCCTGCACTGAAGTTTGTGGAGAAAACCGTTGCGATAAGTCCTGTGCTAAAATGTGCTTGGTGAACATATACCACAAGGACCAACCAGAAAAGACTCTAAAGGCTTATGCTATCCTAGACGATCAGAGCAATAGATCGCTTGAAAAATCAGAACTGTTTAATCTATTTAAAATAAAAAGGCGAAGCTCATCCTTACACCTTGGGTACCTGTAGTGGAACTACAGAGGTTTCTGGAAGAAGGGCTCATGGTATCTTCTCTCAAAGGTAACTTGCAATTACCCCTACCTACACTTGGTGAGTGCTAACAGGGAAGATAATCCCTACTCCAGCTGCTGCTTTCCATCACCCTCACCTGAAGGTAATAGCAAATGAGATAACGCCGCTTGACAAAGATGCTCAGATCCTTCTTCTGTTAGGAAGAGACATTCTAAGAGTTCACAAGGTACAAAGACAAGTCAGTGGACCCCCAGATGCCCCATTTGCTCAGCACATGGATCAAGGGTGGGTCATCATAGGTAACGTCTGTATAGGCAAAATGAAGAGACCTACCAACATTTCGTCATTCAAGACAAATGTTCTGCCAAATGGCCGAAACACTTACTTTGAGCCATGCCCACATCACTACTGGGTGAAAGAGAAGATAGCCAGCCACGGATGGCAACATGGTATCTCAGGTAACACAAGCCCTTTCTCCTGCCACGATGACGACGTCGGCTCTACAGTGTTTAATACAACCAGTGAAGATTACATACTGGCTCCTTCAATGGAAGACAAAGAATTCATCAAGGTAATGGACAATGAGTTCTTTCAAGACAACTCCAATAACTGGGTAGCACCCCCTACCTTTTCGTCTCCCAAGAGAGAGACTGCCCAACAACTCGCAACAGGCCATCAGTAGATTCTCCTCCTTAAAATGAAACTTAAGCAGGAAACCAATGATGCAAAGACACTTTGTGGACTTTATGCAAAATATATTTGACCGAGATCATGCAGAGCCTGCACCCCCACTAAAGCAGGGAGAAGAATGCTGGTACCTTCCATCCTTTGGCGTGTATCACCCACGTAAACCAGACCAAATCAGAGTTGTCTTTGATTCCAGTGCTCAGCATGAAGGTGTTTCTCTCAACAACATGCTCCTTACAGGGCCTAACTTGAATACCAGTCTAATAGGAGTCTTGATTCGCTTCAGACCAGAGCCTGTAGCAGTTATGGCAGACATTCAACAGATGTTTCAGTGTCAGAGAAGACAACAGAAACTACCTCAGGTTTCTATGGCACAAAGACAATGACATCCACAAGGAAGTTATAGACTATCGAATGAAGGAACATGTTTTCGGTAACAGTCCTTCCCCTGCAATGGCACCTTATGGGCTAAGGAGAACAGCTCAGACTGGAGAAGAAGAATATGGATCTGCTGCTCGTCAGTTTGTTGAAAGAAACTTCTATGTTGACGACACACTCAAGTCTTTTCCAACTGCTAAAGAAGCGATTGATCTCCTCACCAGAACAAAGGAGATGCTGGCTACAGCAAACCTTAGACTGCACAATATTATATCCAACAGCCAGGAACTTATGAATGCCTTTCACTCTGAGGACTATGCCACTAGTCTAAAAAACCTTGATTTGGGCACAGATGTGCCTCCTGTACAGCGAAGTCTGGGTTTGTTGTGGAACATCAAACAAGACACATTCACCTTCCAAGTGTCAACTTGTGACAAACCCTTCACTAAGAGAGGAGTCCTGTCAGTGGTGAATAGCATCTATGACCCACTCAGTTTCCTTGCTCCAGTTACCATTCAAGGTAAGATTCTGCTAAAACAGTTATCTACTGAGAACATAGACTGGGATACTTCCTTACCTAGTGAGAATCAACACAAGTGGGAAAGGTGGAGTCATTCTTTGAAGTCACTAGAAAAACTTCAGATCTCCCGTTGCTATGTTCCAGGTTCCATTTCAACTGTTTACCGGAGAGAAATTCATATTTTCTCTGATGCATCAGTTGAAGCTATTGCTACAGTAGCCTATTTGAAGACCTCTGAAATGAATGGAGAATCACAGTGTAGTTTTGTCCTAGGCAAGGCAAAACTCACTCCCAAACCTGCACATCCCATACCAAGACTTGAACTTTGTGCAGCCGTGCTAGCAGTAGAAATTGCCGAAGTCATATGAAGTGAAATGGACACTAGAATTGATTCTTTCACCTTCTATACAGACAGTAAGGTAGTACTTGGTTACATATACAACCAAACAAAACAGTTTCATGTGTACGTCAGCAACAGGGTTGAACGTATTAAGAGATTCTCTATACCAAGTCAATGGCATTACGTTCCCACTGAACTCAACCCAGCTGACTGTGGGACCAGAGCCATGTCATCTGCTGTTCTTCAGGACAGCTTATGGCTGTCACCTCCAAGCCTTTTGTGTGAGGAGTCCTACTCGCCCCCTATTGACTCCATGTTGAAGACTCACAAATCTTTACCACTCACCCATGATACTTTGTCTACCTTTCTCGCTGAAGTGTGTGCCATAGTGAACGCAAGACCTTTAGTGCCAGTATCTTCGGATCCTGATGCTCCAGTGATCCTTACTCCAGCTTCCCTTCTTACTCAAAAGATTGGGACTGCTGTGATATCTTCAAGTGAGATCGAACCCGTGGATATCTACAGGCGTCAATGGAAGCAGGTGCAGCATCTAGCCAATGTGTTTTGGCATTGCTGGAGGAAGGAGTATCTTCATCACATTCAAGGTCGTAACAAATGGCAAACATCTAAGCCTAATCTTAAGGTTGGAGATCTCATCCTTCTAAAAGACAAGGAAGTTTGTCGGAATGAGTGGCCTATGGGTCTTATTACCAAGGTTATGCCCAGTGACAATAACAAGGTCCGGAAGGTAGAAGTCAAGGTAACCGAGGGAGGATTGACACAAACCTTTACTCGACCAATTACTGAGTTAGTACTCCTTTTGCCAGGTGAGTGCAAGGCTAGCCATGCTGTTGGCACGGTGGGGAGTACATTGCTGCTATCTACAGTTTCTACTCTGAACTTTGGAATTCTTTGAAGGCGTCATACGTCGGACTACATGTTCTTCAATCCTGTTGGACTTATGTTTATACTTGCTTTGTTGCATGTTTTTCATTACAGGTTCCAGGACATTTAACAGTATTGAACTTACTGATTATATATATTAGTTTATGGTTATGAAATCTAAAGATTTCAGATGGGGAGTGTTGTGTTACACTATGTGATTTATTATGCTTTGTGTCTTTAAGATTTGTTCCCTCTGTCTATCTGAACTCTCTCTCCCACTGTAGTTCTGTATATTCTCCTCCCCTTCCTCTGTCTGATTCATTGTGCACAGTATACCTCATTGCTGTAACATCTTTACATGTGGCTTACAACTGCAACATTTTTCTACCTATGAATATCCATCATTAAACGGAACATTCGAGAGGATCCATCGTCTGTCTTTCCATACAGTGAGTTATTCATTGAGTTAAGCTGTCCGAATTGATGCAAGGGATAAATAGATCACCTGGTCATGTAAACCCTATGCGAAGCTGAAGATAAAGTTATTACCTTGTAGTTGAGTCAGAACACACAGGCTTTGAGGTCAGTGGGAATATAGAAATTACATAGTGCCATGGTCAGTAGAAGGAATAGTGCCCCATTATTGATATCATGTTGGAAGAATAGTGCTCCATCATTGTTGTCATGTCTGGAATTATTCTCCACTCTTGGTGTCAGTGGGAAGAACAGTGCCCCAAGGACCGAAACAAGGAAGGGGCTGCATATGGCCCGTGGGCTGCAGTTTGGAGACCACTACTCTATAGTGAATAATTTAAATATTTTGTATATATTAACTGAAGCTATCAGGCAGTGCTAATGAGGCTGTGATGAAGCATCGTCTTATATACAGTAATAGAAGAAATGTTGCCTATAACTGACTCAAAATCTAGGTGTCATCTTCATAGTGCAGGCTAAAAAATATAGGTTCACATTATCTTGATTTATAAACAAGCCTCATTCTGCTCATGGAGGTGTACATGGTGAGTATGCTATAATTAGTTTATGTAAAATAAAAAAAAAAAATACAAATAGAATGTCCTATAGCTTTCTAGTGAGTTGTTTCTGTATAAAATTATATGTTAATATATTTTGTGAAAGTATAACCTTTATAATATTTTTCAGAGAGTAACTGGCTGTATCTTGTCTAATGTGAACACGCCTTCTGTCACACCTGTGATTGGACAGTCACTGAACCAATCAACACAGCCTGTCTACCAAAACAATAATCTCACCAACAAGCCCACTGCAGGTAAGTGCATGCTAAGCATTTTGGGCCCAATGTACTAAAGTTTTTAACAGAAGAACGGCCTGATGCACACAAAAATAGAAATAATGGGGCGTACACACGGTCTGACTTTTCGACCGGACTGGTCTGACGGACGCCAACAGACCAAATCCGGCGAACAATCCGATCGCGTGTGGGCTTCACCTGACCTTCAGCGGACCTTTCCAGTCGCAAATCTGATGGACTTTAGATTTGGAACATGCTTCAAAACTTTACGCCGTAACTCCGCCAGACCCAGAAATACGCTCGTCTGTATGCTAGTCCAACGGACAAAAACAGACGATAGGGCAGCTATTGGCTACTGGCTATCAACTTCCTTATTTTAGTCCGGTGTACGTCATCACGTACGAATCCGTTGAACTTTGGTGTGATCGTGTGTAGGCAAGTCCGGTCGTTAGAAAGTCCGTCGAAAGTCTGTCGAAAGTCTGTCGAAAGTCTGTTGGACAGGCTGTCAGACTTTTGTAGCTGAAAAGTCCGACCGTGTGTACAAGGCATAAGAACTGACTGGTTGCAGTAAGCAATTATTATTAATTAACCTTTTTTTTTTAATAAATATGGAAGGTCAGGATTGTACTCACTGGCTGATCCCTCCTGTATTGATTTGTATTGTAAGTGTACTGTCTGCCCTAATGTTGTAAAGCGCTGCGCAAACTGTTGGCTCTATATAAATCCTGTATACTAATAATAATAATACACACTTGATGTAAAACATTATGGAAGATCCACAAACTTACACACTTGCAGTGAACATGATTCTTTGCCATGCCGCCTCCTGTTCTTGTGGACAAGGTTACACAGTTGACTCCGAGGTTGTCGTATGATACAGAGAATACAGCTGGCTATAACTACAGGATTAGTTTAAGGGGCATCCAGAAATATAGATTACTATGTACAATTAGGCAGTTTACATCAGTTTGCAATAGATGACAAAGGTATAAACATCCATGCTTACAAAAATTAAATAGGATGCAGACATTTTCCATTTTTTCTGCAAACACAAATTGACTCAGTTGTAAGTGGGTGTAAATGTACTGCCCATTGCCCATTGATGGCTGCCCATTGACATACATTGCATTTTAGTCTGGATCTATCTGAAACACTAATAGACAGATCCAGTCTGAACGCCCATCTGAAATGGCTCTTCATCAGTTTTATCTTAGCAAAAAATTTGACTGTATTGATGACGTCCATGTGAAAGGACCCTAAGATGATTTAACTCTGTTAGGGCAGTGCCAGGATGAGGACCTTTTAGCACCCATGGTGAAAAAGCAAAGGTGCACAGTACAAAATTTGTGAACTACTGTACTTTAGCAACACTGATTGCAGGTCTGGCCCTCTTCCTCTAAAGCGCTCAGGGTGGCTGTCTTTTCTGACTACCCTTCGGCCTGACCCCGTTTGTGGATGTTATTATTCCCAGTGTTATTAGACGAAAATATTTTCGTTGACAAACTCAACACTATTTTGCCGCGTACACACGGTCGGAATTTCCGACAACAAATTCGATGTGAGCTTGTTGTGGGAAATTCCAACCGTGTGTAGGCTCCATCGGACATTTGTTATCGGAATTTCCAACAACAAAAATTTGAGAGCTGGATCTCAAATTTTCCGACAACAAAATCCGTTGTCGTAAATTCCGATCGTGTGTACACAGTTCCGACGCACAACATTCCACGCATGCTCGGAATCAAGCAGAAGAGCCGAACTGGCTATTGAACTTAATTTTTTTTGGCTCGTCGTACGTGTTGTACGTCACCGCGTTCTTGGCGATCGGAATATCCGACAACATTTGTGCGACCGTGTGTATGCAAGACAAGTTTGAGCCAACATCCGTCGGAAATAAATCCAGGATTTTGTTGTCGGAATGTCCAATCGTCTGTACGGGGCATTTTAGTTGACTAAAATATGACTAAAACAAAAACAATTCAGATGACTAAAATACAACTAAAACTGAAATGGCATTTTAGTAAAAAAACTATGAATAAAACTAAATCACAATTTGATGTAAAAAATTAAAGAGATTGTAAAGTCTTGTTTTTTTTTCTATAAAAAATGACAAACATGTTATACTTACCTCCTCTGTGCAGTGGATTTGCACAGAGCAGCCCAGATCCTCTCCTTCTCGGGTCTCTTTTCTTTGCTCCTGGCCCCTTCCTGCTGTCGAGTGCCCCCACAGCAAGCAACTTGCTATGGGGGCACCCGAGCCGAGTCACAGCTCCCTGTGTCCATTCAGACATGGAGCCGCGGCCTGCCCCTCTCTCTCCTGATTTGCTTACTGACTTTGATTGACAGCTGTGGGAGCCAATGGTGCTGCTGCTGTGTCTCAGCCAATTAGAAAGGAGAGTCCCGGACCACTGAGACACTTGTGGACATCGCTGGACAGAGATGATCCTCAGGTAAGTATTAGGGGGGCTGAGGGGGGCTGCTTCACACAGAAGGGTTTTTATCTTAATACATTAAGATAAAAAACCTTCTGACTTTACAATCCCTTTAACACTGGTTATATCACAATGGCTAAATCTGTGTCTGTAGTGCATGTTCAAACCTTAAGTCTAGGTTCACATTCATGTGGGGTACGCTTGATGCATTTTTCAGGTATATTTTGCAGTGCCTTTTGTATTTTGAAACCCTCGTTTTTTATGTGTTTTTGCATGCAGTTTTCATGCATTTTGCATTTTTTTGTTTTTTGTTTTGTTGTTTCAGCTCCACTGTCTGCCATTTCTTATATGGTCATGGGGCATAGCCATCCGGTGACGTCACCCAGAGAACCCGCCCATTGTGACGGCATGTGACTCACTCGTCCTCTCCCTTTCCTGAACTGCTGGGCTGCATGCCTGGATAAGACCGAAGGAGCATAGTATGGACTTGGGAGGGGATCCCACGCCATTTTTGTCACAATTTTTTTTGCTGACAGCTGATGACTCATCGGTTGTTAAGGACACGGTGGCCGGCTTCCTGGCCCACTCCTTAGCAACCAGATATATACAGTGTTTTTAAAGGGGAAAAAAACCCAGAAAACGTAAAATGTATCAAGAATTGCATCACAAATGCAACACTTGTCTGTTACAAGCAAGACATGGGAAAAAAAATCCCTGACCCTTTCCAAAAATGTACCGGCTGTAAAATACATGGATGTGAACGTGTACCATAGGAAACCATGTTAAATGGACTGTAGTGAATTACTGCAAACTGCAAAATGCACTAAAAACTCAGAGTAACTTAAAAAGAACACAGTGGGTGGGATGTCACATCTTGATTGATGGATGATCAGCCTCCCATAACAGCATGAGCACACAAGCTGTAGTCTCCTCCTACCTGAACACTCAGTACTCGGGCAGACCCTGCAGTTTATCGCGTGACCGTTGTATACAGATCAGCCAAAAAGGTATATAGTGGCAGTATTTTAATGTTTAAAAGAAGATTTAAACGCTGTGAGCACTCGGGGGGGGGGGGGGGGGGGGGGTTTCGCAAATTGACTATTTTCATATTACTGGATTTAGTAACACTATAAGTAGTGTTTAAATTAATTTTTTTTTTTTTAATTATCTGATGTGTATCGCTAAATAGGCTAGAGAGGTCAAACTAAATACCTTTTACTGAACTTTCCAGTTCACTAAACTGCAGGTCATGTCAAAGAGAATAATTCTTTATTTGTCTTGATCATACCAGGTGTACAGTGTTAGTGTGCTTTAAAACAATAGTATACGTTGCATTTTTGCTCCATTCAAATCAGCTGAATGAGGTCCTTCTAATAATAAAATGTGCCTAAAATACATTGTAAACACACAAGCTCATACAAAGAACAGATGTACCATATCTAATGCCAGCAAAACTCTTACTATATCATTTGTTGATTTCTTTTCTTAGTAAGGTTTCTGGGGAAAGTTGGTGAAGGACTGAGTCGCATGTGTTGTGTCCGCCCCAATCTGCAGCGTGTTACATTTGTAGGTAAGTATCTCCATTTTACACAATCAAATATGCAACTGATTCTATCATTATTGTTTCCAAAGTAAGCAAGGGTGTTAAAATGATTGATGAAGGCATTTAAAGTGACACTAAGCTTGGATTTAAAAGGTAAAATTATCTATGCAAGTATGTATTCTTAACTTAAAACGTACAGTATTTCACGATGTAAGGGTATTTTGTATAAATGTATTTGTTTTTAAAATACCTTCATATCCATGTTGTAGTATCAAAATGTGGCCTATAGAGTTCACTGTTGTTACAAATACACATTTGTAAATTAAAAGAGAAGTAAAGGGTTTTTTTTTTCCAGTATCATACTTACCTAGGTGGATGTAGCATCGGTCCGATGCTACATCTGTCCCCCGGCGCCTCTACACTGAGAACCGAGCGACCGAACACTGCCGATTGCGCGGTTCTGACAGCTCACCTGTCTGTCACAGCTCTCTGCTCTGCCCCCTCCACTCATTGGAGCACTGGGCTGTGGAGGGGGTGGAGCTGCCAGCTCAGGCTCTCAGCGGCTCACTGAGAGGCTGAGCGGGGTGTCAGTCCAGGCACCTGGCGGATCCCGACTTTATTGTGGTGATGATGCAGTGCCTGGACTGACAGCAGTGACATCAGCAGAGAGCGGAATTGCACTCCTGTGATCCATAGGAGAAGTACAGCCAAACAAGCTTTGGCTATAAATCTCCTTTAAATGTGCCAGTAGACTGTACTACAAAGAATTGTTTATTCAGGAAGAAATCTTGGTGTAGACTTAAATGGGCAGAGAGGTCCCTGAGAACATTAGTAAGAAAATGTCAACCTTTACTTGCATGATGCACAAATGATGCTCAAAAAAAGATTAAGGGTGTATTTGCTCCAGGCCCACTGAGATGGGGGCTCACCAAAATACTTGCAAGTAATGGATAATTTATTGGGAGTCTGTGAAGGTAGTCAGATCTCAACACCTTGGAACTCTAGAAAGCAAATATACTGTGGGATTGATTTATTGAAACTAGAGAGTGCAAAATATGGTGCAGCTGAGAATGATAACCAATCAGCTTCTAAATTCAACTTGTTCAAATAAGCTTTGACAATTGTAGCGCTGGTAGATTTTTATCTACCGCTGATAGGTAAATTTAGTGGGTCGCTTATTATAGGAAGTTAAATTTACCTCTGTTCCAGCTTGGCTGCATTGCATGCAGTTCCGCATTGTGCCGGTGGGTGTCATTGTCACCATCAGCAGGTGTTGGAAAAGCAACGTGTTGAAGCGAATGAGTGCTCCTCTTTCCCGGAGATAACTCGGTGGAGGTGGTCCTCCGAGTTGCATTCTGGGAGAGGGTATTTATGGGACAGATGCCATGTTTTAGGGTTTGTTTTCAGCCACCTGCTGGCCCTCCTGGCCGACAGGTATGCACTAGGAATACCACCTCGTGGTCCTCCGGTCTGGTGCCCACGTCGCTACGCCGTGTGGGTGGGCCCAGAAGCCTGTCTGGGGCCTACCACAACAGCAGAGAAATGGTCCTGAGCTGTCTTTCCTGAGTAAAGAAGCTGGACAACCGAGAAGATCCCAGGGGAGGACCCGTCATGGAAGGATCATGCAGAGTGCTGGTCTGGAGAGGGGCCTGGTGACTCGGCTGGAGGACGCATTCCAAAGTAATCTTACAGTATAGTACTGCTGGGTTGGCTTAAAGGTTCAAGTACTGTATCTGACTTTCACCACAAACCAAATGACATCTCCGTCCAGAGGTAAACTCAACGGAACCCTAGACCCGGTGCCGGTGAAACAGAGGTGTCGAGAGTGACGGTAACAAGCCCGCTTAAACCAGCAGCTCCACCGAGAGTTATTGCTACACAATAAAAACTGGAAGCTGATTGGTTTCTATGTAGAGCTGCACCAGATTTTTGCACTCTCCAGTTTTAGCAAATCAACTGCTTTGTCTTAAACAGAATATTTTCAGTGTTTAACATCAATGTGTCCGTAAAGTTAAACTGCCAATAAAGGAATATGAATATGACTGTTGACTTTCTACATAATGGATTTGAAACTAGAGTACAGATAAAGAATAATGACTTTTGTCCATCTTTGAATTATTGCATACTAGTTTTCAAACACAGCCAGGCAACTAGCATTTTCAGAAAGAGGTGGAGAGTGGCAGCCTCCCTATTTTTTTTTAATGACAGATGTACTTTGGCTGTCCTTGTGCAAATAAGGTTACAGTACAATGCCTAAATTATATTTTAGGTGTACAATTGACCATACTCAATCAAATTTCAGCTGCTTCCTGCTGAATTGTCTGAAACTCAAGCCATGGATGGCCCTGTCAGCACCAACCAGTTCAACAAAAGTCGATATTATAAATTGACCGAGCTGGGTCGAAAGTTATTTGATGAACAGCTGTCTGAATAGAATAGATGGCAGGGGAGATTCCACCATCCATGTTTTTTTTTCTCATTTTTTTGTTAATGTGTGCTCATTTTCTTTGTTGATTTTCCTTTATACAGCCCACATGATGAATAAGGGAAATTTACAGGTGGGCACAAAGCCCACATAACCCCCATCTTCTCTGAAATTTTCCAGGAACATCTGCAGCCCTCCACCTAAAATTGCAGCCCTGTGCCTCCTCTGTCATCTTCTTTGTACTGAAAAGAAAGACTGACTCCAGACCTGCCCGGCAGCTGCCAGATCTTCAGGGGAGAGAGACTACAGTACTAGCTGTCACTTTGAATGCCTTTTAAATGACAGTGTGCTGGAGGCAAGCCGTGATTTATAAAAACACAAACCCACAACGACACAAGCTAGCTACTACTTTAGTCTCTCTCCCCTGAACAGCTGGTAGGACTGGACTCAGTTATCTGAGAGAGAATATAATAGTAGCTGGCTTATATTTTTGTGAATGATGACGCTCCAGTGCACCGTAATTCACAACAACACACTACTGTAGTCTTTCTTCCCTGAATGGCTGGTGGCTGGATCTGGGCTCCTTTTTACCCTTTCAGTACCATGAAGTGTTTAAAGTACAAATAAGGTAGCAGATGGGGCATGGGACTGCAAGACTGCATGTAAGGCTGCAAATTGAAATTTGGAAGGTTGCTTTAGTGCTGGGTGTATTCCCCTTGGAAATGCTGATAAATTAGGCTTCAACCTGAAATGGGGCTACAGCAAGCCCAGACATAAAAGAAATGTAATTTTATTCTAAAATCACTCCATGAATCTGAACAGGACCAGGTGCTATGTACAGCGGTTCCCCTTGGGGATTCAAAAATGTTTTTCAATTTCTTGCAATACTTCATCTTTAAAAAGGAAGAGAGACAGAATGCAAACTGAACATTTGCTCTTTCTAGTGGCTAATAGCTAAATTTAATACAGTAACAGAAGTACGAAAGTCACATAAAAATTACATCAACCTAAAAGCGCTGCAGTATTACCTCAAAATATGTATTAACTGAAAGTGCATTTCATTTTCCCTTTGAACTCTAAATACATTTTGCTTATTCTTGAATTTATTGCTCAATTTAAAAAAAAAATATATAAAATGTTAGACATCCTAAGAAAGTGAAATTTGTTTGAAATGTAGAAAATAAATTTTGTTTTTAAAAAAGCTGATAGAGTCATCTTTTTACTGGGCCAGCTTGTATCATCTGTTGGTCTTGGTCTCACAATTTAAGCCTGGGTATGTGAAAGTGTAGGAGAACTCAATAATAAAGGTCTAAACACAAACTATTCCAAATATGTCCTTTTATTTGCTTAACTATACAATGTTCCAACTCATTTAGAAGGTTAAAATGGCCTCTTCTTCATGGTTTATGTATTAGGGCCAGTTCACACCACATGCAGTCCAGTGCATGTTTTTTTTCTGCATCAAAAATGCATGGAAAGTAGGTTATATGGTTTTCAATGGCATAGTTCACACCAGTGCTTGTAGTTCCAGTGTGTTCCAGTTCCAGAAAAAAAAGTAGAACATGCTGCATTTTTCCTGCACTGGACTGTACTGGAACACTGTAAAATGCATCAAAAACACACTGGAAGACACATGTCCTTATTTAAGGTTAAGAAAAAAGAGGGGGGAAAATGCACTGGACTGCAAAAAAAAAAAAAAAAAACACACTGGAATGCATCAAAAATACAGCAAAAACGTGCATGCAGAAAAGCGTCTGGAACACATCCGGACTGCGTTTCTATGGTGTGAACTGGGCCTCAGGCAACCTGACCGGCACCGCTAGCAAAAAAAAAAGCTACTACTGTGTAAATGTCATCATGGTTGTAGGGATGGACATTCTCTGGTGAACTAGTCCTGTGGTTAATTTTCTAGCTGTCAATCATAGGTGTGTGTACAGGCTGTGCCAGGTGTGCCTGAGCACATCCTAATTACCCCCCATCTGCATTAGCATTATGCGTCAGCAGGAAGATGGGAAAGACCTCCTCTTACTGGCTCTGTCATAATAGAAGTGCGTACACTTCTCTTCTACTGTGCTGGCAAGGAGATCAATGTGTATATATATATATATATATATATATATATATATATATATCTAGACACACACACACGGGTTTGAGCTTTGGGGTGCACACCCTAATTCAATAGGTTGTGCGCACCTACACTACCAATGTCATCCACCTGAGGGGGTACACCTTCTTTGTGAGCAGCCCTGATTGAAGCTCTCATTCTTGAAAGGTGAATTTGCCAAAACTTGTATCCATCCAAATTTGACCCAGTCTACAAACACTGCCACATTTAGAATACATAGCTGCACATGTAGGATCCTAGATGCTGCTGCACAATTATAGACATGTTGTGGTCACATTGTTTTCCAAATTGTATGATTGATCAATTGGTTGATTGATTGATGTATTGATTTATTGCAGATGAAAATGCTAATTTGGGCACAGTGATGAGGTATGAAGAAATAGGTAAGTGGCATCAAGAGGCAGTGCTGCGGTAATGGTAGTATTCTACTTTGATTTTGTCCTCTTGCTCACATACTTACTGTCCTTCCTACCCAGAGCTACGGATCTTGCTCCTGTGTGGTAGTGACCTGCTTGAGTCATTTTGTATCCCTGGCCTCTGGAATGAGTCCGATGTGAGTATTGTTCCTTTTGTTGTCAGGGTTCCCTTCTATTATCATTCTTCTCCTTGGTGTGACTGGCATCCCAAGTTGTGTCATGTGTCTGCTTCACCTTATTTGTTCCTCATGGCAGTCTGATTTTCTTCCTGCAGATGGAGGTGATCGTTGGTGACTTTGGCATTGTGGTTGTGCCACGTGATGCAACAGACACTGAGCAAATCATGAATCACTCGTCTCTGCTCCGTAAATACAAGGTGTGTTCTTACTTTATCAGGTAACTGAGGTCAGACATTCATTGATAACCAGACTGAGCCTTCAGGCAACGATGAACTGTTACATTGCAGTGATTTCACAAAAATGTATTTATTTTTTCAGAAACTTCACTGGAAAACAGGAGCAGCCCATGCAAATTAACAATGCCTTTTTGGGGTTGTGCTCAGAAAATTCCTAATGATACTATACAGTATTACTCACCAACCCCTGTAAATGCCTAAAAACATAAACCCATCTGACAAAGGATATAATTGCCATAATATTATTCTGGTCTTGACAATGTATTAGCTGTAATAAAATTTTAGGTATATCATTTTTTTTAACATGAAAAGGTTTATTAGAAAACTTTTGCGTGTAACAACATACATGAAAAACAATCATAAACTTACAGGTACCATCCAAAGACCATCGCGATACATCCAGCAATATCATTTGCACTATGCAACAAAAGATACAAAAATGGAATGCAGATTAAATGTATACTCCTCCTCTATAAAATCAGCAGTGGGAGCCTCCATATATTGTCCTGAGTTGTCCTCTGGTACAAAACTGGGAGGGATCTGAGAGTAAAGCAGCAGGGTAGAAAATTAATTTTACACAGGGAGTACTCCTGCGCTACCTAGTCTCCCGACTACCAAGTCCAGTGGGCAAAGCCCAGAGGTATCTAAACAGGCCAACCAACATTTTTTCTTAGCCAGGCAGCCCCTATGTTGGTAAATAATACGTTCCAGCTGTAAAGTGTCACCCAACTGTTTAAGCTATTCATTAATGGTGGGCGGTATATCAGACATCCAATGGCAAAGAATGAGTCTGTGAGCCTGAAATAGCACCCACAAAATGGCCTCTTTTGTGAAATCCTGGAGATCTAGGGAGTCTAAGATACCTAGAAGACATTGTTTAGGATCTATCAATAGAGTAATGTAAACACACTATTCAAAATATTAACCACCCCAGTCCAACAAAAATGCAATTTGGGATAACGCCATAAGAGGTGAATGAGATCCCCGTGCTCCCTTTGGCACCTGCTACATGTGGGTTCAGAGAGAATACCCATTCTAGATAGTGTGTAATTGGCCCGTAACAAAATATACAATTTTGTCAGTCATTGTAGGTGGCTAAGTGAAACCAGTGGAACTGTCTGGAGTTCAATGTCCCACTCATCCCCAGACAGGGTTCCAACATCATTTTCCCACTTCCCCGCCGCACCAGCGGGGAACCCCTCCAGATAAAAAGATATCAGCAGTTCTATCGTTTTTAAATTTATAACTGTGTGTTAACCTAGGATTCTCTATTCCTTCAGAATAACATCCTTGTGATTAAAGATGATACCAACCATCCTATGTCCCACGTGAGCTCCACTAAAAGCAGGTAATGGACAGTACTGTATTGTGATCATTTATGTATATGTTTTCCTGTAGCTAGAAATATATATTGCTTTATAAAATGTTTGCAGTACTACGTGAGCAATTTTTCGGTTGCTTAATTCTGCTCTTGACCCAACTTGCCCAAATAAATATATAGTGTATTTTTCCATTAATTCTTTATTTACTATAGTGGAGAGTAAATCTGGCTCCATCTTCAGATTGCATATCTGAAAGCTGTGTGGTGCTGTCTTTTTAATAACCTATAGTACCCTGGGGATCTTTTGTCATGTATATAATGTTATTTTAAAAATGTAAAAAAACACCCAAAAAACATGGGTGATTATTTTAAACACAGCACTGTCATATAGAAACTATAGCTGGCTCTAAAAACCAGAGAGACATGCACATCAGCTTAGTGCATATGTCTGCAATTTTATGTTGCACAAGAATGCTTGGTTCAGCTTTACATACATGATTCAGCTTGGATCCTGGTGTTCCCTTAGAGCAGGGATATGCAATTAGCAGACCTCCAGCTGTTGGGTGCCATGCTTGTGACTGCCAGAGTCTTGCTTTGCCTCATGTGACTTATAGTTCTGCAACAGCTGGAGGTCCACTAATTGCATATCCCTGCCTGAGAGGATTAATCAATGGAGTATAGGTAGTGTTTTAATCCAAGATCAGTAAGCTGAGGGTGATTGAGGACTTTGAAATAAGTAAGAATTGGGTGGTGTTCTAATCCTTACAGGTACCTTTAAAAAAGCTCAGGTATCCCTGGAAATCCAATTCTTACACTTTGTTTACTTTTTTATTATTATTACGGCAATTATTTTTATTCAATAAAGGCAATTAGTTAATTGGTGCAAAATAGAACAGTCTTCCATCTACACCTCTACGCGGCTTGAAAGGAATCTGCCAGATTTGGAACATGGGCAGTGACAACAGATTTTGAAAGTGTATGATTAGAAGCTGTCATCTACTTGGTTAGTTACCCACCCAGAACAAGCATGGGCATATTAGGTGCCCAGACACTTTACTAGCTGCATGCTTGTTCTGGACCAGTGATTCATCAAAAAGTGAAACAGGGAAAATGTTTACTGCCCTGAAGTCTGCATCTTCAAAAGCAAGTAAGCAGTGGCAGTTCCTCTATTTTTCCTTGGGACAACACTTGTTTAATGGTAGATTTAGAAGTGTATGTTATATCCTATCAATAGTGTGGACTTCTGGTAAAAGGACAGTGTCAACAATACACTTGCTATATGTTCTGTAAGTGAAGTTTTTTTTTTTTTTTTTTAATGTGAATTCAAATGACATGAGCTGATGGGATCTTTGTTTTTCCTCAGACTGGCCTTGCAGCATGGAGATGGACATGTGGTGGATTACCTAACACAACCCGTCATTGACTATGTCCTGAAAAGTCAGCTTTATATCAATACATCCGGTTGACTTTGTGTGTTCCAACATGGGGCGTAGCTATCTGCTACCTTCATCACCACAATAAAATGTGTTATTACTCACTACTCACCACAATCTCCTCACAGATCATAATATCTCTGTTACCCCACTCATTACAGCCCTACTCACCTCTCTGCCTTACTCATTTTCTTAAAGGGTACGTCACTTTGTTATTATGGAGGCAGCCATCTGTTTCTGGGACCAACATTTCAAAGAATGCAGCTTCCCTGTTCACTAGTAGCTTGTGACATTACCATGACAGAAGGTACAAAGTGCTAAGGTGATGTCCCTGGTTCCTAGTGAATGGTTACACTGAATATTGGTTCAGTCTACAGAATGGCTCTCATCACTGAATATGAGTGACAGATATGCTTTAAGACATTCTCACTTCAAAGCCCAAGATGAGAGAGCACTCGCTGTACTAGTGAAAAGAGTGCTTGCAGCAGTGTTGTTTTCTGAAGTGTTTAGGCATAAAAGCCGTTGTATACCGACTCTTCTGGGGGAAGGGGGAGTTTTTGGGATATCAGTTAACCCATTGGGTGTCTTGCACATCATGCTACACTAAATGGGTATTTATTCATTCCCCACCTACTAGTTAGTTTTTTGGATGAGGGTGTTATTTATAAATCATGTATTAATATTTAGCAATTCACAGTACCTCTTTTTCAACTGGGATAAAGACCTCATCCCTGTCTTCTCTCCATCTCAATTTTTAGAGGGTAGTGGTTATCGGGAACTAGGAAACATTTCTACATCACTTACATAAGCATTGTGCACACAGTTAGCATGCCTTGCTGTGCTTCTATCTTCATGGCATTTTAATAGTCTTTATTAAACTTCTATCCAGGAGGGCAAAGCATGTGTTTATCCACAGTCTTACAGGGATTACTTAAAAGCAAGGGTGTAGCTTTCAGAACGACTCCTTCCTAATTAAACACATGAACAATATATTTTCTCAATCAATTTTTTTTTAAATAGATAGATGATGCTAGATGTTGACTTATACCTGTATACTCATTGAATCAACACATGTCAGCATGGGGCTCAGTAATGGGGGCAACATATGGCCCCTTAGTTTTAGGCATTTCTGCTTTAAAGAAAATTTCCACTTAAACTATGAATTTATTAGTTATGATTAATATATTTGGGAGTAGGCAAACACAGTTTCAGTTTAATTGCTAAATTGTACCACCAAATATGTAATGTAAAGTAGAGATAGTGGGGTTGATTTACTAAATAGACTGTGCACTTTGGAAGTGCAGTTGCACTAATTTTCCCCAGAGCTTAGTGAATGTGGTGAAGCTCTGCTGATTTCCATAATCTAATCACGTGCAAGCAAAAATGCTGTTTTTTTGTTATTTTTCTTGCACTTGATTGTGAAAGTGAAATCTTTACCACATTCACTAAGCTCTGGGGAAAGTGAGTGCAACTGCAATCTATTTGCCTTTAGTAAATCAACCCCAATGAGTATCTATATCTGCATTTGCACCACTGACCTGCAAGAAGTGTAGTAGGTTGAAAATAAAACACCCAGATGAAGCTGCTTAGTTGTACACTTATGAGGCAGCAGCAGGAGATGGGCACATATAATTTCTTTGTTTTCATCATTGGTGTAAGGGAATAACCAAGGTTCACTTATAAGTATCTAAGCTGATGTAGGTGTCTAATATGTATATTATCCTAATGCTTTCTGCCAAATGAGTTATTTAATATTGGAGCACCTATTACATACCTATTAAATTTGATGCATTGTTCAATGAAAATCATACTATGCACAGATGGATTTAGGACCAGGTTAAGTGTAAATTAGCTTTGTAATATCTGCACAGATCCAGGACCTCATTATATGCCCTCACTGCACCGATGCTCACTCTTGTCAGATGACAGAAGTTAGAGCAGTAGGTTAGAAGAGGGGAATACTCTTAGAAAAGAGCTTCAATAGTAGCTTGAAAATGATAGATTCAAAACTTTGAATTAAGTCTACCTCCATTACCTTTCCTCCAACATAAAATCAGAAGTTTTGATCAGGCATTTTCTTTAATGAAGTATATTTTCACAGCCTTTTTTTCAATTTTGTAAAGCATCTATAATACAATCTTAATAGTTTTTGCTGTGATTGTAGTGGTTTTAGCTGAAGTTGATGTTGCCATTGTACCAAATTTTCTAAGCTGAAAACCATGCAAGCACTGTTATAAAAATTCAGTTGTAGCCTCAAGTACCAATAAACTAGTACTAAAGGTATATTTATAATATTTATTATTATGTTTTATGTATAATGGGTGCATTCTTTCATTGCACTATATGAGTCCCACAATGTGTTAGATTGAAAAAGTTTAGGTCTTTGTTACATGATTAGATCACGCTTGAGTCTAGTATTTTTGTAGGTTACAGGGCATAAAAGAAAGCTGTACCTTCTTTTTGAAGGAGCTTGGACCTAAACTTGTAGGCTGCCATTTTCATTCTACAAGTGCTGGTTGTCTCTTGCTTTAATACTTTGAGTCATTGAAACAGAGCAAATGCAGAAAAGGACTTCTGGCTTTACTCTGACATTCTAGATCTGCACAACTGTTCCAGGTCAGTGGCTCAGAAAATACTGTAGCCAGTGGGTGAGCACAGCTCAGGCAATTAGCATTTTCAGAAGGAGATCAGCAATAGCAGCCTCCATATCTCTCTTGGGGAAAAAAATGTTTTTAAATGATGACTCTAGTTGGATAAATGTTTACCTGAACCCTGTAATATAAGAGACTGCATACTTACCTCTATTTCTCTCGGCAAGAGAAATATTCACTCTTATGTGGAACTAGCAGCACTGCCTCTATCCGACACTGCAGGTTGTGCTGGATAGCATATTCCCCCTGGGCACACATATTGGATAGCAGTGGTGCTGCTAGCTCTGAACGAGTACTGAAAAAACTAGAAACGGGTGCACATGCCCATGCACCAATGGCCAATAAGAGAGAAAAAATATCAACCTTTTGATTAAGATATATATCATGAAAAGAAAGAAAATGCAAATGAGTCTACGTGTAAATACTTATAGGATGGAAAGCATATTGATTCTGTAGGAGAGTCCATAATGTTATAAATACAGGATGACCGAACAATTGGATGCCATTTTCCTTTCACCACCATGGACCTTACATGTTTGTTTGTACTATTATTTTGATTTGGTGCACTATTTGGTACTCCTGATGAAGTCCATTTAGCGAGCAAAACATATAGAGTTAAGTTATTTTTGCACTTATTTTTTCCCCTTAACTTTGGGGTGTCACATGGGGCACATGGTTTACTAGAATGGTGAACAAACAGTTTACAATGTAGGTAGGAGACCTTTTTTTACTTGAGACCAACGACTGGTTTGGATGCAAGACACCATACCATGATAATTGGCCAGTCAAATTGCCTAGTAGGTTATAATGGAGATATGAGAATTACCTTTTTTGACTGAGACCAATGATTGCCTTGGATGCATGACACCCTACCACGGTAATTGGGCAGTAAAATTCTTTAAAAGAGGGAGGTCTCCTTGTAGATAGTGACCATCTATCTGATACCCCTATATTCATAGGGACATGGGAGATATCAGTGACTAATTCATAGTGCCAACATCCTTGGTACAAGACAAGGTAAAGTCTAAATCCAAGGGGAACTGTTTTTTTTTTGTTCTGTATTCATAGGGACAGGCTAAAAAAGATTAGCAGATTAGTACTATAGGCTTTTCTTCCACCTTTTGCTCTCCTACAGAATCAATATGCTCTCCATCTTATAAGTATATACACGTACACTCATTTGCTTTTTCTTTCTTTTCATGATATATCTCTTAATCAACAAAGGTTGATTTTTTTTCTCTCCTATTGGCCATTGGTGCCTGGATATGCACACCCTCCGTTTCTACTTTTTCAGTACAATAACTTGCCAGTTTAAGAGAGTATGTACATTATAGTAGGCAATTTGTTTAGCAGTAGCTCTGAAGGAGGACAAAGACCCTTTCTTCGATGGAGAGGTACATATTCAGCATCCTGTATTACAGGGTACAGCTAAATGAATGATTTTTGAGAAATTACAGGGTTACTTTAAGGCCAGTTGTGCTATAATGTGTGTAGTATACTATGAGTTTACAAAGGGCTAAAGCTGAGCATGGATCTTAGATGCCACAAAAATTCATTTACTATTATGTTTCTTTTTACCTGACAAAATTAATTGGTTGTTCTGGTATTTAAAACCACTAGTCATTGACTAAATGCAGTATTTCATTTTAATCTTGCTGTAGATAAAACAGGTGGTACCTGGAAACAATTGGAGTTTACATAGTTTACATAAGGTTGAATAAAGACACCAGTCCATCCAGTTCAACCTGAGTGAGTGTGGGTACGTGTCCACAATTGTCCCTATCCCTGTACATAAGGTATATAGATGACTTTAATCTCACGCTGTGGCCCTAAGACCACCCACTGGTAGTCACATCATTTGAGGCAGTTCAAGATGTGATTAAGTAGCTGATTGCCAAAAATGGGTTAAATCACCCCTAGCATTTAAGTTAATAAAATAAATAGGGGCTTGCCAATGATGCCCTGCTTTTGAAAATGCTTGCTGACTGCGATGCTGACCTCAGCTTCAGCACTTTCTAAAACACTCACCTGGTACAAGTTTGCAACTCCAGCTCCAGCTTTTGAAGGTAAGCTCAATAACCAGGTAACTAGCATTTGCAAAAGGTCAGCAATGGCAACCCTCCATGTTTCTCTCAGGACAGGTTTCCTTTAAACCTGTCTGTGCAGTTTAATGTATCTCTTTTCGACTCCTGGTATTCATGTTCAGTTGCAAAGCACCACATGCGCTATACCCGATTCCATAATATCTGCTTTAAAATTAACTTTTATATGAAGCTTGCTTAATGATAACCATGCTTGCATAAACCCGTCCATTATACCATGCTACCTTGGCTTTCTGTATAGCATGTGACATTCTTATAGCAAAGATTTTATTGTATTAAAA
The DNA here is from genome assembly GCF_042186555.1 of Aquarana catesbeiana. Lineage (NCBI taxonomy): Eukaryota > Metazoa > Chordata > Amphibia > Anura > Ranidae > Aquarana > Aquarana catesbeiana. Next base: position 275,403,834 of record NC_133330.1, on the reverse strand, counting down.
ATTCACATTCATCATTCTGCACATAACATAAAGGTTGTGCTATGGCAAAAAAGCAATATTCAGACCTGGAAGGAAATTGAGTATAGAGGAATTTGTTGGATAAATCCCCCAGTGACTAAAGCAGCTGTGCAGACAAGTAGTGTTGCACCAATTTAAGCTGTTCTGCTAACCACTCTGTAGAGATGTAGCTTTTTAAGAAAAAAAAAAACAAAAAACACATGGCTCATAAAAAAAAAAAAAACAAGTTATCTTGATAGCAAGAATGTCTATTTTTCAAGTCCTATAGATCATATGGTGAGCAGAAGACACAAACAATGAAAATCAAAGAAATACAAATTGCGTTATCATTGTTTTTTTTATGGGCTGATACCTTATATAGACATTGTGCTAGGTCTCCATTTTTCTAGGACCTAGTAATTTAAAACAAGCATGAAAATGCTTTTTTCCCATGCAAATATAACATTTCCAGTCATATTGATAGGCTGAATTATAGTGAACAGTATTCATTGCTCCAATAGTAAGCAACCTGTCATAAACTTGGGCAATTCAAGTTGATAAAGAGATATAGGCAATTAAAATAATATGCAAATCTTAACTTTTACCCACTAAAGCTAATCTTGTCAACACCCCCTGTCATTTGCCTGTTGTATTACAGAAAAAATTGTGGTGCTTGGAAGAAACGTGCATATTTAGTTGCCTGCATCTGTGAATCTAATAATTGTTTTGACCTGGGGTTTCACTAAGGCTCGGTTCACACAGGGACAACCAGACATACAGCGCGACTTTGCAAGGCGATTTGGAGGCAACTTCAGCGTGACTTCAACGTGACTTTGCGCAACTTACAACACAACTTAAAGTTGCCTCCAGGACAGGCGACTCTGGCTGTGGCCAATCACAGAATAAACAGATCTGTGGGAGGGGGTTGCCTGGGCAAACATGGGAAATACCTGTGTAAATGATTTTCTTTTTCCTGTAAAGTCGCTTCAATATAGATGGAGATCCGACTTGGAGGCAACTTCCATTGAAATCTATGGGTACAAGTTGCATTGTACATTAAGACAGCTCTCATTCACTTCAATGGAATTTCTTATGTCCAGCGACTTGGGGCAACTTGAGGTCTGACAAGTCGGATCCCAAGTTTCTGTAGTGTGAACCGGCACTAAAGGTAACAGCAGTTAAAGTGACACCACAACGTTGCCTATTCAGTGTCTCCTGATAGCCCACCCCCAGTAGAGTATATTCACCCATCCTTGCTCCCTTGCCAAATACCCTTGTTAAAATCTTCACTCCGTTGCTATCCCAGAGCAGGGTACGGGAAGCAATATGACCTCCCCCATGTGTCTAAGTAGCCAATCACCAGCCCTAAACACTGTCACATGGTGTCATCCACATGGGTAAGCTGCGACACCATCTGACACTGGGGTTTACTTGATGGATTTCTGCAGAAGGCATGCATGGCAGTATTGAGGATCGATGAGTATACGTTGTTGTGGGGCTATCAGGAGGCACTGTTATTTTCCCCTTAATGGGCAGGTCAAAGTCCCCCTTTAATGCATTTTCAACATATATTCAATTTGAACTGTCCAGTTACATTAAACCTTTAAATTATGCATCATATATCTTTAAAGCTCACTAAATAATTCATTGTCCTGAAACCCTATTAATAACTTTTGTTAACACCAGTCTATATAATGTAATATTTCTGGCCTACTTACAAAAGACAACCTTAGGACTAGCAGTCTCTTAGCGCAGTATAAAAAAAGCATCTGTGAAACATCAGAAGAAATCACTTAGTGTTAAGAGATGAAATTACATCAAACATGTAACAATGTTAATATAACATAGTGCTGGGTCTTTGCTGATTAGGAGGGGTTGAGTAAACCATTCCTAGACTAGTGTATTGGGTTTTGTTCATTCTGTTGTTGCTGTTTTACCAATAAAGATTTTGCTTTGCTAGAAAATGGCTGTGTCAGGCATGAATGTCACCAGAAAATAAAGTAGTAATGTTTAATGATATATTTATTAATAAATAAATACAAAAGGTACAAAGACAAAATATGGCACAGTTTTTAAGACAGACATGTTTCATGGTTCTATTTAGCACCCGTCAGCCGGTCACAGGAATGTCCAAAGTGAGGTCTTTTTTTTTTGCATACATCATGTAGATCTTACGCACGGCACAAGTAAATGTAAATAATTATCGGCTTTGCGGAGTCTATTCTGTCCTTTTTGATTTCAGGGTCTTTCAATAGGAGCTGTATTGTAGCACCCTGGTGGAAGGCTGTTTTTGATATCCCTCAGGTTTTGGATGTCAATCATCGTTTGCTGGATCTCTTTATCCAGACTTAGAATCCTCTGCTTTTGAACTTTATATGACAACTCCAGCTCTTGTAAAGCCGGCCTGAGGCGCTTAGTGACCTGACTCCGAGCCGTCTCCATGCTGCTTCCTAGAGCTTGTAACGCCTCTTCATTTCCTTCGATGGGTTGGTCTGCATAGAACACAGTGATTGTTCAGTCATACAGTTGAAGCATTCTAACATTTGCTATTAAGGTACACAGTCAATAAAAAAAGATAAAGGATGGTGGCTAGTGCAGTTATATTTTGTACTAGCGTAAGGGGTAAAGCAGAACTAAACCCACCAATTTCAGTTTCTGAGAAGAAAGCTAGAAATGTTCAAAAGTTGGTATTAAATGCCTAAATCAAACAAACCAATGTTGTCACTGCAGCGTTTTTATTTACATTCTGCCTACTAACACATGCGCAGTGTATGCTACGTTAAAGGCCCACCTTTAGTGATAACTGTCGCAGTTGCCAATGTCAAGCTTTCAAATCGTTGGTATTATAGCTGATCACATATGCTGCCCCATAGCAACTGCAGATATTATTAAAGGCTAAGATGGCACCATCTTGGGCAAGATAGGAGGTTTAGTTCCACTTTAAAGTGGAACTAAATACATTGATTCAACTGTTTTGCAAACAGTTAACTACACACGGGACGAATATCAGCCGGTATCCGCCGAAATTCAGTCAGTGTGTACACCTGTCCTTCCCACAGAAGCCGGGCTAACAACTGTTTTTTGTTAAATGGACATTCTGGAAAACCAACATTGGATCAGCAATGGCTGCCAGCACTGATCAGTGTGTTCTGGTGTGTGGGGGGAGGGGCATCCCCTTGTCAGAACACAACGGCACAGCGGTGGAGATTGCTGCACTAACATCCCTTAGTTAGTACAGTGATCTGTCAGTTTTTTCGTTCAGGCAGCTGGGTTGATAGAAGAAAACTTTATGTGTGTACCCAGCCTTACGTTTAAGGCATGCCATGATAACTGTCATAGTTGCTCTTGCTCTTTGTCAAGCCATTAAAGCGGAACTTTACCCTTAAAATATTGATAAAAAATAATGCTCTTTAGCAATTAACATATATTCCTCAATATAATAATTATGCTACCAAAATCAGCCTGTGCTGTAAATGGCCTCCAGCATTGTTCCTGTTTCTTCTCAATGGAAGCTTCCATTTTGCTGAAGCCCAGAGCCCCTGAACAGCAGTAAATCATGAAGTGGAAATAAAGCCATCGATTTAACGGTTTCAAAAAATTCCTGGAATGTCGGGATTGCTAACTGTCACATTTGGATGTGTCCTCAACCAAACTGTCAAACCATCAAATGCCTGGTGTCATAACTGATCACATGTGCAGCACCATGGCAGATGCAGATCAAACAGAAGCAGCTTCCTTGACTGTAAAGGATAGGAGGGTTTGATTCTGCTTTAAGGCTATCAGCAGATCAGCCTCTACAAACTCGGCAGTGCCTAAAAATGGAGAGCAACCGAGCATGTGCAGAGTAGGATGAGACAGTGTATTACTGGATTATAAACAGACTAGGCACATATTTTTTTTATGTTTTACATAGCTATACCTGCAAAAAGGGCCAGCCTGAAGTCATCTAGCAGATCTTAATTTTCTAAATAAAGTTCCACTTTAACTGTTTCGCAAAACAGTTACATTCAAGGCATGCCGTGAATGATAACTGTCATATTTGCTTTTGCTCTATGTCAAGCCATTAAATGGCTGATATGGTATAAAAACTGATGTACAGCACCATGGCAACTGTGGATGAAACATAGGCTAAGTTTTGAAAAGATTGGAGTGGGGTTAGGGTTAGAACCTCTGTCGGTTTACTTTACTGTCTGTGTCCCTGCTGGAGAGATTCTCCCTGTCTACTGACATGATAGCCATCTCCAGGGCAAAAAATGATGACTTTTGACATCGGTACAGAAAGGAAGCTTCCAACTGAGACACGCACCTGTTCTATTGACAGCTAAGAGAAGGTTTCTGCTTATTTAACGCAAAGATTCAGGCTGCAAACAGGGCCCCTAACATCTTTCAAAGTTAAGATTAACATAGATGAAGAATTTCCAAATCTGTATATAAAGTACTATAGGATCGTTTCAACATTTTTGGGAAATATGACTAGAAAATGTTGCCATATTCAGCAAATCTTTACATTTATATCGGAAATAGTGTTCCTGTGTAGGTTTTTATTCCATTGCAAACATATCTGAAGTCTCTCTGTGCTGTGATATGTGCAATATGTGTGCAGGAAAAATATGTATGTACTGTATATTGAAGATAATAGAACTTGAGATAAGACACCTGTGTGTTGTGGCCATTAAACACTCCGCCATAAGCCACAGCTGGAGGCATGATCCATCCATGTAACCTCAGCTAAGCTTACATCTACGATCTATAAATGATGTCACAGATGGTGGTAATGGATGCAAAGATTCTGCCTATGTTGAACACCTAATAGGTCTGTAATTCAATCAGTGCATTATGCTACAGGAACTAGAACCCAGTGTGAATCGATTTTGCCAGTTGCTTACCTAATAAGCTGAGAACACGATCAAGGGCGGTCAGTGTCCCTGTGACAGCATTAAGGGTATCACCGGCATTAGATTCAGCTTCTGATGCACTATCAACAACCTGAAGGCAGAAAGAAAGCATGTCAAGTACAGAGTAAAGAAGGAACATTTTAGGACTCTTTTCCAATACACGTAAACATTAAACATTACTGGGCTGATATGTAAGTCAGGGCATGTAGTCAGTAATCATAATGCAACCAGGTATGGTTCAGAAATGATCTCTTAGCTGGTCTTGCTACCGTAAACCAATATCTGATTGGTTGCTCTGTTTTGTATTCACTGGTTGTTCAATGAATGCATTCCAGAAGCTGCAAACAACATACAGTATGTGACACAGTTGGCACACAAAATCTAGGTTACGCTGGTCAGAGACATAGTAGAAACTGATTGCTCATAGATTACATAAAGGAAACTCTACTTTTGTGGGGGGGGGGGGGGATAGCAAATAAAAACTATAGCATATACAATTGCTGCACAAGCCATGTTGTAATTTAAAATATAAGTTCATCTTTTTCGAAAAAATTAAAAGGTTAAAGAGGAGGTCTCTATTGGCTCTCCGGTGCTGCCGCTGCCATTGCCTGTAAGGGAAACCGTCAGTGAAGCCTTGCCTCAGTGAAGCCTTTGTCAGTGAAGCCTTCACAGTCCGTTCCCTACTGTGCATGTGCGAAGCGCACTAAGCTTTGTGAATGGCCCAGCGGCGGAGAAAGGAGGAGGGGGGCTAAACTTCCAGATGACCTCGCCACATCTCGCCGCAGCCAGGTCTCCTTGAAGTAGGGACAGGTACCTGTCAAAAACAGGTACCTGTTCCCCCCTCCCCCCACCGGGGCACCAGAGGGGGGGGAGCAGATAAGGGGAGCTTCCACTTTTGGGTGGAACTCCGCTTTAACTAAAACTGTACAACCTCCCCTCCCCAGTCTCCACTGTATTTACTGAGTTGTCTGTGCCCACGCGGCCGGTGTTGCGGTCCAGGGATTTGAAATCTCCGCTCTACTCCTTCTTCTTTCTGCAGCGGTTCCTGGACAGATCAAAAGAATTCTGATTGGTCAGTGCCAAGGCAGAGCATCACTCTGATCCATCCCAGAAGTGCTGCAGAAAGAATAGTGGAGATTTCAGATTCCCGGAACGCTGCACCAGTTGGGTGGGCACTGACAATTCATCACCTACAAAGGTAAGTACAGCAGGGACTGGGAGAAAGGTTGGGGAGGATGGATGATGTTAGTTCACCTCAGGGGCTAGAGACATGTAAAAAATACCAATGATCAATATCGTTCACAATTATCCTATGACATAGTAAAAATAGGGGATGGTATCAAAAAATGACTACTGCATTAAATGCCATGTCCCCAAATTCATCGCCGAAGGGGAGGCTCTTCTCCAGCAACCCCCCTCCATAGGAGGCAACGGTAGGAGCCAGGAGAGTGAGAAACCAGAAAGAAAGCAAGAAGAGAAAAAAGGCAGAGAGAAGGGGATCATAGATAGGAGAGGGGGGAAAGGGAACGGGAGAACTCGGACACGGGAACCTCACAGAAGGGAGTCAGACAAGGCCCAAACAGGATGCTTGAAGTGTGGGGAACTCATAAGAGATCCATGGTTCCCAAAAATTTGGCGTGTGAATCATTCACAATACTGGACATTCGTTCCTGAAGTAACATAGCAGTCATACGTGTCCTCACCCCTTGGAAAGCTACTCGTTGGGTCTTCCAGGCTTGAGCTATAGTTCATTTAACCGCTCTAAAGAGGAAAGTGGCCGGCTTCTGCTGTGATGAGAACAAACCAGGTATTGGACAATGTAATAGGGCTAGCTTAGCGTCCCTTCGGACTGTTAGATGGAAAAGTGTCTGCAGTAAGCCAAAAACCCTAGACCAGAACTCCACCAGTCTTGGGCAGGACCACCAGGTGTGTATGACATCACCCCACTGACCACAGTTGAGGAAACATCATCTATCAGTACTTCCCGGGAAGGAATGAGCTGTGAGGGCCGGGACCCAGTACCATCGTTATAGGACCTTATATGCTATATTCTAGGGTGTTTGTATTAAATGAGCATTTTGCCACCATTCTCCAGGCCTTACTCCAGGCCTCCAGGTCTATGGGGGCCTGGAGGTCCCTCTCTCATTGAGCCATATAAGAGAGGGGTGCTGATGACAAATGTCCATTCAAAGATGCATAGATAGCCGAAATGAGGCCGGGGGACCCAGGGGCATGCTGACATGCATGTTCAAAGAAGGTCTTTTGAAATGGGTAAGTGGACGTGCGGCGCAAGACAGTAATCCAGTGTTTTAAGTGAAGGAAGTGATAATGCTCTCTAGCCGGTGTGTCGTGTGTTTCTCAGATGTTCTCCCAGGAAAGAAAGGAGCAGGAGGAAAGAAAGTTTTGAACTCGTGGGTAGCCATGAAAGAGCCACCAAGTGAATGCCTGAGACTCCTCAAGGCCTAAGGGAAAAAGAGGATTGTGAGTGATGGGGAGTAGTGGTAAAAAGGAGGACATCAAATTACCAGAGTAGCGAACTGAGTCCAAAACCTGCAGACCATGCAACAGCACAGGGCTCAGAGGGGGGGGGGCCCAATTTATAAAGGAGCCAGAGCAGAGCTTGGAGCGAGGACGAGTCGCAGTTCGGCAATTCAAGTAACACCCACAGAGGATCTGTGGTTGCGTGGAGCATGGTCAACGGGGAAATCTGCGCCGCTGTATAGTACTTGGAGACATTGGGGACCCCCAGGCCTCCTTGTAGTCTATGGGTATGAGGAGTAGATCTAGGGGCTTTTATGTGTCCAGATAAATTGGAGAATCCTATTCTTCAAAAGTAGACGAAAGAAAGAGGGCACTTTAACTGACAGAGTGCGAAAGCAATAGAGAACTTTGGGCAGGATCGTCATTTTAACTACAGAGATTCTTCCTATCCATGAAAGGGTAGAAAATTTCCATGAATGCATGAGGGTGGTCAAAGCACGCAACAAGGGGTAGTGGTTGGCGTAGACAAGGAAGAGTAGGAAGGCGTTAGTTTGGTGCCTAAATATTCAATTCAGTGAGATGCCCAACGATACGGGAAATGTTCTTGAAGACGCTGCACCACATACGTAGGGAAGTTCGTGTTCAGCGCTGTAGTTTTGGAGGAATTCATTTGTAGGCTGGAGATGGCTTAAAATCGGTATAACACAAGTTGCAGGTTGGGAAGGGAGATGAGTGGGTTTGACAGAATCAGAAGCGCATTATCTGCAAAAAAAACTGGGCTCCAGCATAAGGGACTCCCGAAATGTCAACTTTGGCCCTGATCGCCGCCGCCAATGGTTCCAGCGCCAAGATAAAAAGCGCTGGGGATAGGGGGCAGCCCTGCACAGTACCCCAAAATATAGGAAATGAGTCGGAGAAGAAGCCTGCATATTTTACGGATGCTGACGGTGAGGAATAGAGGGCTTGGATCCACGATAGGAAGTGTGTCCCAAATCCCACCTTTTCATATTTTCTGAATAGGTAAACTAACCCTTTAATATTATTAAAAACTACCTTTCCTTTTAAGTCTACAGACACTGTAATTTTCCATAAAATGTAATGCAAAATGAATTTTGCTGGTGTATAGAATGCCCTCAGAAATGTAATTTACTGCTTGTGTGATTGGCTCACTGATTTTCCATGAAGTCTACACTAAGATTCACATTCACAGAAAGTCACATTTTAGGCATCCCTTGCAACAGGAATTTCAGTTTTGGTGAGCAACCCCCCCCCCCCCAAGGGTGAAATGCTTCTTTTTTCTTTTTCTTTTTTGTTCAAATTCTTTATTTATAAACAAACATGCATACAGTACAGGAGAGGTAAAGGCAACTTATTCAAAGGCATCACATTTTTAGCATAGTATCAGTGGAGACAAAAAGTAGAAAAAGTTATTAATGAAGAATAATGAAGGTAAATTTCTTATCACCTGATATAAACCTTTCTTTGTACAGGAGTAGACATTCAAAAGTCGACTAAGGCCTAAAAATCTTTTCAACTGTATTGCGTGGGTTTATAATTATGAATAAAACAAAAGGGGAAAAGATAAGGAAGGGACAAATATGGGAATGTTGCATATAGCAGAGTGATGTAGGTGGAGGGGAGGGGTTTTAGGAGTCATCACCAGGTTGATTAAATGGTCTCTCTATTGGTGAGGAAAGAGAGGAGATGTAATTGGCACTGGTAACGATCTATTGGACCTGTCCTCAGTAAGGATGAGCTCAGGTGTGTTCGCAACACGCACGTGCAGAGCCCGCCAGGAAGTCGTCACTGCACATCGCTAATTGCAAGCAGTGAGACATTTTCCTGATCCGCGGCTGCAGAGATCAAGAAATGTCTCACTGCCTGTGATTAGCGATGTGCAGTGCCGACTTCCTGGCGGGCTCTGCACGTGCCGGTTGTGAACATGCCTGAGCTCATCCTTAGTCCTCAGGGGCTATGAAAGAAAGGGGGAAAAAAAAAAGGGGGGGGGAGGCTGTGCTAAAAGGCACTTAAACTGATGCCAGTAAAATCAGGTCTTATTAAACACATCCAATCTATTTTTTGCACATGTGTCAGATGGGGTAAATACTTCTAATGAGATGCAGACACTGCAGCTTTCCTCATAAGAACACAGAGAATGCACCAGCTGAGATGTGCAATTAAACCCCCCCAAAAAAATGCACCATAATGTAACTTGCCAAATTTTAGACGTGGTGGCTGCCTTAGTTTTCTTTTTTTTTTACGTGGTGATCCTGCCAGTAGGTCTGTTATTTGTTATTCCTTTAACAGACCAATCTGTCCAGTGACGGTTAGAGGGTAGAGACAAACCATTTAACACTGACAAGGGTGCTTACAATGGTCAGTTTTTATTTTAATTATGTAAAACATTTATCCCAGATTAAAAAAAAAAAATAGCTGTAAAGGTTTAAAAAGTGTTGGCAGGAATTTGACTTTAATTTGTTAGTCAAGGTCATCTGAATCAACTAGTGCATAAAACACTACCCTCTCCCCACAGACAATGCTGCTGTCCAAAGGTGTCTACATTGCTCCTCCTCTATCCAGATTGGAGACACCCCAAGACAGGAAGCATGTTACTGGTCACCAGGTGAAAAGAAAGGAAAAAATCCTAAAAAATAAAACTGTTTAAGTCACATTTAAGGATAAGTAAGCTGCAATCTATTGTATTTTTTTTGCTTTTTGGGTTTGACCCTCTTTGATACCGCTTTAAGGACTTATATTGCATATAGACACATGTTTCTTACCAACTGTGCAGCTGCACTGTCTTCTGCTGCTTTCTTTGCTTTCTCTTCCAGTTCTCCAGCGGTTTTTCTAGCCATTTTCTGCAGCTCAGCAAACTCATTCTCCAGTGCCAATGCCAGTTGAGCAGAACTGTTTGCATCTTGGCTCATTCGCAGCATGTCCTGAGAAGAACAGTACAAGGAGTTAACCAGCTATTAAGGTCTAAGGGTTGTGTTCAAAAGACAGCTAGGAACACCCACAGACCACAAAGATCTGTGAATGCACTGCAATGGGAAACCTGCAAAACTGATACAGGTCAGCGACTCAGAAAGTAATGACACCCTTGGATCAGCATGACAGCCAAACTATTTGCATTATGAGAAGGAAAGAGCAGTAATAGCAGATTGGATCAAATGTTGAGTGGTTAGAACCCACGCCAGGTTTTTATTGCTGTGCTTGTCTTTATTAAGGCCATTTACCCTTTATGTTTTTGTCCTGATGACCACAGTCACTGGGACTGACGGTAAATAGAAAATCCGAAAGGTTGAGATGTCTCCAACACAGGACTAGAGGGAAAATAATCCAATGAGGATTAATGTTTTTTAAAAACTTGTTATAAGGTAAAATTGTATATATATCTGGAGACAGTCATATTTGCTCATTATATACTAAGGCTCCTTTTCCTGCTTTGCAGTGATAAATGATGACTATGCTATACAGAGCGAGTAAATGCACTGAGCCATTGAGAGCTCCCTTAGTGGCTAATCCAAAAGCCAAAAAATATGCAAAACTGCATGTACCAATGTGAACAACTTTAAAATGTAAACATTGCAGTAATAACTGAAACATAAACTCATTATAAATACACTATATTTTCCCTCTAACTTGTGGCTTAGTTAGGGAGAGCAAGTGGCTCACAATGGAAGCATCAGCTCCATCACAATTTACCAGCCTGGACCTCAGAGCAAGCTGTCCTATCTGAACAGAATTTGGCAATGTATGGAAACCATAATTCCACCATGCCAAAATGTATACTTTATTTTTGGTAGATGCTGGCAGGTTCAAACACTTCAAACACTTCAATGCTTCGTATATATTTGGGAAACTCCAGTGATGATATCTTTTTACTGGATCTCCCACCTAGACCCTCTGGTTGTGGCCATCACAATATTTCCCAAACTTCCATGACAGACTTTACATTGTGGACTATGCAGCAGAAGAGAGTGTTCCATGCCACCCATAGCAGAGACGTAGTAGCTGGATCTTTAATGTGAAGGTCCTACATGCTATAAAATTCTGGTGGATGATTCAGCCCAGCACCTAAAACTCATCCTAAATACTGGTTCTGTGAGGAATAACCCTCAAAAAGATCATTTTAGCTGGCCTGTTGCACGTTTCGTATGCGTTAACACTATACAGTCTGTAGGAAGCTACTGTATATCATTCTTGGCAATCAGAGCACGTACCTGTTGTATTGCAGTTGTGATACTCTGAGCTTCTTCAGAATTTTCTACGGCCATATCAGCATCCTTCTCTGCACCTATGAGTGCTGTGCTTGCTCTTTCTGTGGTACTTGTGGCTCCCTGTACACGTTTCTGGATCTCAGGGAGGAGCCTCATCGCCTCTTCTGCCGCTCTGCGTCGATCTCCTACCTGGTTTCCAAACCCTACATTTAGAAGTATAGTTATTAACAAAGGTGGAGCTCAGTTGCTTTAAACCTAAAAAGTAAACCAGGGTGCTTTCACATGTCTACTCCAGTACCCAAAATGCACACAAACTCTAAACACTATGTAGCAAGCATATGTCCTTAGACTCCGTTCACACCTAGGCATTCTGGATCGTGGATAGAATTGCTGCAATTCTACCTGTGTTTCCTGAATCACCACAAAACGCATGATGCGCTTGCGTTCCCGTTACTTTCAATGGCACCCCAATCATGACGCGATTTTGCAGTGGTTGTCGCCCGACAAATCACGGCAAAATCATACAAACAAAATAGTGGGATGGCTGTCGTCCAAAAGAAACGAATAAAGGTGAAATCTTCCAAGGGGGGCAATAGTTCTGGTGACCCCCAAGGAATCCCTTTAATTTTGTGTTGCCGGCATTTCTTGCCAATCCCTTTCATTTGCAGGAATTTCTTCTCACTTCCTGTTTGGCTATGGGACAGGAAGTGAAGGGAGATCTCCGCAATGAGACCTTAGATGGCAAAAAAAGATAACCCTCCCTTGCTCTATCCAAAATGTAAAAAAAAATGTTGCCTATAGTTCTACTTAAAACATCAACATAGCATGTTGTAAATGTTGTTGTTGCACCATATTTTATGGGTGCGCCAAAGCTACAGCTCAGGAAGCCCTTCTCCATAGGTGCCATCCCTTATTATTTTATACGGCACCAACATGCAGCTGTTTACAGTATGATGTACAAAATCATACTCAAATAGAGGAAACACTAGGAATGGAAACTCTGCCAAAAACACCTAACAGTGTAGAAATTGGCCTTACGATAGAACTAGCAAGTACCCTGAATAAGTCTAACAAATATGTTGTAGTATTTTTGCTAAACATTTTTAGACAGTTGACATCATACCCACCCTTCAGGCTACTGAGCATCCCCTCGATCTCATAGTATGTAGCGTTCCCTGACAGCATGGCCTGATTGGCTTTATTCTTTGCAGCATTTGCCCGTGACAACAGCTGATCCCCCATCTGCAAGACAATAGATCACACCATGACATTACATACTACTGATCAGTATTTCCACACGCATGAATGTTCAATCCACTACATCTGTCTGAAACAGCTTTTCTCTTATGAGTATTATTATTATGAAATATAAAGGATTTTTTTTTGCTCTTATTTAGCAGAATAGTTAGTTACATCATACATGCCGCCTAAACAGAAGAAAGTAAGGGTCCTTAAATAAGAGAAAGAAAATATTATTATATTATTATAATAAATACACTATCTATATATAAACATATACATATGTTATATATTGAGTCCTGACCAGACTTCCTGGGGTGGAGACCACCCCACTCTCCCACACCAGTACAATAGTACCTTGGATTATGATCATGATCTGTTCCAGAAGCATGCTTGTAATCCAAAGCACTCGTATATCAAAGCGAGTTTCCCCATAGGAATCAATGGAAACTCAGATAATTGGATCCACAGTCACTGCTGGTGTATGCATTACCGCATTTGGCCAGAGGTGCGGGGGCGCTCGGAGACGCTCGGGAACGCTCGGAGACACTCGGGAACGGAGTGTTGCCGAGTGTCTCCAAGCGTCTCCAAGTGTCTTTGAGCGTCTCCGAACGTCACCAGCACCCCTGGTTAAAATATAATTAATAATTTAATATATAACATAATATACTAAAAAGCAAACCATTAATCCCCCTGATGTGATTTTCACTACCACCACTAAAATTGCCATTCTGGCACTCTATAATGTACCGTATATACTCGAGTATAAGTCGAGATTTTCAGCTCTTTTTTTGGGTTGAAAGTGCCCCCCTCGCCGTCTGCCTACATGATCAGCGTGTGCTATTACTATTCGGCGGCCATTCACTGTTCAAAAGCTGCGCCTCCTCCTCGTCTGTGATAGGCAGAAAACTCCATTTCCCAGCAGTCAATGTACAGCCTATCACGGACATTCTCTCATCCTCGTCCGTGGTATGAGGATGAGAGAATTTCCGTGATAGGCTGACCGCTGACTGCTGGGAAATGGAGTTATCTGCCTATCACGGATGAGGAGGAGGCGCGGCTTTTGAACAGTGAATGGCCACCGAATAGTAATAACACACGCTGATCAGTGCAGAGCAGCACACGACGGCATGCACAGGACACAGGTAGGATGTACACATACACAGGACACAGACATATGCACACATACACAGGACACATACACAGGACACAGACACATGCACACATACACAGGACATATACACAGGACACAGGTACAGGACACATGCACATATACACAGGACACATGACACATGCACATATACACAGGACACAGGAAGGTATACAGCTGCAGTTGGGCATTGTTGACCCTCTTTTTCCACTTACAGTAGCTGCTGCATTTCTCACCCTCGTCTTATACTGGGGTCAATAAGTTTTTCACATTTTTTTGTGGTAAATTAGGGCCTCGACTTATACTCGGAACGACTTATACTCAAGTATATACGGTATACCTCTCTAATGGGATGTGAGGGAGGTCTGCTATGTGTCAGCCAATCAGACTTTAGTATGGTGATTTCACATCAAAGACATTGGAATCTTGGTTTCCAGATATTTGTATTATTAAAAAAAAGTCCAATAGTAGACAGGCTGCTTTAGGGAAGAGAATCTCTGGATTGGTGTGGTTTATTATTCTCAGTCTTACTCTGGCCACACGCATCAGGTTTTTAGACCTGAATGGAATTTTAAATTGTATTTACAAATACTTTCTTCCAATAGTTGTGTGTGTATTATAATTGGCTCTAGTTAAACCAAATTACAATTGGATAGTATAATAAAAAAAATTGATTCAACCTAAAAAAAGCCCCAATATCAGTAAAATATTACCCAAATGTACTAATAATTTTTATAGATACAATCTAAATGTCAAAACAATTCAACATGTGTACCATGTGGTACCTTTTAACAAATGTCTCTGAAGCTGGCCATACATTATACAATTTTCTTGTTCAATTTCCTTCAGATTTACCTTCAACTATGTAGTGTGAGGGCCTGCCTGATTGCATACAAAGTGAAAGTGTTTTGGTTTGACCTCATATTATATGTTTTTGGTAAATCTAAAGGGAAAATTGTACAAGAAAATTGTATAATGTATAACTTGTAAAGGTTATATAGTACATAATTAAAGTGTTTTGGCAGTTCATATACAATATACGGCCCCGCTAGGCTTATCTAAGGTGACCAGATATTATACCAGAGGTCTCCAAACTTTCTAAACAAAGGGCCAGTTTACTGTCCTTCAGACTTTAGGGGGATCGGATTGTGGTCAGTGGGAGACAAAATATCCTGGATTCAGTAGGAATAAACAATGCCACAGGCTTTGAGGTCAGTGGGAGTATAAAAATGACATAGTGTCATGGTTAGTAGAAGGAATAGTGCCCCATTATTGATATCATGTTGGAGTATTAGTGGCCCATTGCTGACATGATGTTTGAGGAATAGTGCTCCATCATTGGTGTTGGTGGCTGGAATTATGCTCCACTCTTGGTGTCAGTGGGAAGAATAGTGCCCTAATGCCTAAAAAAGCTTAGCAAAGGGCAGCATTTGGCCCGTGGGCCGCAGTTTGGAGACCATTGCATTATGCAAGCTTATTGTACAATCTACTTTAGATATACCATCAACTCTGTAGTACAAGAGCCAGTCTGATTTGATACAAATTGAATGGATTGTTTAAGTGTGTCCTCCTATTACAATGTGTTGGTAAATCTAAAGGAGATCGTAGGGAGACAGTGTCACATACAGAGACTGACTCACACAGAAACAATATTGATTTATATTTCCAGACTGTCGGTGAATCAGATTCTGAGCGGTTATAATGTATTATATGTTCTCACCTGTTTGTACTTTTGCCCTTCAAAAAGTTGTTGCTCGGCACTCTGCTCCCAGATGTTCAGTTTGTTCTGTAAATTTTTGCTCTGAGATATTTCTGCTTCTACTGAAGTCCTCAAGGATGAAGATTCTCGTCTAAGACGCTCCATCTCCTCCTGTTAATTAAAAAGATGCATCAGTGTCGGCCATAACTTTCCTCATGCAGAATTTGTTCTGCTCTCATGTGATGTTGCTGGAACTGAAGGCTTTTATATTTAAGCAAGAATAATGAAGTATAATATTTTTCAACATGCAGTTGACTTCATCTAAAAAAAAAAACGAATAAGCGGAACCTGCCAACTGTCACTTTTTAGAATAAACTGAAGGCAAATACATAAAGCAGTAGTAAAGTTTGCTTTATGACTGGTATCTACAGGTAAGTCTATAATAAGTCTTACCATAGGTACAATGAATATCTCCTAAACATATACCCTTTAGGAGATATTCACATTAGTAGAGGCTGGTGACACCACCGGCGCATGCAAGCTGTGCTCTGAATCAAAAGCATATTGGAGTATGACGTCCATTGGGAGCACTGTGCCGCAACTGTGACGTCATCGCGGCCCAACCATTCAAACGGCTGAAGCCTGTGAACCCTTAAGGAAAACCAGGTGAAGATGGATGGAGGACTTTGTTTTAAGTCTATCACAATGTGCTAGTATGTGGTGTAAACTAGCACATTATGACTTAAACCACCCAGTGGTCAACTTTATTTTTTTGTTTGGACTTTACTACTGCTTTAAATTATCCACTCATTTACATGTAATCCTTCACAGTCACAAAATCATTTTCAGTTCAGCTAGTCTAATACCCTTAAATCTGTATTTATATTGTGTTGCTTGTGTCAGCTGAAAGTTCCTGCTGCATAGGTTGGATAGGAGGAAGAGTCATTTACAAACCGCTCAGCGTCTGTCTACTCCTCTCTGCCATTCCCTCCATTGGCTGCCACTCCCCCAACGAATTAAATTCAAAATACTAACAATAATACAAAGCCATCCACAACTCTGCCCCCAGCTACATCACTAGCCTAGTCTCAAAATATCAGTTGTCCTCTTCTTCCTCCCAAGACCTCCTGCTCTCTAACTCCCTCAACACCTCCTCCCATATTTGCCTCCAGGACTTCTCCCGAGCCTCTCCCATCCTCTAGAATACCCTACCCCAATCTGTCAGTCTCCAAATCTATCTACTTTTAGGCGATCCCTCAAAACTTTTCTCTTCTGAGAAGCCTACCATGCCTCCACCTAATAACTGTTTTTATTTTCTTCATCAGCTCATCCTCCACAGATATCTCACTTTCATATCACTTGACCCTCCCTCCTAGAGTGTAAGCTCTAACGAGCAGGGCCCTCTGATTCCTCCTGTATTGAGTTGTATTGTAATTGTACTGTCTGCCCTCATGTTGTAAAGCGCTGTGCAAACTGACGGCGCTATATAAATCCTGTATAATAATATTAATTTAGGGGACTATTTATAAAAATAAAATTGCTTTGTGAATGTCTCAGCATTCACTAAAAGTTATGAATAATAACAGTAATGCTTGTAATAATGGTGAAATGTCAGTTTCTATTTGTTGCCTTTTAGAGGGCGATGTTACATTTGCCCTGCAAAAGGCAACAAATAGGAACTGACATGTAACACATATTACAAACATTATGGGTAATATTTGTGGCTTTTACTGAAATGCTAATACCTGGTTCACACAGGGGCGACATGTCAGGCGACTTAGCCGCCTGACAAGTCGCGTTCCGTTCTGTTCAATGGAACCATTCTAATAGGAGCGACTCAAGTCGCTCTGACTTAGAAAAAGGTTCCTTTACTACTTTTGGGGCGACTTCAGGCGACTTGCATTGACTTCTACACAGAAGTCATTTTGTAAGTCATCACTGAAGTCGTGTGCAGGTCGCCTCTGTGAGTCGCGCTGCAAGTCGTGCTGCCCCTGTGTGAACCGGCTCTAAGACACTCTTAGGGTTATAATAAATGAATGTTCTATATAGAGAGAATTTGAAAAATACTGCCACTAAATTTAGTTGATGATCATAGAAAATAAGTATTTATTTCCTATATTTTTTTTTTTTTTACTTTTAACAAGTGACCATGATGTGGTATTTTCCTGATTTATTCTGTATAAACTGGCGAAAAAATAGCCCAATAACATTCAATGTTGTCTCCATTCGCACGTGAATGTACATGCAGTTTCCCAGGTTGGATACCTATGAACTTTTTTTTATAAATATGCTCCTTAAAATTGCTGCCGCAAAAATTATAAAAAAATAAAATAAAATAAAAAAGTCCCAAATGCTATACACAAACAATATATGTAACAAAACTGATGTGAGAATATACAGTATGGCTGTCTATATGTAAAATATAGAAAACTGTACACAGGGTCCCTTGGTTCTGTTTTCTAGAAGTGAATTCCTGGAAGTTCGATAAAACTGCCTTTGATCATCTTTCAGATTTCCAGGAATATTAATCCATTCATCAGTGCTCAACAAGCAAGTTTCAGGGTCATATCATATTTCCAGCAGCATTCACAAATAGCTGTTATCGGTGTCATAGGAGTACCAGCAGCATCCATCAAGAGACGCGAGTCGAGTCATTACCTGGAACTGTATTGGAAGCCCAAGGGAAGCTTGTGCTAACTCCCGAGCAGTCTGAGAGCTCTCATGGTAGGATCTCTCTGCAGAGGCAGCAGCCTGGATGGCCTCAGTCTCCAATGTGCCAACCTGAGTCCGGACATCATATAGTCTGTAAAGACAAAATACATCTAAAGACAATTCCAAAATAAGCAAATTATTGATTTGGCTGGAGCAGGGCAGCTATTTGGCGTTAGGTTACATGAAAATATTTAGAGCAATCCCAAAAATTCTTCAGCACACTCTGACACAAATATATTATAAACTATAAATTGAGTTGTTGCCTTATTTGCTATCCAAAAATACCCCCCCCCCCCCAACCACCACCACCACCACCACCAGAAATTGTAGATTACATTTGGCTTAAAGATCAGTTAGCAGTGTCATTCAACCCAACGCAGTGTACTGTATATGTATTCCCTCTGCCTCTTCTGGCCTATAGCTACACTAAGAGAGAACTCTGGTAAAAGCCTTTATATTCAATGGATATGGAAAACACATATAGGAGCAAAGAAACATGCTGCACACCCCAAATAGTGACTACAAAAAAAAGGGAAGGGTCCCCCAGGGATGGGGTTTTCTAGGCAGCAAAAAATTGTAAAGGTAACTCATACAGAGTAAAAATGTATAACTTTATTGGTGACAATTATATCAAAATGACAATAAAGTTAAAATGTGAGCTGCCTGGGGGTGTACAATGCTGCGGCCACGATGCTTTGCTTTACAGCCATGGCATGATATATTAATAGATGTGTCTTTGAGCTGTTGGAAATTATTTTTTTTACTATCTATCCAATTAGAATGCAAAGAGATTAAAACACCTGTCAGTTTTTTGGGTTTTTTTGCTGTCTGTGCCCCTATTGGGGAGATTTACCCTCTCTATTTGTACTGTTAACTATTTTCAATGAAAGTGAAAGTGTGGGAAAATCCCAAATTTTGGGTTGTCCCCAGGACAGGAATGGAGGGGGGACCTTCCAATGGGGACACTAGTTCTGGTGACAACCAGGGATTCAATTACTTTGGATGGATGTCCTCTCACGTCCTGTTTTGGCTATGGGAAAGGAAGTGAAGAGAAATCTCTCCAATGGGACATCGATGGAAAAAAAATATCCTGACAGGGGTTATAACCCTCCTTTACTCTATCCAAAATAAAAAAAAATAAAAAAACATATATTTTTTCTTTTCTGCTTTAAACCTATGGCTTTAATGGTACAGGTTTAGACCATCCAATATCGGCTATGCCCTGTCCCTCTATATTACAGTGAAAAGAATTTCCAATATAAGGAGCAAATATAGGAACTGTTTTTTCTATTTCTAAAAAGGTAGGCATGATAATTCTGTAGTTACCCCAAATGTCAGCCTTGGGCAAACGGAATGCCATAATTTGTGGTCCACAGGGATAAGATTTTTGGAATATTTATGGAATATCACCTAAGATTTCCTATCTGCTGAAAGCATAGCTCTACTATGACCATGTGTCTGTCCTTTTTGAACAGTGCAGGATGTGCACATGGAAAGTGTCATGTATGAGTACATTTTACAGTGTAAAGTGTCATGTAACTCAACCCCTTCATACATTTGCCCCATTGTGTCCGCTACATCTCATTATAGAACCCCATACCTTGATCTCAGTTTCTCTGCAGCATTGAGGTCTGCGTCTCCTGATCGTAGAATCTGCATCGATCTTTGTGTATCCGCCAGGGCGTCTCCTGAGCTCTGTGCTACCATCTGAGCCTCTTGTTCAAGTCTGAGTTCAGTAAAAAGGAAAGGATTCCATTAGATACAAGGAAGGCATGAAGGGATATCAGGATGGAAATGGTGCTTACAGTTTGACTAATATTTCTTTCTATGTTATTTTATAGAAATTCATTTTAAAAATGAGACGTGATCACATTGTTGGCAATCAAACACAGTAAAACCTAATTATCACTAACGTCCTCCAAACTCCCACAATTTTCTTCACCATTAATTAACTGCCATAACAATTTGTATATTATTTCATTATTGATGGGGTATGGCTTGCTCTCTGCCACAGAGCACATGGATTGATTCCATCTGTTGTCATGGATACATTGATTGAATATACACAGTGTTCTATGTGTTCATCTCAACAACAAAAAAAGTCATGATTCATTAATATTCCTTAGAGACAAAACTTCCTGCTGCAAAAGGGTAAAGCCATCCAGCCACTCCAATCTCATCATATATAGACAACAGAAAATAATGGTATAGATGCAGCTGCATTAGTGCTGTATATCTGGGCGTGTCAGATTCCCCCTCTTCCTGGGATATTCGGCAATGTTGGCGTACAAATCTCTACTGTTTTCAGAACACTTATACTCCTAAACCTATGATTAGACACAAGGATTCTCAACTCCACCCATCAGTCTGTGTGTGTATCTTTCAGAATGCAATAATATCTTTGCAACTGTAAAGCTGAACTCCAGGATAAATATATATTGTGTAAATACATGAGTAGTTTGTCTTCTTCCTTGAATCTTGGTTTGTGAATTTCTGTTCAGTAATCCAGTATGAAACTTTGCCGCTGTGCAGAAACTTCCTGCAAAAGGACCGGTCACTGCTGCTCTCTCTCCTTGTGCAGGGTGACTGGTCTTGTCTCCACCCCCTCCTGTAGTTTTTTGCAGGAAGACTGTAGTGGGTGGAGCCTGCCGGGCCCCTCCCACAGCTCTGATTTTTGCATTGGCTATAAACAGGACAGTGATGAAGTAACTGCTACTATATAGGGTGATATTGGGGTTTGTAAAGGCATTTGGTGCACACAAAGTCGATTTTTTATCTTTTTGTTACTATTGAGAAATACATTTACATGGAAGTTCTTGTGCCTGGAGTCTAGCTTTAACCACCTCCTGGACCGCCGCATGCCGATATACGTCCTAACTTTGAAGAGGGATATCTTTGTTATGGCAGCAGCTTGATGCCATAACCCTGGTATCCTCTTCTTTGGCGGGCAGTCCGGTTTCCGATAATAGTGGTCTCTGCAGCTGATTCATCGCAAGATCACTTTTATCGGCGGCGGCAGAGGGACCTCCTCCCGCCGCTCTCCGCGGCTTACCAGAGCCGTCGGTAGCGGCAAAGGTGATCGGATCCTTCTCCTTCCTGTGTATGGAGACAAGTGAGAGGAAGATGGCCCCCAACCGTCTCCATACCATTGCAGGGCGGAAGTGACAGTGCTACTCTGTTGGCATAGGCTGGTTGTCCGACAATGGGGAAACAAGAGAGAGAGAAGGGAAGCAATGGGTTCTAGAATGCCCTGCTGTAGTGAGGCAGGGAAATTAAACCAATATTGCTCTGTGTATGTACAAGATGTGGTCCTACCTAGTCGCTATTCTCTGGGCTTCTTGACCAAGTGTGGAATATCTGCTTGAGTTCCAGTTCACATTTTCAGAAGGAAAAGTCTGTTATGCAAAAAACAATATAATTACTTTACATTAGAATATAATTCTGAATCTCAAACAATGTTGAAGCATAAGGATTTATGGGCAGAAGATTTCATAGCGAGGGTAATTGACAAACTAAAGCGAAGACAGTACCATACATAAAAAACAAAACACCAAAACCTAGTGCACAAGACCAGTCCAGAGTAAATCTAGCTTAAAGTGGTATTAAACCCAAAAACAAAAAAATGTTTTTATCAGGCACTGAGAATGATAATACACAAGAATGACAAAATAAACAATATGCAGGGAACTATATTTTGTTTGATTTATTGTTTATTTTGTAATTCTTGTGTATTGTATGTGTATTATCATTCTCAGTGCCTGATAAATACTATTCTCCTGAGGAAGCCACGGCATGTAGTGAAACATATTGAGAAACAAATCCTTCAGTCGCACTACTTGAAACTGTACTGTATTATTGGATGAAAATTCTTTTAAATTGACATGTTTTTATTAATTAATTTTTCTAAATAAAATGACATTTTTGATACAATTTGTGTGTTACATATTGCACCTTTAAAGTCCCAATCCTTTTACTCACTATATAGATTAATACTAAGGGGATGTGGTGCCAATATATTTGTTAGATATGAGGCCATCGTCTGAATTTCTCAAAGACAGAGTTTGCTATAGTCCATCTTTAGCCACTTGCAGACCGCTGCAGTCCGACCGCTGGCAGCGGTGGGCAAATTGGTGTGTCTGTACGTCCCCTTTAAATGGCAGGGCTAGCGGGGACGTGCGCAAGCCCGCCGCGTACAGCATGACTGTGCCCGTGGGACCTGCGGACTCGATGTCCGCCGGTCTCCCGGCGATCGTATCACGGAGCCGCAGAACGGGGAAGTGCCTATGTAAACAAGGCATTTCCCCGTTCTGCCTTGTGACATGACAGAGATCACTGCTCCCTGTCATCGGGAGCAGTGATCGCTGTCATGTGAGTTGTAGCCCATCCCCCCTACAGTTAGAATCACTCCCTAGGACACACTTAACCCCTTCATCGCCCCCTAGTGGTTAACCCCTTCCCTGCCAGTGTCCTTTACACAGTAATAAGTGCATTTTTATAGCACTGATCGCTGTATAAATGACAATGGTCCCAAAATAGTCTCAAAAGTGTCTGATGTGTCCGCCATAATGTCGCAGTCCCGATAAAAATCACAGATCGCCGCTATTACTAATAATAAAAAAAAAAATAATAAAAATGCCATAAAACTATCCCCTATTTTGTAGACACTATAACTTTTGCGAAAAAAACAATCAATATACACTTATTGTGATTTTTTTTTACCAAAAATATGTAGAAGAATACATATTGGCCTAAACTGAGGGAAATATTTGTTTTTTTATTATATATTTTTGGGGGATATTTATTATAGCAAAAAGTAAAAAATATTGCTTTTTTTTTTCAAAATTGGAGCTCTTTTTTTGTTTATAGCACAAAAAATAAAAACCACAGAGGTGATCAAATATCACCAAAAGAAAGCTTTATTTGTGGGAAAAAAAGGACGTCAATTTTGTTTGGGTGCAGCGTCGCACGACCGTGCAATTGTCAGTTAAAGTGACGCAGTGCCGTATCGCAAAAAGTGCTCTGGTCAGGAAGGGGGTAAAATCTTCCGGGGCTGAAGTGGTTAAAGACCAATAGCCTTCTTAAAGTTTTAAAGTATATAATTCAATAAAATAATAGCAAAAAGTGATTATTAAGAGGTTAAAAATAATCATAATGCATTTTTAAATCACAACCAGTGTAATGACTTTATTTTTTATAATGTGACTGATGCAGCTCACCATTCGGTTGAGTTCTGCCTGGCCCCCCTCAAGCTGCTGCCTTGCCACTGCTATCTTCATCTTGGTCTCCTGCAGGCGGCTCTGGTACTCTCCGGTCTGGGTCTGTACTTGCTGTATCTTGGCCTGCGCATGTACCAAGTCATTCTGGGTATCAGTCTGTAACCCCTGCAGTGCTGACATCTGTCTTTGCAAGGACTGTTCTGTAGCTAATGAACGGGAACATGGTTACTAAATACGTTTTTCTTTAACACATCAATCAAATCACGTAGGGAGAATCATAATTAATGGATATAGCCAGCGTCATGACTATGACTGATGTGGCGCCATAGCAAAGCCATTAAGCAGCTTTGTCTCAAGGCAATACTCTAGTCAGACAAAATGCTAATTAATAGAAATCATAAAGAGGATCAAACACTCTTTACCAAATTCTGCTGCTATCTGCATAAATCATTATGCAGTCAGATACAGTGCCTTGAAAAAGTATTCACACCCCTTTAAATGTTCCACATTTTCTCATCATTACAACCAAAAACGTAAATGTATTTTATTGATAGACCAACACAAAGTGGCGCATAATTGTGAAGTGGAAGGAAAATAATAAATGGTTTTCCAAATTTTTTACAAATAAATATGTGAAAATTACAGCTGCAAGTCTTTTTGGGGATGTCTCTACCAGCTTCTAGAGAGTGCCATTTTTGCCCATTCTTCTTTGCAAAATAGCTCAAGCTCTGTCAGATTGGATGGAGAGTGTCTGTAAACAGCAATTTTAAGGTCTTGCCACAGATTCTCAATTGGATTTAGGTCTGGACTTTGACTGGGCCATTCTACCACATGAATATGCTTTGATCTAAACCATTCCTTTGTAGCCCTGGCTGTATGTTTGGGGTCGTTGTCCTGCTGGAAGGTGAACCTCTGCCCCAGTCTCAAGTCTTTTGCAGACTAAGAGGTTTTCTTCTAAGATTGCCCTGTATTTGGCTCCATCCATCTTCCCATCAACTCTGACCAGCTTCCCTGTCCCTGCTGAAGAAAAGCATCCCCACAACATGATGCTGTCACTACCATGTTTCATGGTGGGAATGTGCAGTGTTAGTTTTCTGCCACACATAGCGTTTTGCTTTTAGGCCAAAAAGTTAAATTTTGGTCTCATCTGACCAGAGCACCTACTTCCACATGTTTGCTGTGTCCCCCACATGGGTCTTCTTATGGATTTCTTCTTGCCACTCTTCCAAAAAGGCCAGATTTGTGGAGTACACGACTGATAGTTGTCCGATGGACATATTCTCCCACCTGAGCTCAGGGGCGGATCCAGAGTCTAGTCACGGGAGGGGCACTGCCAGAAAATAAGGCTACCTTCACACTGGGGCGGGCGTCGGCGGTAAAGCAGCACTATTTTTAGCACCATTTTAGCGCTGCTATTTGGCCGCTAGCGGGTGGTTTTATCCCATTTATTTCTACTGAGACACACAGCCGTTATATCCCAATATGACATGCTGGTGCGGGTCCTTGAATAAACCCTGCCTGCATTCTGGGATCCGCACGCATAACATATTGGGATATAGTGGCTGTGTGTCTCAGTAGAAATACATGGGATGCTGGCATTGGGATGCATGTAACACTTTATGCATCCCCAAGCCAGTAAAAGACAGCCCTGCATGTTAGACGCATGTCTGCAGCACGCCCTGTGTGAATGAAGCCTAAAGATGGATTTTTCTGTCATTCTATAACATCATTATCATGATAATCACACAATACAGGTGCCATGGCTCAACGCACCTGTACTGTGTGATTATCATGATGATAATGATGATGATTGGTAACTGTAATATGGCACATGGAGGGGGTTAATGTACTCACTGATGTATTACTTAACAGTGGCAATTATTAACCCCTTTATGCTGCATTAGTGGCACTAGTGGCAGTGTTTATAAACCCCTTCATGCTGTAGCATAAAAGGGGTTAATTAACATTGATGGTGCCACTGTCATTAATGCAGCACAAAGGGGTTAATTGCCACTGGTCACTAATACATGAGTGAGTAACCCCCTCCATGTGCCATATTACAATTACCAATGTAAATTATTTAACCCCCCCCCTCCCCTCCCCCAAAGTGATAACCTCTTCAAATGTAAGACAAGGTGTTAACTCATTAACATAAGAATGCCCGCCATAGCTCATTAACATAACAATGCCCTCCGTAGCTAATTACCAAAACAATTATTTTATTTCAGTCATTTTGAATTAATACCATAAGTGATCACTCACTTGCAGTGCACTGAGCTGGCTACAAGTCCATCTTGTCCTCAATCCTGTGCGCCTCTGAATCGTGACGTCACACCAGCCGGGACTAGGAAGCTCCTGTCGGGTGGAGATTACTCCGCCTGACAGGGAAGTGAAGTGACACTCGCACCGCTGTGCTGCAACTCTGCCAGCGTGTAGCAGCGACCCCGGTGTCACATCGCTTCCAGACCCCCATAGTGATACCACTGGCCCCCTCTAAATGAACTGATGGGGCCCAGGGAATATATTTTAGGCCACATGGGACTTTGGGAGAGCCAGGGGAAGCAGAAATAAAGTCCCCGCAGCTGCATTTAGATGCCTCATAATGCAAATCTGGTGAGGTGGCGGAGGGAGAAAGCCTTGGAGTCAGTACTATTTTCTGTGGGGGGGCAATTGCCCCGTTGCCCCCCCCCCCCCCCTCCGGATCCTCCCCTGCCTGAGCTGGGGATCTCTGCAGCTCCTCCAGAGTTATCATGGGCCTCTTGGCTCCTTCTCTGATTAATGCTCTCTTTGCTCAGTTTAGGTGGACGGCCATGTCTTGGTAGGTTTGCAGTTGTGCCATACTCTTTCCATTTTGATGATGGATTGAACAGTGCTCCGTGAGATGTTCAAAGCTTGGGATAGGATATTTTTTTTATAACCTAACCCTGCTTTAAACTTCTCCACAACTTTATCCCTGACCTGTCTGGTGTGTTCCATTGGCTTCATGATGCTAAGGTTCTCTAACAAACCTTTGAGGGCTTCACAGAACAGCTGTGTTTATACTGAAATTATATTACACACAGGGGGACTCTATTCACTAATTAGATGACTTCTGAAGGCAATTGATTCCACTAGATTTTAGTTAGGAGTATCAGAGTAAAGCGGGCTGTATACAAATGCACGCCACACTTTTCAGATATTTATTTGTAAAAAAATTTGAAAATCATTTATCATTTTCCTTTCACTTCACAATTATGTGCCACTTTGTGTTGGTCTATCACATAAAATCCCAATAAAATACATTTATGTTTTTGGTTGTAACATGACAAAATGTGGAAAATGTCAATGGGTATGAATACTTTTTCAAGGTACTGTAGTTCTGGGCCCCCCGAGATTCTGGCAACCATCGCAGTTGCATGGTCTGCTATGGCTATAGTTACAGACTTGGGTAAACACTTTGGGATACATTTGGGATTGTTTATTAGACATGTCCACTGCCGATAAATTTGTTTGTTTTTGTTTCATTTGTTTTTTTTATTTTTCGGATCATTCATTATGATCGAAATTTGTTATTTTGAATAAATTCGTAAATTTGGAAAAAATTTAATTTGTTATGTTCCATTAGTTTAGATGCAATATTTGTTAATTCGGAAAATTTTAGAAATACGAAAATTTGAAATTCCAAAAATTCTAAAATCCGAAATAATAACTAAATAACTAGTAATAACTAAGTAATAAATTATACGTTATGGAATTTCCTTTCAAATTTGGCTGTTAGTGAACGTAACGAATACAAATCTATCCGAAGTTATGAATTATCCGAAATAACGAATGCCGCCTCTAAACGAATGGAACGTAACAAATTAAGAATAATAAATAATAAAAAGGTTTTATTATCATTATTATTTATTATTATTAATTTGTTACGTTCCATTCGTTTAGATGTGGCATTCGTTATTTCGGATAATTCATAACTTCGTAGAAATTCGTATTCGTTACATTCACTAACAGCCACATTTGAACGGAAATTCCAATACCTATAATTTAATAGTTAGTAATAGTTATTATTATTAGTTAGTTATTATTTAGAATTTTCAGGTTTTTGAACTTTCTGATTTTTGTTCTTATTTTTGGATCTTTTGAATCTTCGGATTCTCATCCTTATTTTCGGATTTTCATCCTTATTTTCGGATTTTTGAATTTTCAATTTTCAGGTTTCGAATTTCCGGAAAAATTGGGTTTTTGTTCATTCGAATATTTCCGAATTAACGAATTCGGAACGAAAACAAATTGCACATGTCTATTGTTTATGGCACATTAGATTGGGGCATCATGAATTAGGTATTTCTGCATCAGTAGGATGGGTACTTAAAGTAGAACTTCAGGCAAAACTTTTTTTAAATTTTGGTAGGGTGAGTCATATATTTTAATTTTTGCCATCTGTGTCCAATTGAGGAGATTTCTCTTCATTTCCTGTCCCTTAGCCAAAACAGGATGTGAGAGGAAATCCCTGCAAATTAAGGGAATAACTTAGGTCACCAAAAATAGTGTCCCCATTGGAAGATTTCCCCTCTATGCACTTTTTATCGTTCAAAAAGTGTTTCCTAGTGATAAACCTTTTATTCAATTTCTAGTTTACTAACTTATGAATATATTATATTTCCACAAAAGGGTCAGAAAGACACACATTTCCAGTGATGTGGTCAACTAGTTGTATCTCACCATGAGCAGATTCGGCCTCCCTTAACATATTCCGAGATCTCTCCTCCGCTCTCCTCATCTGTTCCTCCAGGTAACGGTGGTCTTGGGTGTGCACTTGACCATTGCCATTGATGGAACCAGTCAACTGCTGCAGCTGTATCTTGTATGAAGTCATCTGGATAATCAAATACAAACGTCAATGATAATTTCCCTTCCTGGAAAACATGCTGCTCTAGGCTCCCTCCTTGCTTACACAACCAAAGTATTTGGTCAATTAGAGCTGAACTCCAGGTATGATCTTAATTGCATACTTACATTGGGGGTTGCTCACTTGGCTTTGCCGCCATTTACAGAACATTATTTTTTTTTCAATGAATACAAGGCATTCTGATTGGACAAGGTGAAGAACAGGGGCAGGGATGTCACGATCGCCACCTCATTTAATCTGAGATAGCCTTGTATCCATTGAAAAAATACAAGGTGTGCTGTAAATGGCGGCAGTGCCAAGCGAGCGGCCCCCTGTGGTCAGTGTGTAGTTGGGCAGCCACTTGGCATTGGATCTGGAAGATCGCGGCTATCACTGTAGTAGTGTTGATTACTGCATTGATGGTCAACTTCCCCAGCGGTCCCTCAGGTATTAGATATGCATACTTACATTGAACCAATGTAAGTATGCAATTAGGATCATACCTGAAGCTCAGCTTTAATCTCTGCCAAAGGAGAAAATTCTCCACCTCTCCTCTGATCTCCGCCTAGCGCAGAGATCACATGCAAGCTCCAGTCAAGGGAACCTGTAGCACTATGTTCTCCCGGCATTGTAAGTATATAAGCTCATCCCAGATTGTTAGCATAGCTTCATGAACGCAGGTCCACTTTAACCATTGATCCACTCCGCTAGGAACTCACCCTCTCAGTGACTTGGTCATAGCAGCTCGGGCACTCCGGTTGATCACAGTATTCCCCACTAAATCCTGGTTTGCACAGACATGAGCCATCATCCTGGCATGAACCTTGCTGGGAACCCACAGGGTGACAGTAACACTCTATGAAAGGAAACACACAAAGAGGGTTAAAACAAAGGTTACACTCTAACTTTCATTTGGCATTCTCTGAGCCCTAAACTACACAAGAGTTATTTGATTCCACTATATTTTATGTTGATAAATGTCATATTTGCAGCACATTATATGACATAACAGAAGTGAGAAGCATGTCATTACTAATATGCTTCTGAAAATGCTAGTTTCCTGGCTGTTATGTTGAACCACTGGCTTCATACTTTCCTAGCCACTGACCTGAAATAAGTATAGAGTCTTTATCTGATTCTTGCTTGGGGTCAGTCACTCAAAGTATTGAAGGTAGGGGGTTAAAATGACAGCCAGGCAATGTGCGTGTTTTTGCCAAGAGAAGGTGGGGGACACTCAGTGGACATCCTTTAAACCAGCCTATCTTAAGGGAAGACATTAGTAATTGGCTGGTAAGAGCCAAAACCCAGCTGGTCAATGCATCAGAAACCTTGGGATGTCTGACAACACTGAGTGTTGTATACACTCATATAATCATTTTCAAATACCACCATACACCAGCCTGACAGGGCAAAATTACTTCTATGTTTTTAGGCACATTAGAGATTAGTATAGTATAGTATAGTATAGTATAGTATAGTATAGTATAGTATAGTATAGTATAGTATATCAATCAAAATATATGATGGGAGGAAGGAGTCCCGTTAGGGAACCTCCTAAATCTTAGACAAATAGTGTCTGGTACCACATCCTTTGAAATTTACATTAAAAAAGACCTTGACTAGAAAATGGAGGACTTTAAAGGTAGACAGTATCTCACAAAAGTGAATACACCCCTCACATTTTTGTACATATTTTACCATATTTTTTCATGTGACAACACTGAAAAAAAGACACTTTGCTACAATGTAAAGTAGTGAGTGTACAGCTTGTATAACAGTGTAAATTTGCTGTCCCCTCAAAATAACTCAGCCATTAATGTCTAAACCGCTGGCAACAAAAGTGAGTACACCTCTAAGTGAAAATGTCCAAATTGGGCCAAAGTGTCAATATTTTGTGTGGCCACCATTATTTTGCTGCACTGCCTTAACCCTCTTGGGCATGGAGTTCACCAGAGATTCACAGGTTGCCACTGGAGTCCTCTTCTACTACTCCATGCCGACATCACGGAGCTGGTGGATGTTAGAGACCTTGCGCTCCTCCACCTTCTGTTTGAGGATGCCCCACAGATGCTCAATAGGGTTTAGGCCTGAAAACATGCTTGGCCAGTCCATCACCTTTACCCTCAGCTTCTTAAGCAAGGCAGTGGTCATCTTGTAGGTGTGTTTGGGTCGTTATCATGTTGGAATAATGCCCCGCGGCCCAGTCTCTGAAGGGAGGGGGTCATGCTCTGCTTCAGTATGTCACAGTACATGTTGGCATTCATGGTTCCCTCAATGAACTGTAGCTCCCCAGTGCCAGCAGCACTCATGCAGCCCCAGACCACGACACTCCCCCCGCCATGCTTGACTGTAGGCAAGATACACTTGTCTTTGTACTACTCACCTGGTTTCCGCCACACACGCTTGACACCATCTGAACTAAATAATTTTATCTTGGTCTCATCAGACCACAGGACATGGTTCCAGTAATCCATGTCCTTTGCCTTCAGCAAACTGTTTGCGGGCTTTGTGCATCATCTTTAGAAGAGGCTTCCTTCTGGGAACGACAGCCCTCCAGACCAATTTGATGCAGTGTGCGGTGTATGGTCTAAGCACTGACAGGCTGACCCCCCACCTCTTCAACCTCTGCAGCAATGCTGGCAGCACTCATATGTCTATTTACCAAAGACAACCTCTGGATATGATGCTGAGCACATGCACTCAACTTCTTTAGTTGACCATGGCAACGCCTGTTCTAAATGGAACCTGTCCTGTTAAACCACTGTATGGTCTTGGCCACCATGCTGCAGCTCAGTTTCAGGGTCTTGGCAATCTTCTTATAGCCTAGGCCATCTTTATGTAGAGCAACAATTATTTTTTTCAGATCCTCAGAGAGTTCTCTTTCATGAGGTGCCATGTTGAACTTCCAGTGACCAGTATAAGAGAGTAAGAGCGATGACACCAAATTTTGCACACCTACACCCCATTCACACCTGAGACCTTGTAACACTAACGAGTCACATGACACCGGGTAGGGAAAATGGCTAATTGGGCCCAATTTGGACATTTCACTTAGGGGTGTACTCACTTTTGTTGCCAGCGGTTTAGACATTAATGGCTGTGTGTTGAGTTATTTTGAGGGGACAGCAAATTTCCACTGTTATACAAGCTGTACACTCACTACATTACATTGTAGCAAATTGTCATTTATTCAGTGTTGTCACATGAAAAGATATAATAAAATATTTATAAAAATGTGAAGGGTGTACTCACTTTTGTGAGATACTGTATATATAAAAAGTCAATATTTTATTTTGCAAATATTAAAAAACATATATGACACATAAAACAACATAAGTACTGCATGTCAATAATATTACAAGTACATGGATTTATATTGTGTATTGTCATTCATCATCCCCGCCCCACTGGGCAATGGATTGCTTGCTGTAACGTTGACGCGTTTCACTGGTCCATGCCCGCTTCATCAGGAAAATACCTACAGTCAAGCTCTGTATTTTACATGTACAAAATTAATAAACATAGTTATAGCCACCATCATCAACTGCAATCCCCTGGAAGGATTTGATAATTTCTTATAAAACTTGTTCACTACAAGTCCTACATAGGGGACCAGGCTTGTATGCTGACTGATACTGTGTACTATTTAGGATTATGTCAGTCTGCTGTTCTAAGGTCCATAAAGATGTCCAAGTTACGAACTGCCTATGGGGGAAGCAAGGTGTCCTCCCAGCCTCTGCAGCAGCTTCCTGGGAGGGCACTTTGCTTCCTCCATAGGCAGTTCGTAACCTATGACATCTTTTTGGACCTTAGAACAGCAGACTGACATAATCCTAAATAGTACACAGTATCAGCCAGCATACAAGCCTGGTCCCTTATGTAGGACCAGGCTTGTCCTACATAGTATTAGACAGCATACAAGCCTGGTACCCTATGTAGGAGTTGTAGTGAACAAGTTTCAGAAGAAATGATCAAATCCTTCCAGGGGATTGCAATTGATGATGTTGGTTATCACTATGTTTATTATTTTGTACATGTAAAATACAGAGCTTGATTGTAGGTATCTTCCTGTTGAAGTGGGCATGGACCTGTGAAATACATTGAAGTTACAGCAAGCAATCCATTGCCCAGTAGGGCGGGGATGATGAATGACAATACACAATATAAATCCATGTACTTGTAATGTTGACATGCAGTACTTATGTCTTTTTATGTGTCATATATGTTTTTAATACCTGCAAAATAAAATATAGACTTTTTATATATACGTGGTACCTTTAAAGTCCTCCATTTTATAGATAGGGTCTTTTTGAATATAGTATGGTATAGTATAGTCCTATCTGTATAGTTTAAAGCGGAGTTCCAGCCGCAAGGTTTTTTTTTTAGAAGTCAGCAGCTACAAACACTGTAGCTGCTGACTTAATTACGACACTTACCTGTCCAGGGAGCCCGTGATGTCAGTCCCCCCAAGGCCAATCTGTCCATCAGATCGGGTGCAGGCGCCGCCATTCTAACTAATGCCGCGTACACACGAACGGACTTTTCGACGGACTAGGTCCGCCGGACCGGACTCCGTCGGACAATTCGACCGTGTGTGGGCTCCAGTGGACTTTTTTTTCCCAAAAGTCCAACGGACCTAGATATAAAACATGTTTCAAATCTTTCCGACGGACTCGAGTCCGGTCGAAAAGTCCGCTCTTCTGTATGCTAGTCCGACTGACAAAAAACGAGGCTAGGGCAGCTATTGGCTACTGGCTATGAACTTCCTTGTTTTAGTCCGGTCATACGTCATCACGTACGAATCCGTCGGACTTTGGTTGATCGTGTGTAGGCAAGTCCGTTCATTCGAAAGTCCGTTGGAAAGTCCGCCCGTGTGTATGCGGCATTAGGCAAACAGGCAGTGGAGCCTTGCTGCTTCACTGACCATTTCCTACTGCGCATGCGCGAGTCGCTAGGCGCTTTGTGAATGGCCAGCCTGTCTTCTGGGACACACACAGGTCCCAGAAGACAGATCCTTTTTAAAGGAAACCTGTACAGACTGAAACATGGAGGCCTAATTGCTTACTTTCCAAAATGCTAGTTTAGTAACCTGAAAATCCCTAGTCTCAACCACTGATCCTGAATAAGCATGCAGCAAGTGAAATCAGAGCTTCTGATCTGCATACTTCTTCCATGTCAGTATCACATAAGGTTCTAAAGCCATTGGATCAGCATGAATAGGAGAGGTCAGCAGGCACATACAGGTTCACTTCATTTTAGGAAATCTCTCTCTCTGTGTACCGTGTTTCTTAGATTGCATTAGACAAAATAATGAAATATTTCATTTATCTTGGATGTGATTTATTAAAATTTGAGAAAAGATCATGTCTGCGTTACATTCAGCAATCAGCAGGCGTCTATTTCTGTTTTTCCTTGGTAAATTGTAAAGTAGAGAAGCAAGGATCAATCTTATGTAACACTGTACAATTGGTGGGAATATAGCAGCAATAAAACACAGCTTTTATTATTAGCTTATTAAAACGGGAACATTATAGGCTTGCGTGCATAATCCTGACTTATTTTCTGCTCTACCAGCACTTCACGTTCCCTGAAAAAATTGCTGAGTGAGTGTGAAGCCGGTGAGGTTATTGCATGCAAGTTTGTAATGTTCCAGTATTAATAAACTGACAATAAAAACATTGCAATCCTAGATGTGTTACAGATGAGTTATAGTTTATCCTCTCCTGTATCATATCTGCATTAAAAAGACTTTTTATGACTTTCTAAAGCCAAGCTGTAGCTAAATCTGATATTTCAGCTTTGGGTGGACACTGATACCAGTTTCTTGCATACCAAAGCCTGGTAGATGAGACAGCCTGGCAGGAGCTTATATTTCTATTTCCCCAAATAAGAATTATGAAGGTGTCATTCTTTATTAGCTGCACTCCTATTTAGTTGTTATGCATTACGAGGCGTACAACCATTTATCTTTTTTACGGCTATGGCATGAAAATGGGGGAATTATGATGCAGGTAAATGTCTAAGGCATATTTATAAAAAAAAACAGCATATCATTTGAAGAGGAACTAAACCCTTCTATCCTTTACAGCCAAGGAGGTGCCATGGTGCTACACATTTGATGGCTTGACAGTTCAGTTGAGAGCTGACCTAAGCACACTAGTACCTGTACCAGTTATTATTTATGGCATGCCTTGAATTTAAAGTTGGAACTCAGGGCCACTCTGTATAGGCACCCCCCCTCCAGTGCCAGCATTTTTGTGAAATGCAGATGCCCCCACAAGCTCTGCCTGGCCTTCAGTTTCTGGCAGAGCCCAAGGGTGCAGCTGTTCAAGCAAAGGGGATAATTTCCCAAACACACACAAAGACAGGGAAGGCATTGGACTTCCCTGGCAGCAGTCTTTGCACATGCATGGGAAATCCCACATGTGTACAGATACCTAGGACAATGGACATGTGCGCAAATGTCTCGGGGCCCGGGCCCTGTGGCACATCTGCACATGTGCAAGGAGCAGTGACAACATTTCACCTAGACAAGAAGAGCTGAAGCTCAAATAAAGTACACTGTAAAAAAAAACAAAAAAAAAACCAACATCAATATATACTGTGAATATATATATTTATATATAATATCCATTCATAAAATTGTTCTGGGAAACCATAAAATTGGTGAGTATAGTTCTGCAACCACACAAAAATGAAATGTGACTTTTCGGTGGCCCCAGCCCTTTAAAACTAACTAACTTTTAGAAATCTAAGAGTAGGCAGCTCTTCATTACAGAAGAAGTGTTATGTCTCTTCTGCAATAACACACATTTACGGTACCTGAACCCTCATTGTGTATTTCCAGCACAACCGGGCTGCGCTGGAATGACCGACTGCCCTGCGCATGCATGGGATGATTGCATTTCCCACTGGCCTATCAGGAGGCCAACAACCCAGCACCTGAAAGTAGCCTGGGGAGAAGATGACAGCGGTCAGCGAGGGAAGGAATCCCCTCATCAATGGAAGGTGGAGGTATTTTCAAGGGTTTAGTACTGTTTTAAATCTGGTTGGCTGGTAACAGCAACATTTCCAACTATATTCCTGGAGTTTCCAAAAATATATATATATCCAAAAAGATTAAAGGGTCAGTCCATTGAAAAGTGATATGTTCATAGCCAACTGGATGTTATTGCCTGTTCCCAAATAACATTCCATTTCCCAGATTCCTCTGTTACACTCTGCATAATATATCAATTTAGCAAAAAGAGCAGGAACTCCTCATTGTGGCCACAGGAGGTATGCAGACCCACAAGCTCTAGCAAGGTTATTTTGGCAAGGGAACCCCCAAGAGGAATCAGATACAGAAAGGTGGTAAATCCCCCAGTATCAGCCATAACCGCCATCTTGGTTTAGGATGGAGTCATCCTTTAATACTACAAAACTTGTAAAGAAGTTGGAGTGAGGACATAATGAAATACCTCTGCACTTGCGTTCTGGGTTTGGATCCAGTGGGTTACCAAAAGACCCTTCCTGGCATCTATCGCAGTAGAATCCAGCTGTGTTATAAAGACATTTCAAGCACTCTCCGGTCACTCGGTCACAGTTCCCCTCCACTATGGGATCAATATTGTTATTGCAGGCACACGGTCTGCACGGCCTAGGAGGTCCATTTTGTCCTTGGGGGTCTCCAAAATGTCCATCAGCACATATTTCACAGCGAGGACCTATTGGGATAAGGGACAGTTATAAGGACTGTTTATCATTTCATACTATTAAAGAATATTTAAACCTAAGAAGAGAAATTGTATCTATTGCAGCTTACCAGTCCTTATATGTGATCACCATGTATATTTTTATTTATCAGGTTAAATACATTTACTGCAAATACAGAACAACTCCTGGTGATCCTACAAGAAATCTTGTGGCGCTGTCACTTCCTATGCTCTGAACCAAAATCTCAAAAAATATTACAAACCTTCCAGCTATCTTCTGTGAACTACAGAATACCTCCCCCGATGTTATGAGAGGGGCAGTGGTGGCCCGTCCATTAGGGGCACCCCGGGCGCCACCCCCTATACGCAATGGCTAGATTCATGCATAGCATGAATCTATCCACAGCCGCCACCGGGCCACAGCCACCCCCTATTCATGTGTCCGGCCCCTTTTAGGGTACCAGACACATGAATTACAGCGGCCAGGGTTTTTTTAACCACTTCAATACCAGGCCAATTCTGACACTTTGCTCCTACATGTAAAAATCATCATTTTTTTGCTAGAAAATTACATAGAACCCCCAAACATTATATATGTTTTTTTAGCAAAGACCCTAGAGAATACAATGGCAGTTGTTGCAACTTTTTATCTCACACAGTATTTGCGCAGGATTTTTTCGAACGCGTTTTTTGGGGGAAAAAAACTGTTTTGTGTTTAAAAAAAAAACAAAACAGTAAAGTTAGCCCAATGTTTTTGCATTTTGTGAAAGATGAAGTTACGCCGAGTAAATAGATACCTAACATGTCACGCTTCAAAATTGCACACGCTCGTGGAATTGCGCCAATGTTTGGTACTTAAAAATCCCCATAGGCGACGCTTGAAATTTTTTTACTGGTTACATGTTTTGAGTTACAGAGGAGGTCTAGGGCCAAAATTATTGCTCTCGCTCCAACGTTCGCGGTGATACCTCACATGTATGGTTTGAACACCGTTTTCATATGTGGGCGGGACTTACGTATGTGTTCGCTTCTGCGTGCGAGCACACGGGGACAGCGGCGCTTTAAAAAAAAAAAATTTTTTTATTGTTAATTATATTTTATTTTTTTTATTTTGACACTTTTTTGAAAAAAAAATAAAATTGATCACTTTTATTCCTATTACAAGGAATGTAAACATCCCTTGTAATAGCAATATGACATGTCAGGTGCTCTTAATAGTGAGATATGGGGTCAATCAGACCCCATATCTCACCACTAGGCTGGGAAGCCTGAAATAAAAAAAATAAATAAAACGATCGCCGCTTCCCAGCCGAAGCGGCGCCGTTTTTTTTGAAGGGAGAGGCCGGGCGTGACGTCATAACATCGCGCCCGGCCTCCGACGATCATAGAGACTCCGGGGACCATCTGGTCCGCCGGAAATCTCTATGATCTACATCCGGCGCCGGTGGATCCACTCTCCGCCTCACCGATCGTAACGGTGAGTCGGAGCAAGCACCGGAGGGCAGGAGGGGGGGACGTCCCCTCTCGCCTCCCATAGGAACGATCAAGCGGCGGAACGGCCGCTATGATCATTCCTATGGTGTAGAGATTCGCCGGCTGAAACCGGCAATATCTGAATGATGTCTGTAACTACAGGCATCATTCAGATATACCTGCTCAAACCCCAGGATGTCATATGACGTCCGTGGGCTTGAAGTGGTTAAGAAGCACCTGATTAGAGCCAGGGGCTCTAATAGGCTTCAAAATAGGATGGGCTCGGGGGGCAGAGAATGCGCTCCGATCCCACCCAGGTGTGTTCAAACAGCGAATGAACATTCGCTGTTGAAACACTGATCCTCAATCCGGCCAATCAGATGCGGGTGTGAGACTGTTATCCGATTGGCCCAAAAGAGAAGAGTCCTGATTGGCTGCTGAGGAGGAGGGAGGAAACAGAGGCGGGTGTGAGACCCGCTTTCCGATTGGCTGAAAAGAGAAGACTCCTGATTGGCTGCCAAGGATGAGGGAGGAAACAGAAGCCACCATGATGACCCGTGGAGAGCAGGAGAATGGGAGGCCGCCGTCGCTGCCGATGGGGTAAGAGCTACCGGCCGACTGGGGGGGGGGGGGTGTTTGGGGTTGGCATACAAAAATTTACGCCACCGGAGAGGGGTGTTTTGTAGTCCTTACACACTTCTGGTCTCAGGGTGACAACAGTGTGCTCCTCTATAGATACGGTACAGTGAGTGAACATTGTCACCCTGGAACAAGAAGTGCGTTATTGGCAGGATTACCAGGTGAAAATAAGGGTGAAAAACACAAAACAAAAAAGAAAACAAATGCAGCCACCACATCTAAAGACTGCAAAGCTGCAATATATTACATTTGGGTTTTTTAGATTTACCAACGACTATGTAGTGTAAGGGAAGACCTGAGTGAATATAAATTGAATATTAGTTCCTCGCACTGCAAAGTTGTTGACAAATCTAAAGAATATAATACAGTTATTGCTTTGATAAGTCTGCCTTCTTACTTTAAACACCACGAGCGAAATATAGGAACTAGTATTACTAGCCTCCTCCTGAAAATGCTAGCTGCCTGGCTGTCTGACTTTAGGGCTCGTTTACACCAAATGCATTTTTGCAGTTCTCCTCCCCCTCTTCCTCTCTGCACTCTTCTAGGACACGTCACTGGTCCTAAAAAAACTGCAGGACCATTAACAATGCACAAAGCCTTCAGAGCAAGTTTCTTTTAGTTGCTTCTTAGCACTTCACTTTGTGCAATTCATATCTCACCCACTAGAGTGTGCTATAACACAAACCTGCAGCTCACCCAAAGAATAACTTAGTCATAGACTTAGTATACTTCTTGGAAAAGGCAATCAATAGGGTGAATTAGTGCATACATTTGTGTGAATTGAGTATGTGTGTGTGTATGTGTGTGTGTATATATGTATGTGTATATATATATATATATATATATATATATATATATATATATATATACACACACACATATATATATATATATATATATATATATATACACACATACATACATACATATATACACACATATACACTACTATACATATATAGTAGTGTTTGGTTCATGCACGCCTTTTTGCCCTGCACTTAGTGCCAATTACTGCTTTCTTACCCGCTAGCTCTTATGCTATGTACACATGATAGGATTTTCCGACAACAAATGTTCGATTTGAGCTTGTTGGAAATTCCGACCGTGTGTACACAATTCCGACGCACAAAATTCCACACGGTTTTATTGTCCGAAAATCCTATCGTGTTATCGTGTGTACATACAGTAAATTTAGACCAAAATTCAACTGTCCCATCAAATCAGGATTAAAGTGGTATCAAACCCAAAAATTTAATATCAGTTTATCAATTATTAGATGTGGTGG
This sequence comes from Aquarana catesbeiana, assembly GCF_042186555.1. NCBI lineage: Eukaryota > Metazoa > Chordata > Amphibia > Anura > Ranidae > Aquarana > Aquarana catesbeiana. The sequence goes on along the minus strand of NC_133330.1, from coordinate 275,364,267 downwards.
CTGCATTCATGTTCTATTTTGAGGCTTTTCCCCCTCTGCTGTCATCTGGTGATCTGGCCAGTAACACATCTCCTGCAATAGAGCACCCCCACTCTGGATGAAGGAGCAACAGAAACACATTTGGTTAGCAGTACTGGTAATCTGGATTGAGGGAAGTGTTAGACGGACTAGCAGATTTAGATACACTAACAAACTGAAGTAAAATTCCAAATCACACTGCAGTTACAGCAACAGTATTTTATTTCGGGATAAAGGTTTTACATATATAAATAAAAGGTGATCATTGTAAGCACCCTTGCCAGTAGTAAATGGTTTGTCTCAACACTCTAACTGATACATTATTGTGATGTATGAATAATGTGTGGAGTAGAAATGTAATTTCATTGTGATTTGTTTTACAATGACAATAAATCTTATCTTATCTTATACATTTGCAGGGGAGCTTGTTCTGTTGAAAAACAACAAATCTATTGGCAGAATCACCAGGTGAAAACAAAGGGAAGAAATCATAAAAAAGAAATCTAATGCAGCCATCACATCTAAGAACTGCTAAGCTGAAATGTAATAAATATTTGATTTGGGGTTTATTACCACTTTAACACAAAATAAGAACATTTCATAAGTACTGCATTCCTTCTCACCACTCAGTCCCAAGGGACAGTAGTCACACGCAGGCTCTTGCGTTTCTGGAGACAACGAACAACCAACCCCAGCACTGCATGGACATGGCAGGCACCTCTGGGGGTCACGAGGGTCATTATACTGCCCATGAGGACAGTCAGCACAGTCATTATTCTGATTCTCATCTCCGGAGTAACAGTCACCTAATAAAAATTTCCAAGATGAAACATATGAGTAAATATGAACATAACTAAAGTAGTCAGTGGACAAGAAAGCAATTCAATATTTACCAGTTTCTGGATCACATAGACCTCCTCCTTGGCATTTACATGCAACACAAGGGCTGAAGGGACCCAGCGCAGGAGACTCCCTGCGATATCCTGGGGCGCATTGCTCACAGAAATGGCCCTTATATCCAACAGGGCATTCACATTTTTCCACCCAGGGCGCTGGAACCCCAGGACCGGGATGAGCAGAAACAAGGGTGACACTTTGGAGATACCCAGTGCCTGTGAAATGTAAGAAGGACAGAAATTACACCATTGAACGGGCAACATTAAGTCGATTTGGACCAGATTCTACAATGGTCATGGATCAGCCATTCTCAATCTCATTACCCTTGAGCAGTGGTTTCCAAACTGCTGCCCAATGGACAGACATAGCCTTTAGTTGCTTTTATCCAGCCCTTGGGGTGCTGTTAAATTCACTGACACCAATGAAGGGCATATTTCCTCCCAATGACAAAAATGATGGGGCACAGTTTCCCCCAATAACTCCAGCAATGGGGCCCAATGACACCCTCCAAATGACACCAACAATGGAGTCCAATGACACCAATGATGGAGCACAATTCTTCCCAATGACACCAACAATGGGGTCCAATGACATCAATGATGGGGCACGATTCCTCCCAATGACACCAACAATGGAGTCCAATGACACCAATGATGGAGCACAATTCGTCGAAATGACACCAACAATGGAGTCCAATGACACCAATGATGGGGCACAATTCCTCCCAATGACACCAACAATGGAGTCCAATGACACCAATGATGGGGCACAATTCTTCCCAATGACACCAACAATGGAGTCCAATTACATCAATGATGGGGCACAATTCCTCCCAATGACACCAACAATGGAGTCCAATGACACCAATGATTGAGAACAATTTTTCCCAATGACACCAACAATGGAGTCCAATGACATCAATGATAGGGCACAATTCCTCCCAATGACACCAACAATGGAGCCCAATGACACCAATGATGGGGCACAATTCTTCCCAATGACACCAACAATGGAGTCCAATGACACCAATGATGGAGCACATTTCCTCCCAATGACATCAACAATGGGGCCCAAAGACATCAATGATGGGGCACAATTCCTACAACTGACACCAATGATGGGGGATTGTTTACTCCCACTGACGCTGGGACATTTTGTACTCTGATTGCCACAGTCTGGCCCCCCTAAAGTCTGTAAACTGGCCCTTTGTTGAAAAAGTTTGAAGACCCCTGCCCATGAGGAACCCTTCAAATAATTTTCAGATATTCGGGAACCCCTGCAAGAATTAAATTCATAGGGGGTCAGTGGGAAAATGCTCCTTACAGTAGTTGTCATGGTGCCACTCTTGCAGACAGCTAAAAAGATCATTTGTGTAATGCAACTGGTTCTGCCCAGTGGTGTTGGAGCCGGAATTATGTAGACAGTGGGTATAAGGATCTGTATATGGAGGTTTTCAATGTATAAATCTTTTTTTTATATATATTGGTTGAACCAGATGGACTTGTGTCTTTCTTCAACTTCACTAACTATATGACTATTTAACCATGTAAAGTGGGGGACAATCAGCTACAGCTCAATGAACCCCTGGAAACATCTGGAGGAACCCCAGAGTCCAAGAGAACTCAGACAATGACATAAACACGGCAAAGAACATTATGGAAAACTTAATTGCAGCCAGTCATTTTGGAGGCTATTGTTCTTTGATCTTGGTCTTTGTTAAGTGAAACTTCAGACTTTTTTAAGTCCTCAGGCACAGTAGGAAAAAGCTAGAACATCTGTAAATATGCAGGAACACAGACAGTAATAAGATTTTGAAATGATATCCTGTCCTTCCTTATTCTACTCTCAGTGTTTAGTGTCACCCAGATCCTGACTTTACTACCTAGTGAGTAATTGGTCTGGAATAAACCTGTTCAACAGAAATTAAGACTTTGAAAGCAGGATTTTTATGACAAAAGAGACCATATTGATCTTTTCTGTCTTATCTACTTCTCCTTGCCTGTCAGCATCAATATACTCTGAGCCACGCATGTGTAGCTCAGCTTATGTTTGCGGCACTTCTCTCTTCTCACTTCTCTCTTCTCAGGAAAGTGTCAGGATCTGCATCTCTTTAGAAATGATTTCCTATTGGGAGGATCTCAACAAAAATGACATGTCTGTTCCAGGGGATGCCTGAAATCTGACTTGTATCTTAGTGCAGACTTCTGTTAAAATCAGTAAGCCAATTACACAAGCAGGAAATGATGTTTCTGGGGGGCGTCCCATACACATTCTGTGTACAAAACACCTCCAGGTAGCCATATTGCATTTTACAGAAAACTACAGAGTTGCAGATTGAAAAGGAAAGGTCATGTTTAATAACATTCAATTACAATATGACTTCTGTCACATTTGTATACGCTATATTATATTTTTCATTTGCTATTTTTTTCAACTAAAGTGGAGTTACCCTTTAAATGAAGTGTCATTTTGTGACAATAAAGTTGAAAAAAGTCAACAAAACAATGTGATGCTTTGTAACAGCGCACCGCACTGCCCCTTACTGTACACCAGTGTGCACACGTTCCAAAATGCTGGCTGGTGTGATTAAATGTTTTCATTACTTACTGTACTCTCCATAAGTGGAACGAATACGCAGGGCGGTCACATTGCTCAAAAGGCGTCGGAAGTCAAAGTGACTAATACGAGGAGTCCAAGGGCTGACAGACAGCTCATCCAATCTGTTACAGCAACAAATCAATGAGACAATTAAGAATACAACATGCCACAATGTGTTGCAGCTTCAACATATGAAATATTCATCACCTCTGTCACACACTGCTATTTATCTTCGCTCATTGCACAGACTGTATAATATACACTATATTGTCAAAAGTATTAGGACACCTGCCTTTACATGCACATGAACTTTAATGGCATCTCAGTCTTAGTCTGTAGGGTTCAATATTGAGTTGGCCCACCCTTTGCAGCTATAACAGCTTCAACTCTTCTGGGAATTCTGTCCACAATGGTTTAGGAGTGTGTCTATGCCAATGTTTGACCATTCTTCCAGAAGCGCATTTGTGAAGTCAGGCACCGATGTTGGATGAGAAGGCCTGGCTTGCAGTCTTCGCTCTAATTCATCCCAAAGGTGGTCTATCAGGTTGAGGTCAGGACTCTGTGCAGGCCAGTCAAGTTCCTCCACACCAAACTCACTCATCCATGTCTTTATGGACCTTGTGTGTACACTGGTTTGCAGTCATGTTGGCACAGGAAAGGGCCATCCCCAAACTGTTCCCACAAAGTTGGGAGCATGAAATTGTCCAAAATGTCTTGGTATGCTGACGCCTTAAGAGTTCCCTTTACTGGAACTAAGGGGCCAAGCCCAACCCCTGAAAAACAACCCCACACCATAATCCCCCCTCCACCAAATAATTTGGACCAGTGAGTAAAGCAAGGTTCATAAAGACAAGAAAGAGTGAGTTTGCGGTGGAGGAACTTGACTGGCCTGAACAAAGTCCTAACCTGATTGAACACCTTTGGGGTGAATTAGAGCGGAGACTGCAAGCCAGGCCTTCTCATATAGATCAGTGCCTGACCCCACAAATGAACTTCTGGAAGAATGGTCAAACATTCCCATAGACACACTCCTAAACCTTGTGGACAGCCTTCCCAGAAGAGTTGAAGCTGTTATTGCTGTAAACTGTATGGCTAGATTATTTTCATTGAACGGGGAAGGAGAAATTTGGCAGGAATCCCATCATTTTATGACCGGTAAAGCTGTAAATTGTCAATGCTGCTTCCAAGGTCACTTCTAGCTTTTATTGGTCTTAAGATGATCTGCTTGGTGCTCATTCTCTTGGCAGTGTTTCACGCTGTTTAAAATGCACCTTTCAAAAGAGAATTGTGGTCTACCATTGCTAGCATCCACTTTGGAAAATTAGTTCCATGACTGATATGTAAACGAGTTGACTTCAATGCTTTCTGAGTCAGTAGCCTGGATTGATTATAGAGACAAGGAATAGGGCCATGTTCTGACACTTATTTACGGCTTACTCGTACCGGGGCTCTTATTCTGTAAAGCCACATTCCTGGGTTACAATGTAATGTTAAATAGATAACGTCCGTAGTCACAGATTAATAATGTAGCAGTAGAAATGTAACTGATTAGAACACTGTGAAGCTTAAGTAGACAGGTTGACATTGAAAGATTCATAGAACGGCACATACTATAAATGTTACAGCTAACTGAAGAAATAATGCGATCATGACAATACTATCAGCTCACCTGAATGTGTAGGTTTGGGGTAATCTGCAGGGAAGGGCAGTTTTGGATGAGGTAAGAGGGGCAGTAACTCTCAGGCCTCCTCCTTCTAGTATAATATCTTCAACACCAGCCCTATGACGGCCTCGATCCACACGGAAGCTAATGGTCAGCACTTGACCATAACTATTGGATTGGTCCCCTAAGAACTTTCCTGTAAGAAAACGAGGCTTAGATTGTAGATTGAAGATGACGTCCCAGAACAAGGACAATTACTCAGCGAGTAAAGCAGAATACTCTTAGGTACAAAGGACCAACAGCTATAACCATTCCACCGTGCTCACTAGACCTAATACCCACTGCATCTATTGTTATTTCAGTGGCTTCACACATTTAAAGGCTAAGTTTGCCTTTTCTAAAAAAAATAGCCTATACAGTCAAGGGGCCAGTAGTTATTAAATCACTTTGTAGCTTTGTTAAATGTTTGTTTATTTTATTGTCATACTTGTAGGCCATTTAGGTACCCCTGTAAGCCTGACTGAAAAACTCTGAATTAGCACTGTTATTGTTACAGTGGTCTGTATGCAAGCATTTTCTGCATGTTGTAACTATCCACAGTGCTGTTTATTCTGCTTTGGAACTACTGATGGCCTCACTTCTGTATAACCCTTTCATGACTAAGCCTATTTTTGAAATGTGGTGTTTACAAGTTAAAATCCGTATTTTTTGCTAGAAAATTACTTAGAGTTCCCAAACATTATATATATTTTTTTAGCAGAGAATCTAGAGAATAAAATGGAGATTGTTGCAATATTTTATATCACACGGTATTTGTGTAGCGGTGTTTTAAACGCAAATTTTTGGAAAAGGGACACTTTCATGAATTTTAAAAAATCCAAACAGTAAAGTTACCCCAATTTTTTTTGTATAATGTGAAAGATGATGTTACGCCGAGTAAATAGATACCAAACATGTCACTCTTTATAATTGCACGCACTCGTGGAATGGCGACAAACTACAGTACCTATGAATTTCCATAGGCGACGCTTTAAATTTTTTTTACGGTTACCAGGTTAGAGTTACAGAGGAGGTCTAGGGCTAGAATTATTGCTCTCGCTCTGACGATCACGGCGATATCTCACATGTGTGATTTGAACACCGTTTACATATGCGGGCGCGACTTCCGTATGCGTTTTCTTCGTTGCGCGAGCTCGCGGGGACGGGGCGCTTTAACATTTTTTTTTTTTTTTTTTTTATACTTGTAAATTGCATTTAAAAAAAACAATTTTATTTTTTTTTATTTTATTGCTGTCACAAGGAATGTAAACATCCATTGTGACAGTAATAGGTGGTGACAGGTACTCTTTATGGAGGGATTGGGGGTCTAAAAGACCCCCGATCCCTCCTTTGCACTTCACAGTATTCAGATCGCCGAAAACGGCGATTCTGATTACTGTGTGTTTTTTTAAATTCGGCGACATTGGCAGCCGAGTAAACAGGAAGTGACGTCATGACGTCGCTTCCACGTTTACATTCAGAAGGCTGGAACGAAGCCACCCACAGCATCGTCCCAGCCCGCCCCAAGGCGGCCGATTGGACACCGGGCTTCCCGATCGCACGGAAGGCCCGGTAAGAGCGGCGGGAGGTGGCGGGAGGGGGGATGTCCCCTCCCGCTCCTCCGGTATAACAGCCGAGCGGCTTTTAGCCGCAACGGTTGTTACACTCGGATAGCCGATCGCCCGCTCTAAACAACGGTACCGGGATGATGCCTGCAGCTGCGGGCATCATCCCGGTATAACCCCCAAAAGCCGAGTACGCAGATGTGCGTACGGTCGGCGGGAAGGGGATAACATGCTCATTGCCATACCTTCCAACTTTCTGAGATGGGAATGAGGGACACCTATTAGCAAAAGTATGTAGGCATAGGACACACCCCCTGCCACACCTCTTAAAGGAGAATTGTACAAAAACATTATTGGTTAAACCAGTGATGGCAAACCTTGGCACCCCAGATGTTTTGGGACTACATTTCCCATGATACTCCTGCACTCTGCAGTGTAGTTGAGCATCATGGGAAATGTAGTTCCAAAACATCTGAGGTGCCAAGGTTCGCCATCACTGGGTTAAACCCACTAAGTGCTTTTTTTATCACTACTATTCCTTTAGATTGGCTTTTGGAAATGACAAATGCAGCAATTTAGACATTGGATGGAAGGTTTAGCACTGGGAAACACTTTTTTGATAGATAAAAAGTGCATTTTATATACAACTTTATAGATCAGACCAAAATGAGGGACAAATGAGGAGGAAAGAGGGACAGAGGGACTTTGTTCCAAATCAGGGACAGTCCCTTGAAATCAGGGACAGTTAGGAGGTATGCATTGCCAATGCCATTTGTTGTTTTGGAGCCTGAAGGCCCTAATTACTCTTGTATGATTGAAAAATTATAAAGAATTAAAAAAAAAAACCCTCTGAATTAACAATCTTCACATCCTGTTATGTTGTTACTACAATGTAAAAACCATTGAGGCACACACACGATTGGAATATACGATGAAATGCTCCCGTCAGACTTTTTCTGTCGGACATTCCTCTCGTGTACAGGGCATTAGTGGGTCCTGAGGACAGGAGTTGAGAACCTTTGCTCTAAAGGTAACCCCTGACCTTGGTGTGTGAACTTCCTTGTTCATCCTTTTTTGTGCAAAAGGTGAACTTAGCCTTTAAAGGCCAAGTGCACCCAAACTGATATTTTACCCCCAATGGCCAGTAACATCATGTTGGCTTCTTGTATTTCCTGGGGACACTCAAAGTCTATTTAATAGCAAAACTTTTTTTTATACAGCGGGAAGGGTTAGAATCCCTGTCAGGGTTTTGTTTGCTGTTTGTGTTCCTGCTGGGGGATTCACCGTTTGTTCTAGTTGCCATGGTCACTGAAAGTAAGGAAAATCTAAAAGTTTAAGTTGCCCCCAGAACAGGAATAGAGAGGAAATCTTTCAGTGGGGACATTTGTTCTGGTGACAACAACTGTCTAAGGAAAGCCATGCATGCATTTTACATGCAAAGATGCATTTTTTTTTCCTTCAACCACTGAAGGATAGGAAATTACTTGATTCCCCCATCAACACAGTCAGTGTTGATGGGAGAGTCCCTCCCACTGCGCTATTGTGTTCTGAAGGCAGGAAGTTTCCCAGATGGTAGAATAAATTATTACTGTTGCTAGAGCTGCCTGCCGTGTTCGAACTGGAAAAACCGACAGGCTAGTTGTACTTGATGAACTTCAGTACAACCAACCTGCCCATAGATGGATCCAAATTCGGCATGTTCAGCAGGAAAAGGCTGGATTTTGATCCGACTATGGCTGGCTAAAGAAGAGACTTAATGTACTTGGGTTGATTTCCTCTCACTTCCTGTTGTGCCTACTTGCAGAGACAAGAGATGAGAAAACGAGATTGCACCCCCAATGAATTCATTATAATGGGAAAATAATGAAAATCTTGGCATCCTCACTGTGGCAAAATCTTAGGACCTCACCGCTAGTTTATTTTTCTTAAAATAAAATATAAATTGTTAGGGAAATTGGTCTAATTTTAAAATATCACATATTACCTTAGCTGCAACATTACAACTGTCAAATTTGGGACAAGGTACTACAAGATACCATGTAGATTCAGCCATGTAGTTGCATTGAATCAACAATGAAAGGGAACACGTTTATCTAAACATACTTTTCATTTCAATAACTCTTCTCTCTCCATCAGGTCAGATAATGCTTCCTGACATGATAATAAGGGGAAGGGTTCCTAAAATGAACTCCTGAGGCAAATCAACACAAAAATGCAAGAAAAGCACCAAACACATGAAAAATCTACCATTAGCACAAATAAGTGCCCAACTTGTTCTCCTTTTTTACAGAGTTCTTTGACCCTACCTGGGGCATTAAAATAAAGGGGCTCCAGCTGTCGTGATGCAAGATACATCTCTTTCTGGTGGCGGGACATCCGTATGGGGACTGATGCTGGAGAACCATCCTTAAGGACTGCTGTCCAACCTTCTGCATCTATAGGAAATATAAGATATATTATATCAGACAGACAGAAGAGTATAATTGCCTGAAGCAGAGAACATGGACAGGGAGAGTATACCTGCAGATCTAAATCTCTCATAAATTTCACAATTATTGTAATTTAATAAATGATACTGTGTTGCTTTGTTTTCCTTTTGAAAATATGACATGTTTATATATGATATTTTCACTATATGCTGATAATGTATATACAGTCATGCTCAAAAGTTTGCATACCCTGGCAGAAATTGTGAAATTTCGGCATTAATATTGAAAATATGACTGATCATGCCAAAAATATTGTCTTTTATTTAAGGATAGCAATCACATGAAGCCATTTATCATCACATAGTTTTTTGGATCCCTTTTAAATCATAATGATAATAGAAATCACCCAAATGGCCCTGAAAGTTTACATACCCTGTAATGTTTGGCCTTGGTACAGACACAGAAGGTGGCACACACAGGTTAAGATGGTAATTAAAAGTTAATTTCCCACATTTGTGGCTTTTTAAATCACAATTAGTGTCTGTGTATAAATAGTCAATGAGTTTGTTAGCTCTCACATGGATGCACGAAGCAGGCTAGACACTGAGTCATGAGGAGGTAGAAAAGAACTGTCAAAAGACCTGCATAACAAGGTAATGAAGCTTTACTTAGATGAAAAAGGATATAAAAAGATATCCAAAGCCTTGAATATGCCAGTCAGTACTGTTCAATCACTTATTAAGAAGTGGAAAATTAGGGGCTCTTTTGATACCAAGCCAAGGTCAGGTAGATTTCAGCCACAACTGCCACAGGAAATGTTCGGGATACAAAGAAAAACCCACAGGTAACCTCAGGAGAAATGGTAATGGTGTGGTTGTTTTTAAGGAGCACAATACGATGAAACTTGAACAAAAAAGAGCTGCATGATCAAGTTGCCAGAAAGAAGACTTTACTGTACAAGTTCCACAAAAAAGCCTGGTTACAATATGCCCAACAACAATATTGCCATTTTAACCTTTTTTGCCACCTTCTGTGTCTGTACCAAGGCCAAACATTACAGGGTATGTAAACTTTTGATCGGGGCCATTTGGGTGATTTCTGTTATCACTATGATTTAAAAAGGATCCAAAATACTATGTGATAATAAATGGCTTCATGTGATTGCTATCCTTAAATAAAAGACAGTTTCTTGGCTTATTCAGTCATATTTTCAATATTAATAACACAATTTCACAATTTCTGCCAGGATATGCAAACCTTTGAGCACAAATGTACTTTTGTAACAAATACGCTGTTTGTATTGTCTATTAGCTATAAGATCTAAAAATACTGAAAAGTTAATCCTGAAGAAGCCCTCTATCTGGACGAAACGTGTTGATCCATATACCCCTTGTCATTTATTCAAGCACAGACAGTTGTATTTTATGTCTATGTTTAGAACATACTATCTTTTATGGAGCTTACACTCCCTTAGTTTAAAAAAATTGTATAAATAAAAGATGTCATTTTATACGTTTTGTTATATTAACTAATCATCTTGGGCACTTTAAACTCCCCATTTCCCATAGTCTCCCCATGGGGAGAGGCATGGGAATTACCCCTTTATGCCTACAGAGCATTTTACCTGCTGAAAGGCAAAAAAATAACCCGTAAACCTAACATAAGCACTACATGCCCTACAGAAAGAGTCAGTAATATAATTGTCACAGAAAAACATGTTAAACAATGTCCATAGATTATTTGAAGTTTGTTTAATATCTTGTAGTTGCCTACAACTTGCTTTTTCACAATTTCAATCTCAGGAAGAACTAAGGTGTTTATGATATCCATCAGTACAAATGGGGAATAAGTTTACTTCCACTTTTAATTCGTTTATCCAAATTATCTGCAGTTCTGATAAGTAAAATTCACTCCACTCCATTGTGGCTAGTAGGATGGAAGTCAACAAATAAAGTGAAAACCCTACCCACTGAGACAAACATATCCTAAGCAGCTCACACTAAATTAGTGGGGTAAATAGGAAACTTGCTTCCTGACAGAACATGTCTAGAGGAAGTTCACACAGCAATGACATATAGAATTCATTGGAAGCTCACAATAGTATAGTCAACCATACCGGAGGCTCACACTGAGTTAATACACTTATAATATAGTAACCTCACAATGGTATAGAGCTGTATATGTGAAGCTCATGCTGAGGTGGATGATTTGTTAACACTGGAGCAGTCCCCTTTCATCTTATAGTAAAAATAAAGAAATTTGATTGGTTGCTACAGGTAATATCGCCACCTTTGCTTCAGCTTTTAAAAATCAGAGGCAGTCTGATTTTCTGTAATTACAAAAAGAATCTAATTGTATCAGCACTATAGATCAGACACTTACTAACATCGGACTTCTACAGTCCTCGTGTTTAATCATCTTTTTTTCCGTACTAGGGTGATTATATAAAAAGCCTATGTAATGCAATATTCTACAGATGCAGATGTGCAGGCTTAAAGTGGACCTACAGCTGCATGTTACCTAAAGTGAACCTGTCTATGGGGGAGCTGGGTGCCTCTAAAAACAGGGTACCCACCCCCAAAACAAAAAAATGAAATGTCAAATGTGGCATGTCAAGGGGGTCACCAGCACTTAAATGTAGTGGAACAGAAAGAATAGGTCTTTCCCTTCCCAGGAGAAAATATAGTTCATTGCTCCTTTCAGTCCTGGTCACATATTTGAAGACACTTGGTCATTTGATCTCTGCTAAATGGAAGGATCATAGTTGAGACTGAATGGACTTCCCCTATACACATGTCCCCTTTACATGTTGCATTTGTTAACATTGGCATAACCTACCTTCTGACAATGTTCCAGACAGGGAAGCTCAGATTTATCTGGTATCTGCTTATATCAGTTCATTTAAGCACAGTTAAAATTTCTGAGTCCTGATGAAGAAGTCTGCTTGGCCCCTGAAACTTGATGGATTTTTTTTCTCCTATGAAATTTCTGTATTAACAAAGACTTTGGAATCTTGGACATTTGTTTGGTGCTCTCATTGTAATGTATATATGTGAACTTGCTCTTTGGTAGAGATCACATGATCAAGTGCCTATGAAGCAGCACTGGTAATTATTTCAGTCCTTTTTTACTTCTCATTCACAACTTTTTTAATGTATAGCTAAAATGTTTATGCAGTAACTTATTCTGAGAGAAAAGATTTACAGCACCTTAAGTTTACATAAGCCTACTATGAAGCTCACACCGGTCAGAAAGCTTGCCTTGTAGTCACGTTAGTGTATGTTTTGCGCACACAGTGAGACAGTTGCATGACCGTGCTAAATGTGTGTGACAATCTCTTTCTAGGTATTCTGACATATATAGTAGTAACATACCTTTCTCAAAGAGAGACGTAATCTTGTTCATGCTGTATTCAGTGGAGCTGTGGCAATTGGACGAGTGACCGTAACAGAAACATTGCAAACATCCTTCTGATCGGCCAGCTTGCAGGTCATAATACCCAGGCTTACATCTGAAGGAAAGCATAATGGATTTGCACAAATTAAATGAAAAATATATAGATAAATTAGATTGCCTAGCAAATGAATTCTACAATATGGATGACACTGTGTGGAGTCTCTTCCAGTTCCTTCTGTAGCAGAGGTTCACCGATTTGGCTTCAAGGTCACAAATTGCTCTCCTTCCCTAGCCATTGTGTGTAACATGGACTTTGCAGGCGCTCAATTCCCACCTGCCTAAACAATCGCTGCATTATACCCTTTGAAATTCATAAATGAAGTTTGATGGATTTATATAGTTATATCATTTTATGGAAATATTTAAGGGTATCCTCAGGTCAACTTTTTTAAGGTGATTGGGGAGCTGAAGTCTGTCTTTTGAGGTTCTCAAATGTTCACCTTGTCATTCATCTTGCGCACTTGATCAGCAGAGTTATTGTTATCCTAATTTTCTGGAATTTCTTTTAATCTGAAAATGCAAGGTGCCGTAACACCCTGAGGCATAAAGGGACAAGAAGATAATATGACAGGAGGCTGCAGTACTGCCCATAAACTAGGTTAAAGAAATGCTGATTCTGATTGCTACGGTTTATATAAAAGTCCTAGTAAAAATAGAAAGATTGCGATCATAGCCTTAGCATAGTGGCAGTATTCCTTGGACATCATTAGCAGTTCACTGTTGGCTTTTACTTTTAGCCTAGCTTTCATTTTCAACACTTGTATAGGTCTTTGTTTGCCTACAGTAGTTCATCACCAATTTGTAACCTTGATGGATAAACCCTGAGACATATTTCCAGCACATTGGCAACACCACATATACTGAATACTTATCTTCCAAGAAAAATAATAACTGCAGCTATACTCTGCCATACATTATATATATATATATATATATATATATATATATATATATATATATATATATATATATATATATATATATATGCATGTTACAAGTTATTGGTCCACCCTTTGCAGCTATAACAGCTTCAATTCTTCTAGGAAGGCTCTCCACAAGGTTTAGGAGTGTGTCTATGGGAATGTTTCACCATTCTTCCAGAAGCGCATTTGTGAAGTCAGGCACTGATGTTGGACAAGAAGGCCTGGCTCGCAGTCTCTGATCTAATTTATCCCAAAGGTGTTCTATCGGGTTAAGATCAGGACTCTGCGCAGGCCAGTCAAGTTCCTCCACCCCAAACTCACTCATCCATGTCTTTATGGACCTTGCTTTATGCACTGGTGTGCAGTCAAGTTGGAACAGGAAGGGGCCATCCCCAAACTGTTCCCACAAAGTTGGGAGGGTGAAATGGTCCAAAATGTCTTGGTATGCTGATGCCTTAAGAGTTCCCTTCACTGGAACTAAGGAGCCAAGCCATGAAAAACAACCCCACAACATAATACCCCCCTCCACGAAATGATTTGGACCAGTGCACAAAGCAAGGTTCAAAGGTTACAATCTTATTGCACAATCCAGTACAGAATTGTTCAGAAATCTAAATGTGTGTGACTTGCTAAAGTTTTAATGTATTCATAAAATTTGTATTAGATTGTGTCAAAAAGTAAAGAAAGACATTTTTTATTACCTCTAATCAAATTGTAAAGCTGGAGACACATTTTACATACTCTTCCTTTAATTAGTGTTTCCACATTTTGATAGTCATTTACAGTATTTTTTTGCTGTACTTTCAATCTATCAGTAATACATTTTACAATAGGATTGTAATGTGTGTGGCCAACTTAACATGTATGATTTGTAATTTACTGTATATGAATAATACGGCTTTTTGTTCTTTCGTCGGATAAGCTTGACTGTTTTCTGAAATGCTGACCCTATTTATGTCATATTGTCCTATTTTCATGTGTCATTCTATCCCATCCAATTATTCAATGTACCCCACAAATCATCCACACATATTGGGTTATCACAGATAAGCACAGCACCAGGCTATAAAGCTCCACGTACCTGTCACAACTCTCTCCAGAGACATTGGGTTTACAAACACAATTGCCATTTTGGTCACAGCTTTGGCTGCTACCTGCTGGGTCACAAAAGCAGCCCTGGCGCCTAAACATAGTGAGAAGAGGAATTAATATTAATGGAGATGTCTTAATAACCTGCATCGATGTGAAACAATTTTTTTCCTGTTAATTGAAATATTGATACTCACTGATAGTCAATCCAAATAGGCATTTACATGGAAATAAAAGTGTATCCTTAAAGGGCAAGCAAGTTCAAATAACCTTATTTGTATAAAAAAAAAAAATCTAGACCCCCAGTACCACCCTGTTTCTGAACTTCTAGTTTGTGCTTTTGTCAATTCTAGTGGCCCCCCTAGGCTCCCTTCCTACGATGAAGCAAAACCCTTACCATGATTGCTCGGCCTCCTATTTGTAATTGGAGCTTGTTTATGCTTCTACCATTCATGCAAAGTCAGTGGCGGCTGATGCTATACCATTGGTCAGTCGGATCACCTGCCCTGAGCCTACCCTTTTTTAAAGCCAATTAGAGCCTTTAGGCACTAATCACATGCTTCTAAAAAAAAACAAAAAAAAACAAAAAACCCCATTGGAATCCATGCATCCGGCACCCTGCATGTAGATTAGGGGACAGGCTGCCACTGTGCAAAGTGTTCCTAATGTTTGCTTATCTTTTTCTATGCATAACCCTGTACTGTATGTTCATCTATGCAACTCTTAAATGTTTAAGGGCTCATGCGCATTAGCGGCTGCGTTATATGATGTGCACTGTGAAGGGAGCAGTTGCAATGTACTGCAATGAAGCACCAAGCTTTTTACTTTTTTTTTCAAATTTATTGATGACATTGTAGTCATTTATATGTACAGCAGCACATCATGATGGGGTTTAGTGTGTTGCAATATGCTGTGCTGCATAAAAATGCAGCATGTCCTACTTGTTTACACCGCACACTGCTGCAGCACAGAGATGTGAACTGAACTCATAGGACTCAAGGCAATTTGCCTTGTCTATGCTGCATTGGGACTGCATTGGGTAAGGTGTTTGGTGTGAATAGGTCCTACAACTAAACAGAAATTTTAATTTCATAAGTTCTACAGAAAATTAATTTATGTGAAATATTCAAAAAAACAGAACATGAGATAATTGAAGTAAACTCAACTTTTTACCGCCCACCATACATATACTGTGGCAGGGCGGCCACTCTGTGCAGATCACGTACCTAGTACATGATCTGAAACTTCCAGGTCTGAGGCGTGCGTGCGTGCCACCGGTGACCCGCACCCACTGTGACCACACACAGCAGGAGCCCAGCGGCGGGTACTGCGGACTCGATGTCCGCTGGCACCCACCGATTAGACAGTACACAGGCAGAACAGCAATCTGCCTATGTAAACAAGGCAGATTGTAAAGGGAAGGTAAAGCAGGAACATGGTTCAATGCCTTCCCTAGTCAAAGCACCTCCCACACAGTAAGAAAACATAGGCTAGGCACACATTTAACCCTTTAATCACCCCTGATGTTAACCCCTTCCCAGCAAATGTCATTAGTACAGTGCATTTTTTTTAGCACTGATCACTGTATTAGAGTCACTGGTCCCCAAAAAGTGTCAGTTAGTGTCTGATTTGTCCACCGCAAAATTGCAGTCCCGCTATTACTAGTCACCGCCATTACTAGTAAAAATTAAAAAATCTTAAATAAAAATATTGCATAGTTTGTAGACGCTATAACTTTTGTGCAAACCAATCAATGTACCCCTACTGGGATTTTTTTTTTTACCAAAAATATATAGCAGAATACATATTGGCCTAAACTGATGAAGAAATTAGATTTTTTTACATTTTTTATTGGGTATGTTTTATAGCAGAAAGTAAAAAATATTGTTTTTTTTTTTTTTTTCAAAATTGTCAATCTTTTTTTGTTTATAGCGCACAAAATAAAAAAACGCCAAAATAAAGCTCTATTTGTGGGGAAAAAAAGGACAAAAATGTTATTTGGGTACAGTGTTACACAACCACGCAATTGACGGTTAAAGTAACGCAATGCCGTATCGCAAGAAATGGGCTTGTCATGAGGGGGGGAAAATCTTCTGGAGGTCAAATGGTTAAAAAACAGTACTTCTGTGCTGCAGTTTGAGAAATTTGCAATTTAATAATGATCAATAATTTCCTAAGAATTTATAATTGTCCTACTCAAGCGATTTATCTGCTTGTGTACTGGCAACTTTTAGGGGCAAAGGATATTTAATATTTGGGATAAAAGATGTTAGCTGCTTGTAAGCAGCTTTTAAGGCCACATCGTGTTCCACCGCACCATAAGGGCCTTCATCATCCCACCTTAGATCATCAAATAAGAGAAGAGAAATGGTTTCCTGATCTATAGTGAGCCTTCTAACTTCCCGGTATACCTCAGTTCAGATGTCTAGAGATGGCTAAAACAACTAAGAAAGAAATTATCAGCTTGTACATTTAAATTTTGGTTGTTGTTGCCCCCCTTGCCCTGCTGCTGCCTTAGGCACTGGCCCATGGGTGCCAATATGTTAACTATGGCCAGATATTTTCCTGTTAGAAGCCTCTGATAAAAAAAAAAAAAAAAAAAAAGCTGATAACCCAGAACTATAGTCAAACCTTGTTTTGTTGGAGAAAGAAAAGCTGCCCTTTTACTAGTAGAATTTAAGTCGAAAACTTTTATTTTCTGAACAGTTATTCGATTTTCTAATGGTTAGTGGGTGCAAACTGATGTTTGTTTTCAAACACAGCAATTAAAAAAATTCCAAGGAGCAGGATGAAACATTTTTCTTGAATGAATGAGATTGGAACTGTGAATGTGCTATTTTTTGGGGAAAAATCTTATATATTGTAATTAGCATGTTTCAGGCACAAAAGAAACTTGTTTAATATGTCTAGAATTCCACTCAAGTTTAGGATAGAGTGGAGAGGGATTAGAATGCCTGTGAGTTTTTATTGCTGTCTGTGCCCCCATTAGTGAGATTCACTCTCTCTATTTGTCCTGTTTACCATTATTATTGAAAGTGAAAGAAAATCCCAAATTTTGGGTTGTCCCCAGAAAAGTAAATGAGGGGAAATCTTCCAATGGCACTAGTTCTGGTGACCTGGGGGGTCCCCAATGGATTCCTTTAATTTGCAGGGATTTCCTCTCATTTCCTGTTTGGTAATGGAACAGGAAGTGAAAGGAAAGCTCTGTAATGGGATGCATATGGCTAAAAATAATCTGAAAAGGGTTATAACCCCCCCTTGGTCTATCGAAAATGAAAAAAAAAGGGTTTTGCCTATAGTTCTACTTTAATGATGGCAAGATCAAATGCTCTAACAAACAATTCTAAATCTAATCTAGAAATAATAGTGGAGTCAGTGGCCTGGACATAGAAAAATCTGGGTATGTCCAGTATCCCAGAACCTTTGGTTAGGATTTTAGGTGGTAAGTAGTGGGGATGAATAGAAGGAACCTAATCATAATAGGACAAAAGATTCTTGGTTTGTAAAAATATAAATATTTGACCTGAGGCATCTAACCATCTATATGATATACTGCCTGCTTGACTGACAAAAATATTCCCAAGCTTGATGTTGTACAAATTTACCTGCAACCACTGTAAGAAAGTGAATGAAAACCAGGCTGGCACCGGTCACACTTCTCACCCATCACCCCAGGCTTACAGCTACACCGTCCGTAGTTATCACACTGGGTATTAAGGGAGCCTGTAAGGGTCAAATAATAGACGTTACAATAAAATCATTAACGTGTCTCCTCTTTTTCTTAGTAGGGTAGGTAGTCAGCAGTGTGGTTAAAACAGAACGATAGCTGGTCACACAATACTATCTGACTGTGTACTCTCCTTTAAGCTGACCACATGCTAAAAAGAACATTTTTGTTTTCTGAACATTTGTTCGATTTTCTAATTGCTAGTGAAGGTAAAGGTTTTTTTTTCAACCACCGTGATGAGAAAATTCGAAGAAGGGGGATGGAAATTATTTTCTTGACCAAGCAAATTTCTAATATTGGTTTTAGTCTGGGATATGACATTCATTCCAAAATTCAATGTTAAAGACAAACAAAATTTCAAAGTACTTTTGGATGACATTTGTCAAGTCTATGTAAGCATTATTGAGTGTACTGGTAAGATTTTTCATACAAACATCCATACAAAAATCTACCAGTTTAAGTCTGGCTTTAGATTTACCAACAGTGAGGGAATGCTTGATTGAATGTAAACAAAACAGATTATTTAGATAGGCTTCAAACTATATTGTTGGTAAATCTAAAAGAGAGTGTATGGAGATCACACAGTCAGACTGTAACCTACTGTATATGGCTGGAGTCAAAGGGCTCACCGCTAGGATCCAAATGTTTTCAGCCCAAGTTAGATCTTAGAAAAAATACGTTGATTACCACAGCTACTAGTCAGATGTCACTCTTCATGGATTAAAATGTATGCACAACATATCTTGCAACAAAGACCTATTTATATATCCAAGATCTTGTGCATAAAAACAGCAGCCTAATGGCATAAATTAGGTATCATAGTTCTCCAGTGTTCCAGAAGCCATCTGCACATATTTATGCATAGCCAAAGGTTTTTTATAGTTTTGGATAGAGAAGGAAGGAAGAATTAGAATCTTCTTAAAGGTTTTATTGCTTGCTGTGTTCTGCTAAGTAGAGTCACCCTTTCTATCTGTCCTGGTGACCATTGTCATTGAGACTGAAAGTTATGGGAAATCCAAAATGTTACAGGTGTACTCAGAACAAGGGGTGAAGGGAAATCCTCCATAGGTTGTTTGTTTTTTGCCTTGACATACACTATAAAATCAGATGTCTATAAACTATTAAAACATACAGAACTGTCTATAAACATACAGTACAACAGAGCTTGTGCAGATTTATTTTGTAGACATGATCCAGTAAAATTGGACATAATGATATATCAGACTACTGTTAATGTCACTTTGGCAATAATAAGGAAGACATGAACGTTATTTAAATTATGGTTCAGAAGAAAATGGAACAGGATGGTTTTTGTTAAAAACAATTACTAACATTCCATCCTATATGAATGATATGTGTATTTATGTGTCTTCAGAATTGTAGAACAAAATCGATGACAATTGTTTTGTGATTGGTTACCATGAGTTGTCTTTTCCTCCAGTGGTTCATTAATATGAGGATTACGAAGTGTGCTACAACCCTCTATAATTAGTTTCATATACTGTAGCTAATGTTCAGAGAGGGGCAGAGAAGTGAACTTACAGCTAGGGTAAAAAGAACAGGAGAGTAAAGCAAGTAGTGGCAGATGGTCTTCCTTCTCCCCTATGCTAGAAAGTCATCATGTGCTCTTTCCTTAGTCACCATTCCAGGCACAAGTAACATCCACAATCAAGCATTTCTGGGGTGATGAAAATAACCATAGAAGATTGGGATATTAAACAGCCAATGCTATAGTTTTCTATAACATAAGTCAAACACTAGGGATGTCTGGTCACCTCCACACCCACAACCTGTCCATCCATAGACAATAAGATTCATAGGTATAATGGATACATACCTGTAATATGGCATTGGCAGGGTGCACAGGTTCCTCCAGGCTGTGGGTAATACCCTTCTTTGCATTGCTCACAGTTGGGTCCATCTGTTCCTCCAGTACAGTCTAAACAGCGGAATCCAGAACCAGTCTGGGCCTGCAAATCTGTATCGAACACACACCGCTGTGATCGCCCATTACAGTTGCAGACTGAAATATGGACTGAAAAAGAAGAAAAAAATGTATGGTTAATGAATATTCAAACATTTTTAGTATTTTTTTATCCGCAGTCACCCACAGCCATCATAATTTACCTGTCAACAGAACAGAATATTGATTCCCAACCAGTGGTACATTGACCCTAAGGGTACTTCTGATGGTATCGGGGGGGGGTTTTCTTCTTATGAGTAATGCATACAAATAGTTTTGAGCATAAGCAAATAATTAACCATATATAATAAAATATATAGAATTGCTTGAAAACACATTTAGCCACAGATGGGGTACTTGTAATAAATGTAACTCTGTATTAGATGACCACTAACAGGGCATTCACAATAAACACTTGTGCTACATGGCTTATATTTCTGACCTCCTTCTGCAAATGCTAGCTTTCTGATTTACTCTAGCTTCAATATTTTTTAGTTACTGACCCCAAAAAAGCATTCAGATCAGAAAGTCAAGATGAAGTCAACTCACTGATCTCCGTATTTGTTCCCTGGCAGTGCTTAAGATGCACTGAATCCCTTGAATCAGCATTACAGACAGAGATGGAGATTTCAGATGGAGAGGTCATCAATGTACCAAATTACAATATTGTTGTGATACCCTCATAGGAACTGCTGAATAGGATGGGTCAATTTTTTCTTTGCCCTTGACTCCTCGGATGTCTCAAATGCTCTGACCCCCTGGTTGGGTGAAGGCCTGTATAACTGCACAAACTTGCCAGGCAGTATTTTTCACCCAGCAAAAAAAGTTCTACTAGAAAGACAGGCACCAAGTCAAAGAGTAAAAGACAGTGTTCTGTATTGTGAATGCGAGCAATAGATGACCAGTTAGATACCACATGGATTGAACATAGCAGCAACATTAACCACCAACCAATATTGATGTTTAAAGAGCAGCGGACATGTTGAAACTACTAAAAGATGGGACTATGCTGTCAACATGCACTAATGATGGCTATGACAGGCCTAAGCTGACTGGAGGGTAGTAAACCATGAAATGATTAAATGCTACAGTAGGTGGAAACTAAAGAGGGGTAATAATAGTAACAGGAGGGACAGTCTCAAGTATGGATTGTCGGCCAGCTACCGCTGGGGTCCTTTAAATGCTGGCGCACATGGGAAGGGTCTCCTTTGAGAATTTATCAGTAGCCAGAGTAGGCATAAAACACCGGCTGTTTCAGCACAGTCCTCCAACACTGTAGTTAATAAGAGTGGTAGTGTAGCATTTCCTGCAGCACAGACACTTTGAGGCAGGTGTAGGGTGATGTCAATACCTGGGAGAGTGAACGGGCATGGGTCTCTGCTGTGTGGATATCTTGGTTTTAGTGGGTCTCATTTACAACAAGAAAGATGGGCTCACAGCCCTCTGACTGACTCATGGACTCAGCGTTCTGCCCTGGTGATGGAAGGGGGCGCCCTCAGCCCTACTAGAAGGTTGCATTGATCCAGTGATCTGTAGCAGAGAGCTTGCACACCCATGATATCTAGGCAACACTACATGATAAGCTGTGTACTCAACAGAGTTTATGGCAGTCTTATACCCCCAAAGCTGGTTAGGCCCGAGCCCACTTGGCTTGGCCTGCTTGGAAGTGTTGACCTGTGCACCTGTCCCCCCAGACTCCCATGGCATCAAGAGAGTGGCTTTTCTCATCCAATCCCACTTAAGCTTCCTCTGGCTCCTCCTCTGTCCCAAAGCATGCTTGGATATGTAGGAAGCTTAGTCGCTTTATTACATGGCTGTTGCTTTAGACAACACCTCCCAAAGTTTGCAACGTCCTACATACAGGCTTATGATTTCCCTTAGCTTTAATTATCCCCTGTTAACTGGAGGGAGAATGGTGCGGCATGTCTTTCTTATCACAGAAAGAAAAGAAAGATATAATAAGGCAACAGCTCAATCTTCAGATTATTGTGGTCCATAGCCTGGCTACAAGATCAACTAAGAAATGCTACTTGGTGCATAGGGCATACTAAAATGGCCTCTTGACCAATGGTATTGTATGTCACTTTAGCACGCTTTATCACTATTTCATTTTTCCTAAGTGCTAACATAGCTTTTGAATCAGGGCTAAATTATTTCACTACAGAGTTCCTTTAAGTTTAATCTTCCTTACAAGCAACCATTTGCAAATCAGACTCTGAGGTAATCGAGCAGAGGTAAGACTCAAGCTGAAACATGATAGCATTCCAGTCCCATTAGACGTGATCCAATAAGAGCAGTACTTCTCACATTATATGAAATAATAGCCAGTCCCACCCTTGTAGACACAAGTGATTAAATTCTCCTTCTGAATTCATATGGTTAGGAGTAGTAATTTTGTGTGTCAGATTAATAGGAGCAACAGACAAAGGGCCTCACAACTGTTTTTTATCTTTTCAGATAGCATAGAGAAGAGTTAGAACTCATGTCAGGTTTCCATTGCTGCGCTAGCATGCATTGCGTTAAGGCAGCCCATTCAAAAAAAATGGGCTGCCAATGCACCAGAATTCCCAAAAAGCGGACATGTAGTATTTTTTGCAAATCGGAGCACCACAACTTATGTGGTGTATTAGTATTGTATGTGATGCACTGCACTGCAGCGCATGTGCTTTTGGGTGCCATTGGAAATATACACATTATGCTATGGCGAGCATTGTGGTAACCTACATGTAAACACAAAAAACGATTATCAAAAGATGTATACGAGTTATATCAAGGTAAATCCTATTACCTTTTTATCCAGCAGGGTAAGGTTGGGTGCTCTAGGAAGTGGTTTCATTCTCCTAAGGAAAGGCTGAATGCACATAGCTTAGCATAAAAAGATTACTGTGCAGTGCAGACTCTTCGATATAACCCACTCCAGTAGATAAAGAACCTACTTATTATCTCTCTGTCTGATTGTACTTGCCTGAAAAGTATGACTTCACAAGGGTTCATCGACTAAGCTCAACAGAGGCCCAATGGGGAACTGAATGTTTTGCAGATGTAGGATCAAAGAGAGGAGTCAGAGGTGGACGACGGATATGATCAAAAGAGAAAAAAGACCTAGCTGGGACAGGGATATTTAACTTAAGTGACATGGTTTTGTCAGGTGCAGAAAAACTGGCGCTAGATAAAGGTCTCAAATATGCACCTCCACGTAGGCTGAACAAATTCCAGACCTACATGGATGTGCATAAATACATTTGAAAACTAAACATTAAAAGGTATATGATTTTAAATCCGATTAAGGAAAACAGACTGGTGTCTACAGATATTCGCCACTCTGGACTTTCGAATGCTTCCTTTTTTAATCCTCCGGGTGCCCTACCCCCTTCACTTAAGGTGTTTAGGGATGTCGTTTTGAGGGACCTTGATCTGATGACAATTAAAAAAGTGAGAGCAAATAATAATAATGCGATTGTTTCCGGTTTGGATTCCCTGTGTAACAAAAGGGACCTAGAAATCAGACCGGCTGATAAGGGTGGGGGTATTGTGGTTTTAGATAGGAGAGATTATATGTTAGAGATGAATAGGATAGTTGAAGATCAAGATGCCAATATGGCATTACCCTCTGACCCTAAGATTAAATATAAATTAGATCTAGAGAAAATGGTTTTCAAGGGTTTCAGACAAGGTATTTTGGATAAAAAAGAAAAACTCTACTTGATCCCTAAAGCAGCACGCATGCTGATCATTTGCTACTTAACAAAAATACATAAACTCCCCACCTGCCTCCTGGGCCGTCCAAAAGTTAGTGGTATAGATTCCATTATGTTCCAGGTGGGCAGGTATATTGATTCTTATTTGCAACCCCTCATTCAAGCAATGCCTTCCTACATTAGGGATGTGATCAACCTGCTATCAGGACATATCCCCAAAGAAGGAATGTGGCTAGTGACGGTCTATGTAAAATCACTCTATACTATTATACCACATGATCAGTTAAATATTATTTGGAACGCAGTTCTGGTCTGACTGGCTAACAGATTCTTTTTATTATGGAGCTGCTGGAATATGCAGTGTCCCATAACTATTTTTGATTTGACGGTCGTTTCTTTCGTCAGGATAGAGGAGTTGCCATGGGGGCTAAATATGCCCCCAGCTTGACTAATCTTTTTATGGCCAAGTGGGAGGAGGATGTCATTTATGCCCAACAGAAGCCTCAGGTGGCATTGTGGGCTAGGTATATAGATGACGTCCTCCTCCTTTGGGATAGATCCGACTTGGATCGTTATATGGGTTGTCTTAATAACAATACTAAAGTGATAGCTCTTAGCTATGAGGCCAGCCAAGTTGAGATCAACTATTTGGATCTCAAAATTTCAGTAGGAGTGGAGGAATTTGTCACCTCTACTTTCTTGAAGATTACCGACAGGATTTCCTATATTCCTATCGATAGTTGTCATTAAGGCCCATGGCTCAGAGCGGTGCCCAAGAGCCAATATATGCGACTCAAACGCAACTGCACTAATAAAGATGAATTTCTAATACAAGCAGATGTGCTTACCAGTATATTTCTAGAGAAGGGTTACTCCAGGGATTCTTTGAAAAATATTTTGGAGGAAGTTATATGTATGGATAGAAGGCAACTACTTAGAGAAAAATCCCCAGAGGGGGGGTAGTATGCCTGGTTCAGTGGTTCCATTCATCACTACCTTTTCAGTGCAACACATGAATACAAAGAAAATGATGAGAAAACATTGGCACATTTAAAAAAATGACCAAATATGAAATCCCATACTGCCAGATAGGCCTCAGGTTGTCTTTAGGGGAGCTCCAGCCCTTAGACTTACTGTGGCTCTTAATATCCTTAACCCTCCCTTAATAAAAGCGAGTTTCTTTCAGAACCTTACTGGGTTTTTTAGTGTAAGAGATGCTGTGTATGCTCAATTAGTGGATGCCTACATAGAAGAACTCAACGTTTTATTTCTACTAGCACAACCACTGAATTTGAGATAAAACCTTTTATCACATGTTCAATTGAAGACGTTGTGTACCTGTGGGCTCCAATATGTGGGCAGGACTAAACGCCCACTCCAAGTCAGACTAAATGAACACATCACCAATATAAAAAATGGTTTCTTAAAACATTCTGTCTCCAAACATTATCGGCTAGTGCATAATTGGGACTCTTTGGGAACAATTTTTCTAAGAATAGACAAATATCGTCCCCACTGGAAGGTAGCTCTCTGGTGAGGGAAAAATCGAGATCCGAAATGTCTTGGATCCATAGAATTAAACGTAAGTTCCTTTCATATTGAATGTTGATGTAGATATTAATGCTTTCATATATAATTCCTAAGGTCATTGTATGGACATGTGAACTTGTTCTGAACCCTAGGTGGCAGTGTTTAGTTAAATAAATATAATTCTTTTCATCCTTTTCTTTTTTGGAAAGATTCTCTATTTTTTAATAAGTAGATTTTTCTAAATCATTCTTCTTACCATATCACTGTCAGATGATCTCTGAGAATTTGCCAGCTTGGGTACTGAAAATACCTTATTGTTTTATACTAACAGACATATCATCAATTATACCTATTGGGGGTTAATGTTGAGTGTTATCTTTGTTACCGTCCCCCCTCTTTCAATATCCTCGTTTAGAAAATAGTGTTAATCCACATTTTAAAACTTTTTATATTCTGGTCGGAGTTTCCCTTTATACCTTTATTGGTATAGCTCATGGCCATGATAATAAGTTTATATACAACCAGTCCTCATTAGATCTTCCTATAGAATTTATATATTTGAAAGTAAGGACTGGTATATATACTTTTTAGTTTTTTATTATCGTGTAGAAGCTTTTCCCCTTTCTGTGTTCTAATATGGACATGATCCAGTGGTGTATGGGCAAACTTTCCAGACTCTAAAATGGATGATAGAGTTCCGCTGCTTATGACTCAGAATGAGGCGTGGTCCTCCCGATACTTTAAATATTGATGTTTCAGTGCGTCACCCATGCCTCTGGACGACATCAGATTGTGACGAAACGTACGTCGGGAGAAGTGACGTGCTGACCTCATCCCATAGCAGTCCTGGGAGGATGGGTGTTCGTGAGCCGGCCGGCAAGTGCAATTCTTTTTTAAAATATCAGTGGTTTACCTTTTTTATTTCTGGGTATGTGGATCTGATGTATGCTTATGAACATTGGAGAGATTGAGGTACTGGGTTCTGGCTTATATCCTGTTTGCAACATTCAAGCACTCTCTTGTGAGCGGGCATTTTCATAATCCCAGAATAAAGGCTCTGGCTGGGTTGATAGCCGCAAGCTTATATTACTTGCTTTCTGGTAAGCTCGCATTTTGTGTGTGTTCTACATCATGGATTTATATGCTTTTTAAGTGTTTTCATTATTTCACTTATTCAGTACTGTTAGCACAGCTCCATTTTTTAAATTTGATATTACAGGCATACCCCACTTTTAAGTACACAATGGGGTTTATTTACTAAAGCTGGAAAGTGCAAAATCAGGCTCACTTCTGCATAGAAACCAATGAGCTAACAGGTTTTATTAATAAAGCTTAATTGAACAAGCTGGGGTTAGAAGCTCATTGGTTTCTATGCAAAAATTAGCCTGATTTTGCACTTTCCAGCTTTAGTAAATAAACCCCATTGTGTACTTAAAAGTGGGGTATTCCTGTATTGAGGTGTGTATTCTACCTAGAGCTTGCAGCTTGTTTGTCACTATTGAGTAGCGCAGTTTTTTTCTATTTATAGAACTGTAAATGATCTCAGAAGTTTCTCAAACTGATGTCAAATACAAGATTACTTCACCCAAAAGCAAGCTGTATGTGCTCATCAACACAAGCCATTAGAAATGTCTTAGTGCTCATTTATTTGCATGCTAACCACCATAACATGTAAACAACTCTCTCAAAATTAAAACCCTGTATGGGGTGAAGCTGACACCTGTCTGTGATGAGCAACATCCATGTGAATATTGAAATCGGTTAACCATAGATATTGGAAGTCACTTGGCCATGGTAGCATAGTATGTTAAACAATCTTTTCTTTAACCACTTAAGGACCAGCCTCGTTTTGGAATTTAGGTGTTTACATGTTTAAAACAGGTTTTTTTGCTAGAAAATTACTTATAACCCCCAAACATTATATATTGTTTTTTTTCTAACACCCTAGAGAATAAAATGGCGGTCATTGCAATACTTTTTTTCACACCGTATTTGTGCAGTGGTCTTACCCAACATGTCACGCTTCAAAATTGCGCCCGCTCCTGGAATGGCTTCAAACTTTTACCCTCCAAAATCTTCATAGGCGACGTTTAAAAAATTCTACAGGTTGCATGTTTTGCGTTACAGAGGAGGAACAGGGCTAGGGCTAGAATTATTGCTCTCTCTCTAACGATTGCGACGATACCTCAGATGTGTGGTTTGACCACCGTTTTCATATGCGGGCGCTACTCAGGTATGCGTTCGCTTCTGTGCGCAAGCTCGTCGGGACAGGGTTTTTTTTTTAATGTTTTTTTATTATTATTATTTATTTTACATGATTTTATTTATTTTTACACTGTTTAAAAAAAAAATTGTGTCACTTTTATTCCTATTCCTATAATGTAAACATCCCTTGTAATAGAAAAAAGCATGACAGGACCTCTTAAATATGAGATCTGGGGTCAAAAAGACCTCAGATCTCATATTTACACTAAAATGCAATTAAAAAAAAAAGTCATTTAAAAAAATGACATTGAAAAAAATGTGCCTTTAAGACGTATGGGCGGAAGTGACGTTTTGACGTTGCTTCCGCCCAGCAGTGTCATGGAGACGAGTGGGCGCCATCTTAGCCTCACTCGTCTTCAGGCACAGTAGGGAGACAGACGCGATCGCCTCCGCCGCTACCGACGGCTCCAGTAAGCGGCGGAGGGCACCGGATCGTGGCGGGAGGGGGGGGCCTCTCCCGCCACCGATAAAAGTGATCTTGCGGCGAATCCCCTGCAGAGACCACTTTTATCTGAAAGCGGACCGCCGCGCGAAAACGGGGATACCGGGGTTATGGCAGCTAGCTGCTGCCATAACAATGATATCCGCCACCAGACTTTGGACGTACATCGGCATGCGGTGGTCGGCAAGTGGTTAAAGCATTTCTACATTTACTTGGATACATGTTTTATTTTAACCTTGTAATGCAATTGAGGAAGGCAAACACACTGTCTTTGCTTTGGCCTTTAGAGAACACTCGGACCTGTTCCATTTTATGTCTATAAGCACCTTTAGGCTTATGGAAATTTTGAACAATGATCCATGGCAACCAATGAGCAGTCATCTTCCACTGATCTGGCTGTACTTAAAGTGAAGCTTTAGTCAAGAAAATGAAGTCCTGCTAGATCACCAGCATGGCCCCTTTTGCAAGTATAGCTATGTAAAACATTAAAATCAAGTGTCTATATTGTTTGAAATCCAGTAATCCACTGTCTCACCTTGCACTGTAAATGCTTAATTTCTCTCCATTTAAGGCATTTTTAGGCACTGCTTAATTTGTGGAGGGCAATCTGCTGACAGCCTTAAAGCAGAATTAAATATGTCCTTTACAGCCAAGGAAGCTGCTTCTGCTTGATCTGCAAATACCATAGTGGTGCACATGTGATCAGCTATGATACCAGCCATTTGATGGTTTCACAGTTTGGTTGGGGACACAAGCAAATGTGACAGCAATCCTGGCATTCCATGAATGTAACTGTTTTTTTTAAACTGTTAAATCAATGAGTTTAGTTCTGCTTTATGATATACTGCTGCTCATGGGGTCTGGGCTTCAGCAAAATGGCAGCCTCCAACAAGAATAAACAGGAACAAGGCTGGGTAAAGTTCAGCTTTAACCCATCAGTTTAACTGTTTCCCAAAACAGTTACATTGAAAGTGTGAATGAAAGAAAGGTGATTACCGCACTCTAGAATCAGAGGATAAAAATATTTTGAATTAAGTCATAACATAACGATACAGACAGATGACAGCAAGGGCTGACACAGTTCACGAATTAACTTCGCTTAGTCACAACCTAACATTCAAAGCATGCCCTGAACAAAAACTGTCACAGTTGGTTGTGATCTTAACTGAACTATCAAACCATCAAATAGGCGGTGTCGTCACTGATCACATGTGATGCACAATGACAACTGCAGATTAAACAAAAGCTAAGATGGAAGCTTCCTTGGCTGTAATGCCTCGTACACTCAATGAGAATATCGGACGAATGAGAGTCCTTTTTTTTGCAAGCTCTTCTCATATCAAAAATGAAGAAGTTACAAACATGTATGTACGATAGAATACAACTTCCGAGATGATGTATTGTATTGTATTGTATTGTATTGTAATGTACAGCGCCTTGCAAAAGTATTCACCCCCTTGGCTTTTTACCTATTTTGTTACACTACAGCCTTTAGTTCAATGTTTTTTTTTTATCTGAATTATATGTTATGGATCAGAACACAATAGTCTAAGTGGGTGAAGTAAAATTAGAAAAATACATACTTAGAACTATTTTACAGTATTTTTTTCGTAAAAAACTGATAATTGGCATGTGCGTATGTATTCACCCCTTTGTTATGAAGCCCATAAAAAGCTCTGGTGCAACCAATTACCTTCAGAAGTCACATAATTAGTGAAATGATGTCCATCTGTGTGCAATCTAAGTGTCACATGATCTGTCATTACATATACACACACACCTTTTTGAAAGGCCCCAGAGGCAGCAACACCTAAGCAAGAGGTACCACTAACTAAACACTGCCATGTAGACCAAGGGACTCTCCAAACAAGTAAGAGACAATGTTGTTGAGAAGTACAAGTCAGGGTTAGGTTATAAAAAAAATATCCAAATCTTTGATGATCCCTAGGAGCACCATCAAATCTATCATAACCAAATGGAAAGAACATGGTACAACAGCAAACCTGCCAAGACACGGCCGCACACCAAAACTCACAGACCGGGCAAGGAGGGCATTAATCAGAGAGGCAGCACAGAGACCTAAGGTAACCCTGGAGGAGCTGCAGAGCTCCAGAGACTGGAGTATCTGTACATAGGACAACAATAAGCCGTACGCTCCATAGAGTTGGGCTTTATAGCAGAGTGGCCAGAAGAAAGCCATTACTTTCAGAAAAAAACAAAATGGCACATTTTGAGTTTGAGAAAAGGCATGTGGGAGACTCCCAAAATGTATGGAGGAAGGTGCTCTGGTCTGATGAGACTAAAATTGAACTTTTTGGCCATCAAAGAAAATGCTATGTCTGGCAAAAACCCAATACATCACATCACCCAAAGAACACCATCCCCACAGTGAAACATGGTGGTGGCAGCATCATGCTGTGGGGATGTTTTTTTAGCAGTCGGGACTAGGAAACTGGTCAGAGTTGAGGGAAAGATGGATGGTGCTAAATACAGGGATATTCTTGAGCAAAACCTGTACCACTCTATGTGTGATTTGAGGCTAGGATGGAGGTTCACCTTCCAGCAGGACAATGACCCCAAACACACTGCTAAAACAACACTGGAGTGGTTTAAGCAGAAACATGTAAATGTGTTGGAATTGCCTAGTCAAAGCCCAGACCTCAATCCAATAGAAAATCTGTGGTCAGACTTAAAGATTGCTGTTCACAAGTGCAAACCATCCAACTTGAAGGAGCTGGAGAAGTTTTGCAAGGAGGAAAAGGCAAAAATCCCAGTGGTAAGATGTGGCAAGCTCATAGAGACTTATCCAAAGCGACTTGGAGCTGTGATAGCCGCAAAAGGTGGCTCTACAAAGCATTGACTTTAGGGGGGTGAATAGTTATGCACATTGACTTTGTCTGTTATTTTGTCCTATTTGTTGTTTGCTTCACAAAAAAAAACATGTTCAAAGTTGTGGGCATGTTCTGTAAATTAAATGATGCAAATCTTCAAACAATCCGTGTTAATTCCAGGTTGTGAGGCAACAAAACATGAAAAATGCCAAGGGGGTGAATACTTATGCAAGGCACTGTATGCACGGTCTTGATCACTTGGACGAATACTGTACTGATTAAGCGAAAAACCGTTAGTTCTGGTATCTTACGAGAAAAATTTTCGTGCTTGTTCCTTTGGATAACTGTCATGATCGGCTCTCAAAAGCTGTGTACTAACGATCAGATTATTGTACGATCGATTTGAAAGCGGTATTTTGCATCTGATTTTCTCATTGTATGTACTGAACTTAAAGGATAGGAGGGTTTAGCTCCACTTTAAGACCGATTAACAGCTATTTCTGTGTTGCTACTCTTTGCACATTATCACACAATTTGCAGCACCTCACTGAATAAGCCTGTCTCATAACCTCTCCACCTCAAGCTCTCATTCTTACTTTTACATATAAATGTGAAAATGCTAAGTCTCTATCGGTGCTCCTTCAGCAGTTCTTTCCTTACTCTCCTCATATAACCTGCAGCACACAGCGAGATTAATGTGCCCTAATGTGCCTTAGCACGTTTCCTGAACATGTATTAAATGGAATAATGATCAGGACATTTATAAATTGTTGCTGCTTTTTCTTAGTTATTAACTGCTGGTTCACACTTATGCAGGTTGCAGGTTGCTAATTGTAGGTGCATTGTGCGTTTTTCAATACATGCTTTTCAAGCACTGAAATCTATGGAACCAAAAACCAGAAAAACAGTCCCTGGCCCTTTTCATAAGATGCACAGATGTGAACTACATCCATAGGAAATCATGTTAAATGCATCTGTAGTGTGTTTCTACAAAAGTGAAAAAAATGCATAGGTGTGAACCAGGCCCAAAACAGGATCTACCAGGCTGAACAGACCACATGTGTTCATACCAGCCCCAAATTACTTTTGGGCACGCCATTGCCTTCTGGCAGATTCCAGACTTGGCATACCAGGCTTGATCTGCAACTTCACTAGGAGTCGTGGATGTGGCCAAGATGGGTATTTGCCAATTGCATCAAGAATGAAGAATTATCGCGCCTTATTTTCATTCTAATCTACAGATCTTCCTAGATATAATCATCTCATAGGAATACATTTTGCAACTTTTTTTATATACATTGTAAATATCTACAACAACTCATTTAATGAAACTTCAACAACATTCCATACTACATCAATGCAAAAGTTGTCACTGGAAATACACCTCCTAACTTACACTTTGCAAGCTAAGACTGTCCTAAGAAGAACACTGCCATTACTGACCTCCTTCTAAAATTTCCAGTTGGCTTTTATGTTGACCTCCTGGATTCAGCTCTTATCTGAAACATGTACACAGATGAGGAAAATCAGATCAAAATCAGAATTCCATATCTGTACCCTTATTCTGGGTCAGTGCCACAAAGTATCAAAGTAAGAAAGTCAGCATGACAGACAGGCAACTGGCATTTTCAGATGGAGAAGTCAGTTATTGGCAATTTCTATGTTCTTCTAATGGCAAATGTTTCTCTTGTAGTTTAATTCAATATAATACAAATTTTCCCTAGCAAAAAAAAATTGACATTAAGCCTAAACTAAAGCACATTGTATAAAAAAACAAATGTTTCTATTTTTGGCTTAAATGCATTGAAGACATTGCAAAAAATAAGAAATAATAGGAATAAATATGATGTTTTTGATACAGCAACTGGTGTCACTGGTTCCTTCTAACTAATATAAACATGGTTTGCATTAAACATTAAGAAATAGGTAATAATAATATTAACTCACAAGAATTTAGTAAAATTGAGTAGAACCCTGAAATAGAAATCACAAATCTTACCATCTATGGCTGATCCTGAAGTGACTGAAAGTGCACATAGCCAGGGAAGCAGCAATGGACACCATGTCCTATATAACCGTGTCATAATTGGAGGAGATGGCCCTGTGTTGTGGATGGTTTGTTGGGTACCTGGAGCTCCCTCGCTGTGCTTCTTGTCTGTCTGTGCAAAGCTCTCTCAGGTGTGTTTTATGAGTTTTCTGTAACCTGACTCATTGCAGACACAAAGATCCTCTGTTGTGACTCACCCTCTGAATAACAGCCCAACCCTTCCCTCTTTCTCACATACAAATGCAAGATCCTACCACATATATAGACTATGTAGCCTCGCCGCAGAGTTCTTGTTAGGGCAAAGCACTGTATACAGTATATAGATGAAATAAGTACCTGGTTAATTTGGCCGGTCCACACCTGTACCCACATACATAAGACAACCTTCATTTTGGACTGGCAACTCATAGTTTTGTTGCCAAATGCCGTCAATATTAGGTGAATTAAAGTGTATCTAAATCCAAAACTTTAAAAAAAAAATTTGGATACAGTAGGTAAGAGTTATTGACCCTGTCAAGTTTTTAATGTCATATGTGACTTTGTTGGGAAGATTCACCCTCTAGTTTTTTCCTAGTATTAATATATCGCCTGACTAACATTTATATACAAGGTCTGTATTATTTCACCAAACAGAACATCAAAATGTGGGAATATATAAAGGCTGTACTGAAAGTAATACAAAAGTGGGCATCGCTTTTTTTATTAACTTACAGATCGTTCAAATTTCACGTTGGTAGAGAAAGGCCGGGTTAACATATGTGCGAATTGGCCTGACAGGCGAGTCTGACTCTCAATGGAGCCAGATCACACAGGTCCTGGGCGGCCGCGGTCCACATTCCAAAAGGGTCCTGTGCGTTTTTGGGTCCAGTTCAGGTGCGAATTCAGGCAAAAATTCAGACCTGATTTGCACCTGAACCGGTGAACAGGAACGCACCGGACCCCCTGCTGGGAATCGCGGCCGCACATATGTGAACCCGTTACTTCCTCTTTAGTAACTCTTTTTTTCTTTTTCATTACAAGTAAATAATAGATTGCAAGCAAAAGCAACATGCCGCTATTGAGTTCATGAAGAAGGAGGGGTGCAGGCTGTCTGATATCCACAAAAGTCCATAGAATGTTTACAGAGATGACACCATTGACAAGAACAATGTCTTATCATTGGTGACTCTTGTCAATGGTGTCATCTCTGTAAACATTCTGTAGCCTTCTGTGGATGTTGGAAAACCAATACCCCTCCTTCGTCAAGAAGTCAATGACAGCTTGTTGCTTCTGATGAGAATCCGTTATTTGCCTGCAATGAAAATGAAGAAGAGTATAGAAGAAGAGTTATGAGATTGTAGGCCACAACCACCCCACAATTACCTTACCCAACCACCATAATTATAATAAAAAGAACAAGAAGTTATGGCAAATAGTGGCCGTGGCACTTTTATTGGATTTAAAGCTTTATCAAAAATTGACAAGATTCAAACTTTATTATTACAGAACCATATTCAACATAACATCAATACAATCACTCAGTTATTAGAACTCGAGCAAAATAATACAACTTATATCAGAATATAAACATCCCCCCCCAGATATCCAGGGTGACCCATCCACATAGAAGTGCACACGACTTGGGTGAGAGGGCGGGACTTCTTCAGCTGGATGGGTCAAAGAGGAAGTCCCAGCCTCTGCAGCCCCTTATATGCATATCCCTGGAATTCCAGAAATTTCCGGGTGTTCCCATTGGATCCCAATGGAACAGCTCATTAGCATTTAAAGCGACAGTACTCCCTATACCACTGCCTATACTTATAATAGTAGCAATCATTAATATTACAAAGTAGGGCTTGGGAGGCCACAATCTCAGGAAAGGGGGCCTCAATTAGTGCCCCCCTTTTATCACTCTATCAACATGTGAAATTTAAACAACCTATTTAAGTTATTAAAAACGTTATGCTCAATTCTACATTACTTTCGGCACAGCCCTCGTATATTACTACTTTTTAAAAGATGCGATAGATAAAAGATACATCACACTCTTATGCCGCGTACAGACGTTCGGAATTTCCGACAACAAAACCGTGGATTTATTTCTGACGGATGTTGGCTCAAACTTGTCTTGCATACACACGGTCGCACAAATGTTGTCGGAAATGCCGAACGTCAAGAATGCGGTGACGTACAACACGTACGACGAGTCGAGAAAAATGAAGTTCAATAGCCAGTGCGGTTCTTCTGCTTGATTCTGAGCATGCGTGGAATTTTGTGCGTCGGAATTGTCTACACACGCTCGGAATTTATGACAACGGATTTTGTTGGCGGAAAATTTGAGATCCAGCTATCAATTTTTGTTGTTGGAAATTCCGACAGCAAAAATCCGATGAAGCCTACACAAGGTCAGAATTTCCGACAACAAGCTCACATCGAAAATTTGTTGTCGGAAATTCCGACCGTGTGTACGCGACATTACATTTCCAAACCAACTGGATGTAAAAAAATCCTTTTTTTGTAAATACATTTTCAAATCATGTATAAAAAAATCTTTTTGCAATTAG
This sequence comes from Aquarana catesbeiana, assembly GCF_042186555.1. Taxonomy (NCBI): domain Eukaryota; kingdom Metazoa; phylum Chordata; class Amphibia; order Anura; family Ranidae; genus Aquarana; species Aquarana catesbeiana. The sequence goes on along the minus strand of NC_133330.1, from coordinate 275,328,544 downwards.
ATCTTTTATTTGCACTTATTTTTCACCTATCTGTGGTATTTTCCTATATTCGCACTTTCCTTTGTTGACGTTGCATACTATATTTTCATTATCTTCCTCTCTAATTTTTCGTTTTTATTTTTCACTTTCCCTTTTATCTGTTTTCGCATCAGCTTCCGCCACAAAATGTACAACATGCTTCGAAGATAAAGGTGCTAAAAACTCCCCTGTGCTCCCAACATGTTTTGACATATTTTATGGCTTTATTCAATGGATAATATTGCACACGTACGCTGTGCAAACAATAACAAGATAATGCCCCAACCTTTTTCTATGGAATACTTTGTAAATTTTGGCGGTGGAGGCTGATGTAGGAAAACAGATGAAAGTGAAAAATGAAAAATTAGGGAGAAAGGTCAAAAATGGAAATTTAAATTTAGAAAGGAAGATTATGGGGCTGTAGCGATACCCCTGCCGGAGCCTCTGAATAGGACCCGTTCTGTGTTCTTTGCCTCAATCTTCCCAGGGGCCTCAGCCCCTCTGACACACTAGGTTGAGTGTAAAAACAAGTAAACACAGTGAAGCACGGCAAATAATTCCTATTACCCAATAATAATGCTATATCAAAAAGCAGGCGCCAAACCAGTCAGCAAAGGTAATCTTAATGTATTATCACTTAGTAAAGTTCATAACCAAGCAAATACAAATAAATTGGCAATTGCAGTAACACAGTGTAGCATACAAAATAGCTAACAGTAAGGGCTAAGCATAAAATTAGATGTAACGCCCAGGTTAGCATAAACAGCAGCTGTGCCACCTGAAGTGCAACAGTGAGCAGCAATGAAGCTTCATCTAACAAATTGCTGGAACTATACTGCCAGTGTACACTAATGGCGGCTATGCTAGACCTAAACCGACATGATACAAATATTATAAATTGAGTTGCAGTAAGCATGACTTAGTACTTGGTGGAGAAACCCTTGTGGGCAAGCACAGAGGTAAGACATTTCTTGTAGTTAGTGACCAGGTTTGCACATATCTCAGGAGGGGTTTTGGTCCACTCTTTTTTACCGATCTTCTATAAATTTTTAAGGTTTCTTGGCTGTCGCGTGGCAACTCCAAGTCTCAGCTCCCTCGATAACTTTTCTATACGATTAAGGTCTGGAGACTGGCTTGGCCACTCCATGACCTTAATGTTCTTCTTCTTGAGCCGCACCTTTGTTGCCTTGGCGGTATGTTTTGGGTCATTGTCATACTGAAAGACCCATCCATGACCAATCTTCAGTGTTCTGGCTGAGGGAAGAAGGTTCTCATCCAAGATTTCACAATGCATGGCCCCATCCATTGGCCCCTCAATGCGGTAAAGTCAGTCTGTACCTTTAGCACAGGAACAGCCCCAAAGCATAATGTTTCCACCTCCATGCTTGACTGTAGGGATGGTGTTCTTAAGGTCATAGTCAGGATTTTTCTTCCTCCAAACATGGCGAGTCCACCTCCTCAAAAAGGCACATGTCAGTCAAGCCAATTAACATCTAAATGATTCAAAGAAGGATTGGAAGAAAGTGCTGTGGTCAGATGAGACCAAAATTGAGCCCTTTGGCATTAACTCGACCCGCCGTGTTTGGTGGAAGAAAAATGCTGACTATGACCCTAAGAACACCATCGCTACAAGTCAAGGTGGAAACATGATGCTTTGGGGCTGTTTCTCTGCTAAAGGAACAGTCTGACTTTGCCGCATTGAGGGACCAATGGATGGGGACATGTATTGTAAAATCTTTGATGAGAACTTTCTTCCCTCAGTCAGAACACTGAAGATGGGTCATGAATGGGTCTTCTAGCATGACAATGACCCAAAACATTTCGCCAAGACAACAAAGGAGTTGCTCAAGAAGAAGCACATTAAGATCATGGAGTAGCCCAGCCAGTCTCCAGACCTTAATCATATAGAAAAGTTATGGAGGGAGCTGAAACTTTGAGTTGCTAAGAGACAGCCAAGAAACCTTAAGAATTTAGAGAAGATCTGTAAAGAAGAGTGGACCAAAAACTCTTGTGCTTGCCAACAAGAGTTTCTCCACCAAGTACTAAGTCATGTTTTGCTTGGGGATCAAATACTTATTTTACTCACTGAACTGCAACTTAAATTATAGCATTTGTTTTATGTGTTTTTTCTGGATTTTTGGTTGATATTTTGTCTTTAAAATACACCTATGATAAAAATGATAGACCCTTCATTTCTTTGTAAGTGGGCAAACTTTCAAGATCTGCAGGGGATCAAATAATTATTTTCCTCACTGTATGTGCCATACCTAGCTAATTCCCGTCGAAGCTGGAAATCACTGTAGTAGGTGCTGTTACTACAGTGATCACAGCCAGGTCCCGTTCTGAGTGGCTGCCCTGCTGCTTAGTGAACACAGGCGTTTGCTTGCTCTGCACCATTTTCTTAATGAATGCAAAGCACTCACTGATTGGATGAGGTGAAGAGGTGGGGATGTGATGTCACAATCTCCACCTCTTCCAGAGAACACTTTGCATTATTTCAGAAAATGCAAAGTGTTCTCTGAATGGCGCCCACGCTGAGCAATCTACCGTCTGTATTCAGTAAGCAGTATGTCTGCCGCTCAGCACAGGACCTGGAAGCTAGTGGCGATCCCTGGTGTAGTGGTGGCCTAAGGGCAGGGACTGTGTCAACAGCCAGCTATACACAATAAACTTATCAGTGAGACTTTTGTGAAGTGTGGCCTCATTCTTCAGTTTTGCAAATTGGCACATACAATATCTCACAAAAGTGAGTGCACCCCTCACATTTTTGTAAATATTTTATTATATCTTTTCATGTGACAACACTGAAGAAATGACACTTTGCTACAATGTAAAGTAGTAAGTGTACAGCTTGTATAACTGTGTAAATTTGCTGTCCACTCAAAATAACTCAACACACAGCAAATAAAGTCTAAACCGCTGGCAACAAAAGTGAGTACACCCCTAAGTGAAAATGTCCAAATTGGGCCCAAAGTGTCAATATTTAATGTGGCCACCATTATTTTCCAGCATTGCCTTAACCCTCTTGGACATGGAGTTCACCAGGGATTCACAGGTTGCCACTGGAGTCCTTTTCCACTCCTCCATGATGACATCACAGAGCTGGTGGATGTTAGAGACCTTGCGCTCCTCCACCTTCCATTTTGAGGATGTCCCACAGATGCTCAATAGGGTTTAGGTCTGGAGACATGCTTGGTCAGTTCATCACCTTTACCCTCAGCTTATTTAGCAAGGCAGTGGTCGTCTTGGAGGTGTGTGTGTGATCAGTATCATGTTGGAATACTGCCCTGCGGCCCAGTTTCTGAAGGGAGGGGACCATGCTCTGCTTCAGTAAATCACAGTACATGTTGGCATTCATGGTTCCCTCAATGAACTGTAGCTCCACAGTGCCAGCAGCACTCATGCAGCCCTAGACCATGACACTCCCACCACCATGCTTCACTGTAGGCAAGACACTTGTCTTTGTACTCCTCACCTGGTTGCCGCCACACACGCTTGACACCATCTGAACCAAATAAGTCTTGGTCTCATCAGACCACAGGACATGGTTCCAGTAATTCATGTCCTTAGTCTGCTTGTCTTCAGCAAATCGTTTGCAGGTTTTCTTGTGCATCATCTGTAGAAGAGGCTTCCTTCCGGGACGACAGCCATGCTGACCAATTTGATGCAGAGTGCGGCGTATGGTCAGAGCACTGAGAGGCTGACACGCCCCACCCCTTCAACTCTGCAGCAATGCTGGCAGCACTCATACGTCTATTTCCCAAAGACAACCTCTGAGCACGTGCACTCAACTTCTTTGGTCGACCATGGCGAGGCCTGTTCTGGGTGGAACTTGTCCCGGTAAGCCTCTGTATGGTTTTGGCCACCTTGCTGCAGCTCAGTTTAAGGGTCTTGGCAATCTTCTTATAGCCTAGGCCATCGTTATGTAGAGCAACAATTCTTTTTTTCAGATCCTCAGAGAGTTCTTTGCCATGAGGTGTCATGCTGAACTTCCAGTGACCAGCATGAGAGAGTGAGAGCGATAACACTAAATTTAACACACCTGCTCCCCATTCACACCTGAGACCTTGTAACACTAATGAGTCACATGACACCAGGGAGGGAAAATGGCTAATTGAGCCCAATTTGGACATTTTCACGTAGGGGTGTACTCACTTTTGTTGCCAGCGGTTTAGACATTAATGGCTGTGTGTTGAGTTATTTTGAGGGGACAGTAAATTGACATTGTTATACAAGCTGTACACTCACTACATTGTAGCAAAGTGCAATTTCTTCAGTGTTGTCACATGAAAAGATAGAATAAAATATTTACAAAAATGTGAGGGGTGTACATACTTTTGTGAGATACTGTACATACTTACATTGGTCCAAGCAGGAACGATGTAACTATGCACAATTATTCATAGCTAAGGTTCAGCTTAGCTGTTGCAAAGTAAACTGATTGCTCTATTAGTTCAGATGTAATTGTGAGTGATAGAGCTTAGTAGGTTACAGACAGGAAGCCTCTTGTGAATCAGACACCTCAGGTAATGATTGGTGTAGAGGTCAGAGAATGACGCCTGGCTGAGCCACAGAACATGTCTGCAGGGCAGGGAGACTGGGCTGTGGTCTGACACTCCTTCTCTGCGCAGACTGACTTGCCTGAGGTAACACAAAATAAATAAGTCAACAGCAAATGGGAGGCAATTACAGAATATAATGCACTTTCCCTGCCAGAATGCCTGTTGCACAGCAACACAGTAAGGTAAACTGAGATTTACAAGCTATTTAAAAGTTGGAATAATTTTTTTTCTATAGGACTCCATAGGTCCTGGTGGCACAGAGAGAATTAGAATATGGTGGCACGGCCAGGGGACAATTGTTAAGGAAGCTCCAAGGAGGAAATTAAAAAAAAAATGAAATGCATGTGTTTTGTTTTTATTTTTAATCTGATTTAGGAAAAAACATATTTGACTTTTTTATACCAATTTAAAAAACAAACCAGTAGCACCTTCTACCAATAGGTAGGTGCTAGTAATAGGATTTTTGTAAAATAGACTGTCAGCACAAGTAAATTTAGGCAGGCCTATGCTGCATGCTAGGCCTGTCTATTTTGATCTGGGGGCTGGGACTGGTTAGAGTAGGAGTGGGTGTGGCCACCTGTGCTCCGGTTCTGAGGCGCCTCCCCTGCTTCCAAGGAGAATGTTCTGGAAGAGGGGCAGGGCCTGGAACTGGAGTGGCAGGCAGCTCATGTGGGAGCCCTAACCAATCCCCAACTGGAATTGGCAGGGGGCGGGCCTCCTATATAAGCTGAGGTAACATGCCACTGGGAAGAGTTGTCGGCTGAGTGAAGTGGAGAATGGAATACTAGACAGCAGCAGGAGGGCAGAACTGTGAAGGAACTTTGCCTTTACACGGTCATTGGCAAAGTCCACGTCAGTTCACGGTCGTTAATGAGGAACTCCTGGAGCAGAGGGGCAGGTGAAGCTGTCGGAACGTATGGTCTGGTCAAGTTCTTCATCAAGGACTCAGGGCAGAGAAAGGTCGGTGAGTGTACCACAGTGGAGGCCTGGATGTGCCAGGAAGTCTGTGAGGGAACTTTGCGTTTACACGGTCATTGGCAAAGTCCTCATCATTACAGGGTCAATGATAAGGAGTCCTGGATCAGAGGAGAGACTGTTGGGATATGTGTCAAATCGATGTGGCCTGAGGGCAAAGGATTTGCAAGCTGGGCTGGCTGGGAACAGTAGTCCACCATCCAACATGTGCTTTTAAACTACTAGGCTGCAGACTTCTGGCCTAGTAGCAGCAAGCAACCAGAGCCAGCTTAAGGAACTTTTCAGAGCGGGTACTTCTTGCTTACAGAAGAAGATGCGACATTACTTTACTTTAGGATAAGTTTGTGCAGGAGGAGAGGAGTTCTGGGAACATCACCCTTACACGGTCAAGAGATTATGTCCTCATCCTTACACGGTAATCGGTGAGGTAGTCCTGGAAGCAATAGTCTGCAGGAGTTAAGCAGAGGAGGAGCAACAGTCTGCATGTTGATGCAGGAGAAAGATCATAGAAATTAAATATGCACATCATCTCTTCTGGCTCTAATTATGTGCTAATCTGTGAAATCTTTAAAGTATGATGGCGAAATGAACTATCCTATGGGCATCCCATATACTCCTTTCCCCCAACCAAGTTGTACCCCTCAATAAACAAAAACAAAACCAGCAAAAGGCTGTTCATTGTCTCTGCAAGTGCTATGTGAGAGTCTGGCAGCGGGGTGAAATGGTGGATGTTTGTTACTAGTGGCAACTACACCGCTACAAACCTTAGAATTTAATTTTTTGAAGATGATGGAGAGTTAAAGTGGACCTTCAGTCATTTTTTCATCTTTCCATCTATTAAATCTTCTGCCCTTGTTGTTTTAACTTTGGATAGTAAAACATTTTTTCTGCTAGTAAATACCTTATACAGCCCACTTCCTGGTTATTAGCCTAGGCTTATGACATAATACACTGCTCTCTCTCTCTCTTTCACTCTCATGAGAGCTTGCCAGGAAGGGAGGGGGGACGAGTCATAAGAGGGCCAATAAGAGCTGCAGAGCTGGAGGTGTGCCTCTGTGTGTCTGTGTAAATCCAGGAAGTGAACAGGCAGCAGCTTCAGCTGCCCACAGTTAAAATTGTTGCAGCCAGACTCAGTGGAGGGAGATTTCTGCAGCATATTTGGCAAGTACAGAATCACAGTATATATAAAATATTATGCAAAGTGGTTGGCGGGAAGCTTCAGAATGGAAAAGATGTTTTTATTACAGATTATGTGAGCAGACTGCAGTTCCTCTTTAACCACTTGCCGCCCGCCATATAGCAATATGACGTCGGCAAAGTGGTTCTGTTATCCTGACCGGATGTCATATAATGTAATCAGGTTAACAAGCTGCTGCATGCCCGCGGGGTGGCGCATCGTGGCGATCGTTGTTGCGGCGTGGACACGACGCAACTCCGATCTTGGTAACAAGTCTCCATCAGAGACCCTTTATTACGTGATCAGCTGTGTCCAATCACAGCTGATCATGATGTAAACAGGAAGAGCCATGTATCGGCTTTTCCTCACTCGCGTCTGACAGACGCGTGTAGAGGAGAGCCGATCGAGCCGATTTATTATCAGCACAGCCCCTCCCAAGGATGCCCACCCAGGACCACCAGGGATGCCACCAGGGATGGCCTCCAATGATGACCACCAGGGATGCCAATCTATGCCTACAAATGGTGCTAATCAATGCCCATAAATTGTGCCAATCAGTGTCCACCACTAATGCCTGCCAGTGCCTCCTTATAAGTGATGCCTATCAGTGTCATCGATCAGTGTCCATCAGTGCAGCCTTTCAGTGCCCAGCAGTGTCGCCTATCAGTGCCCATCAGTGCCACCTATGAGTGCCCATCTGTGCCACCTATGAGTGCCCATCAGTGCTGCATATCAGTGCCTATCAGTGTCACATATCAGTGCCACCTCATTAGTACCCATCTGTACTGCCATATCAGTGCCCATCAGTGAAGGAGAAAATGTACTTATTTACAAAATTTTATAACAGAAACAAAGAAAAACTTTTTTTTTTTTCAAAATTTTCGGTCTTTTTTTGTTTAGCAAAAAATAAAAACCTCAGAGGTGATCAAATACCATTTTCGTCAGTGGAAATGTGCTGTACTTTTTGTTTAGTTTTCGTCACTGTAAAAATGCAGCTGATGAAAATTTTGACCAAAACATTTTCTTTGATGAAATTAACACTGGTTTGAATACCTTCTGTGGCCGTTATGAGGGGTTCCCACTCTCCTTGCTGTATATTTGGATTCATTTTTATAATGTGGAGGATGCAACAGAAGTAGGTAGGAAAACTCAAACCTCCCAGGTGTACAGAAACAGAGTTGGAAATTATGGCAGGGAGATCTTGCTGTTGAAGTATGAAAGACATATAAGAACCACCCAGGCTATAGCTAGAACTAAAATTTAATTTCTTTTAATAGACAGGCTCTATAAAGAGATTTTTTGGGAAATTGGAGGCAAAGTTACAGGTCCAGTGGCGGAACTACCGCCATAGCAAGCCACGCGTGCGCTATGGGGCGCAGCCGAGTGGGGCCCCGTCAAAGTTGCCAATATAAATCATTTTTTACAGATTTTTCGCTGCCCGCCGCCGCCGCTAGAGGTCCGCCGCCGGCCGCCATTTTCCTGAAGACCAGCTGACTTAGTAATGACAAGCAGAGCCTGCCGAGTGTCTACAATAGAAATAGAGCTGCGGCGCCGCCCACCCCCTGCCTCCGGCCTGTCTGTCATCTGTGATCTGTTGTAGAAAGTTGTGGGGGGGTGGGCGGTGCCGCAGCTCAATTTCTATTGCAGCTGGCCGGCTCCACCTCTATTTTGTTCCCCCTCAGGCTTCAGTAATGGCGGTGTATCACGCTATGTGGAGCACTTTATTCATTTTTTCACATATGGGGCTGGCTTGATTGGAGTCACGGTTCATCACATGCAACCCAGGTGTGGTTCAATTGCTGTTTTGCCGAACACGAAAGTGGGAGGCTATACAATCTGGTGAGTGCGCACTTCAGAGGGAGTGGTGTCACTATCACGGTGGTGTGGTGGAAGAGTAGAAGATTTTTCACACAAGAAGATTGAAAAACAACTGTTGAACTTGATCATTCATTTCTTGTATTTTATTATTTATAGTGACACTTTTCACTGGGTGTTAAAGAAATTTCTTTTCATGATAAAATTAATATTTTTCATGACACTATTATTATTAATATTTTTATGTATAAGTAGAGGGTCATAGGCATTATACTGCTCTGACCCATTATTTTACACAATTTATATTAGCGCCGCTATCTCTATCTGTACACGTGTGAGAGGTATAGTTTTGGTATTCTGATCAGTTTATGTATTTATTTAAGTGGCAGCTTTTTTTCACTGTACACTGTGTATGTACACATATTTTGTATTCATTTACACATCTTTTATATAGCTTTGCACTTTTCTTTGGCGCAGTGGAGTAAGAGAGATTCAGGGGCGGTTTATTTGTATATCTCTTGCTACAAACCACATGGCGGTGTTCTGTCATATTTTCCAACTCTCAGATTTTCCAACAGAGTCTCCTGCTCTGCTGGGATATAGAAGGGCTCCAATGGGGGGGGGGGGGGGGGGGACCTGAGATGTAAGGAGGCACTCCGCTGGCTGGGGACAGTGACACCAGAGATGTAAGGAAACACTCCGCTGGGGACACCTGAGATGTAAGGAAGCACTCCGCTGGCTATGGACAGTGACACCAGAGATGTAAGGAAGCACTCCGCTGGCTGGGGGCAGTGACACCTGAGATGTAAGGAAGCACTCCGCTGGGGACACCTGAGATGTAAGGAAGCACTCCGCTGGGGACACCTGAGATGTAAGGAAGCACTCCGCTGGCTATGGACAGTGACACCAGAGATGTAAGGAAGCACTCCGCTGGCTGGGGGCAGTGACACCTGAGATGTAAGGAAGCACTCCGCTGGCTGGGGACCGCGACACCAGAGATGTAAGGAAGCACTCCGCTGGCTGGGGACAGTGACACCAGAGATGTAAGGAAGCACTCCGCTGGCTATGGACAGTGACACCAGAGATGTAAGGAAGCACCCTGCTGGCTGGGGACAGTGACACCAGAGATGTAAGGAAGCACTCCGCTGGCTGGGGACAGTGACACCAGAGATGTAAGGAAACACTCCGCTGGCTATGGACAGTGACACCAGAGATGTAAGGAAGCACTCCACTGGCTGGGGACAGTGACACCAGAGATGTAAGGAAGCACTCCACTGGCTGGGGACAGTGACACCAGAGATGTAAGGAAGCACTCCGCTGGCTGGGGACAGTGACACCAGAGATGTAAGGAAGCACTCCGCTGGCTGGGGACAGTGACACCTGAGATGTAAGGAAGCACTCCGCTGGCTGGGGACAGTGACACCAGAGATGTAAGGAAGCACTCCGCTGGCTATGGACAGTGACACCAGAGATGTAAGGAAGCACTTCGCTGGCTGGGGACAGTGACACCAGAGATGTAAGGAAGCACTCCGCTGGCTGGGGACAGTGACACCAGAGATGTAAGGAAGCACACCGCTGGCTGGGAACAGTGACACCAGAGATGTAAGGAAGCAATCCGCTGGCTGGGGACAGTGACAACTGAGATGTAGGGAAACACTCCGCAGGCTGGTGACAGTGACACATGAGATTTAAGGAAGCACTCCGCTGGCTGGGGACAGTGACACCTGAGATGTAAGGAAACACTCCACTGGGGACACCTGAGATGTAAGGAGGCACTCCGCTGGGGACACCTGATGGCATCTAGTGGCAAGTGACACCCTCAGAGCTCCCACTGATTCTGCATTATGGTGAGTTGAACTATTTCATTTTATATTACAATGTAATAATAGAAATAATGCGCTTCAATCACCCTGACACCATAACAATCATGGTGCCGGGATGATTGAAGTTCTTAACACCAGGTGTTTGGAGTATCTTTATCTGCTTATTGTTAAACTTTCTGGAATACACATATTTCCATTGTGGTGTAGGATCTGGGCCTGCTGTCCCTCCATCCCTCTTTTTTTCCTTCCTTCTCTCTCTCTTTCTTCCTTTGTTTCTCCCTCCATCCCTCGTTCATCTCAGACTCTAACCACACCCCCTTTGAGTCATGTCCCTTTGGCGCGCTTTGCAACTATGCCCAGGGAGGATGAGGAAATTAAGTTTACTGTTAAGCCTACCGGGCCCCGCGAGTTGGCTGCATACAGCAGGAGGCAGGAGCTGAGTGGGTGGGAGCAGAGTGGGTGGGGCAGAACGCTCGAGCACGCATGTGAAGGGACATCGTTTTTGGCACATGAGGAGGCTCTGGAGTCTGGACAGGAGGTAGGAAGGGAGTGAGAGACAGACTGTCATCTGTTTTGCACAGTGCCTGGAAAAGCACCTTGTCTCCGTTCAGATGGGGACAAGGGCCTCTTCCCCACAAGCCCTGGGACGTTAGTTGTGGGGGTGCAAAACTTGAAAAAAACTTTTTTGACTTTACTTACACTATAATGTACTGAATGTAACCTGTAGATTTTATTGGCAAATTTTTGTTTTGTTGTTCGAAATTAATATAAGCTGTTGCCTGGGTACTGTGCCACATGAGTGTGGTAATCTGTTGTTCAATGGCATTAGTTATTTTTTTTTTGTGGGGGGGACTGTTTGCAAGGGGGGGCCCATACAACATTTTGCTATGGGGCCCTGTCATTTCTAGTTACGCCCCTGTACAGGTCCTCTTTAATAAACAACACTCCATCCTCTTATAATCTTTGCTGTGCTCCCTTGCCATTCTGTCCCTGTGTAAAGCTGGGAATCTGTGTTTTAACATTTTGCATGGTATACCCACCATATTAAGGAAATAGCCTGTAACATGGTGCCAAGTGTACCCTCCACACCACTAAAACAGTATGCGAGGGTTCTTCCCCCTACAGCAGCTGTCAGATTTGAAATCAGCATGGCTGTGTGTGGCTTAGCCCACACAGCTGCGTCATTCATTCACAGAGATCTGTTAATAAACTACAAATCCAGTCTGCCACCAAGACAGGTGGACTTGTAGATTTCAATAGAACACAAGTATAGTAATTAACCACACTTGTAGTCCATTGACGCATCCTCCAGCTCTTTAAAGCTGGCCATACGTTGGAAGATTTTCGAACGAACATAAGAAAATTCATACAAAAATTCTCTGTACATTTGATGACTTGATGAATGCCATTTGAAAGTACTTCAAATTTTTTTTTTTTTTTTGCTTTTAAAATTAGATTTTGGAGTGAATGGACTTTACTGAATGAAACCCTCTTACTCTGGTAGAAATGATGTTGTTTGAGACCATTTTCTGTCCTCCTGATTTTCTTGTCACTGCAGTAAAAAAATGAATGGCAATTTGACTGCACTAACAATTAAAAAATAAATCTAATGAACGTTCTTAAAACGAAACCTTTTGAACAAAAGTCTACTAATATACAGCCAGCTTTACTGTAAGTCCATACCTCAGTACAAACATAGAGCTGATAGAAGGCACTAGCAATCCACTGATTGCGATTGCAATGCTTTGCAAGGCTAATTTTGCAAAAAAAGAGTAAATAAATAATAAATGCACATTTATGTGCATTCTTTTTTATTTTTTTCAAAAGGCAGAATTAGCCATTAATGTTTTCTTTCTCATGTGACAGCCTCCCCATATCCAGAAGCTCAGGTATTTCCATACAGTTATGACAGAGGAACAGATCTTCCTGGGAGTGCAGCAAATGTACATATCAGTGTGTGGTGATGGGGTGTTCTTCAAGAATCTCTTTAACCACTTGAACTCCAGGGCATTTTTTTTCACATGTAACCAAGTATCAGGTACCCTTTGGTCTATTGAGAACCTCCAGAGTTAGGAATAGCCAACATCCTTCTATGTAGAGTGGGTTACAAGGCATTGTGGGTGTAATGCAAGCTAGATTCATGAGCACCAGACACTTCTTGAATGCAAAGAGATTTATTTTCTCTTAACAGAACTGTGAGAGAGAACGTTTAGGGCCAGGACACCCTTTAGTAGTTGCAATGTTAATTGGCAGACTCAGAGACTTCTATAGGTAGACACCACATCTGCATGTGTAGACACGCTTGTCTCCTATGGCAACCATCTTGAACAGTTCCTCTACAATCTCCTATTGTAGCTCTTCACTCAACTGAGCTCCCAGTCTCTCTCACTAGATTTGCTGATCCACTGCCACTGATCTCCTGAGCTCTTCCAATCTTCTTGCTCAGTATCTTCCTCAAGCGTCACCTCTGCATCCCTGGCGGGTCCCTAGCTTGGCATCCAAGATACTTCTCAAGCGTCACCCCTCTGGCCTGCTCGGTCCCTAGCTTGACACACAAGGCTACTCGGAAAGCGTCACCTCTGCTGGCTGGGTCCCTGGCTTGACACCTGCTGATGTTTCCAAATTCTTCACCGTCCCTGGTTGGTGAGAATACTGCTCCGGTACTTGCTTCAGCTACTCACTGTGGTCCCTGGTATCAAGGTGAATGGTCCCTTAGTGGCAACAGCTTCCCCTCTACCTCCGACCTCGACAGGTTCTCCAGCCAGCAGAACCGTCACTTCTGGTTGGACTGCAAGCCGCAAACCCTACGCTGCTCTCTCTTGCTTCTGGATAGGCCCTCAGACAGCCTAGCAGGCAGATGTCCCCGGGATAGGCCTCATGTCTCTGGCCTAGCAGCCCGGGACAGTACAACACACGTCCACCCAGACAGCCATCCTGGTGGCAAAGCACACCGATCACCCAACCTCACTTAAATAAATAGGCTCTCCCAGCAGGCCAAGGGACCCAAGAAAATCCCTGCCCATTTGCTGAGACATGCTATCTATTCCTAATCTGTCCTGTGTAACGAGCCCCTGCTCGCTCGGTTCCACTCTCCCGACACTCCTCTACTGCTATAGAATCAGATTGCAGATCGCAACATCTGATTGTTCGGTCATCCGATGCTCCAGGATTAAAATACAGCTATGTGCCATTCAAATCCAGTTGTGATAGCTCAGAACAAACACCAGGCAGGCTGTATGTAAGTTCAAACAGGAATCTCTTTTATTGCAAAATACAGGCTCTTTTATACACTAAAAGTGGAGGTGCAGACCTCCTGCTCATATTACTCTGAACATACACCTGTGACCAGAAACCTAATTAACATGGGCTAATTAACTAATCCCTTTAGACAGCCTAGATGACTCAGGCATGACCTTTAGGCCAGACTGGCCGTCTTGTAGTTCAGAAAACACAATCAGCATAGACTCTTCTTCGCACAATAGCAGAGTTAATTAACACAAACAACAATGGGGATCTAATGACTCTTAGATCCCATAGTAGACTTATTTACAATACACATTCTAGCAGGGAACAGACAGGTGGCTGGAATTGACATCAGCGTCTCCTAACAGTATTTGTCCCAGCATTATGAATCAGCCACTATTCCAAACTTCATGACACCCTGGTCTTATCTAATGCCACCAGATACCCAGCCATCCAGTGACAGAAGTGCTGCAATTCCAGAATTAGGGTGGAATCAATTGATCCCCTATCAATTGGCAAAGGCAACTATACCTGGCAGGTAAATCTACTAGCAACCCCGCCTAAACATCAGGGTGCTACACACATTTTTCAAACATGTTAAATCTGAATTTTTGTTAGAAAATTATTTAAAACTCCCAAACAATTATATAATTACTGAAAGCTGATGCCCTGGAAAATAAAATTGTGGAAGTTGTAATTTTCATGTAGCACAGTATTTTTGCTCAGAGGAAGAAGGTACTCCTTCGAAATGTGTCAGCCAGTAGTGGTCCTGATGTCTTCCCCCTTGCTATCTGGAGACTGTTGGTGGTTTCAGCACTGATTGTCACAAACAGGTGACTTTTACAAGCAATCAGTTTCCACATGTTTGTGAGTAGTTTTTTTAAATAGTTTTTATCAATAAATTGCCTTAGGATAATGCACAAGGTTGGTGCGTCCTATTATGTCAAGTCTGCCCTTGATTGCAAGTAATCAAGCATGGATTGTGCTTAATTAGCTGCTTCGCTGACCACAGAGCCTGGTGGGATCACTGGGGTCTGGTTGGCAGAGGCGATGATGTGTGCCCTGCAAAACTTCCTTTCAGTCCACTGTGAGTTCAGGCCAGCAGGGGAATGAGGAAGGGGAACAACAGAACTCAGGTACAGTTCAGTTCAACCATGTCCAATATGAGTGCACCCTTAGGGCATGCTCATGCTAGGACTATTATAAGTGAACCGTCCCCCCTCCCAACTCCCCTGCCACTTTGCACTGGCACTGGATTGTAAGGAAGTGGCCCCAGAACACTTAAAAGTGTTTGTGGGCATACTCCCTGCTAACCAGACTAGTAATCCATATTTCATTCAACAGTCTGGCACAGTTTGCACTCACACTGCAGCAAACTGTACCGGATCAGAATCAGTGGTGGCTGGTGCTCCATATTTCCATATATTCCCGCCAGGTCCCCACTTACCCCATCCAGGTCGCCGCTTCCGCGACTTCTCCCTGTGGCTATTTCGATCTTAATATCCGCCTCCTTTCCTGATTGGCCGGGAGGAAAAGCAGGAAGACAATAGTGAAAATTGATTCGCTAATATCACAAGTGGGTGGGTTCGGGGCACAAAGTCCAACCTTTTTGAAGCCAATTAGAGCCTTAGACTGTAATCATGTGCTTCAAAAAAAAAAAAAAAAAAACTCATAGAAACCTATGAGTCCGGAGCTTGGCATGGAGATTAGGAGGCACCCCTACTACCCTTATGGATTGGCCGCTGCTAATCAGAAGTGAACCACTCACAGGACCACCTCTTCCAAGTGGTCCCGGGCATGGTTTAGAGCAGGGGTCTTCAAACTGCGGCCCTCCAGGTATTCAGGAACTATAATTCCCGTCATGCCTAGTCATGTCTGTGAATGTCAGAGTTTTACAATGCCTCATGGGATGTGTAGTTCTGCAACAGCTGGAGAGCCTTAGTTTGAGGATCCCTGGTTTAGAGCACTCACACTACACAAGCAAACTGGCCCAAGGGGCTGAACCACACCCAGGACCGGTTCAGAGTGGTAGTGTGAGTACACCCTTAGTTTATTATGATATTGCTGTATATATCTGTGATGCAATAGACTGTACAGTACTGTATTTTTCACTGAAAATATGTAGTGTATTACTCATCCTTGTTTGGGTTGCTTACATTATAGATTTATTTAATTTTATAACAATAATGATGTAATGATTCTGGCTCACCAGTTGCTTGCTGATGCCATTCTGAGCATTACAAAGAATGTGTAATATTATGGACTTCTTCTTTTACAGGTCCTGATTTGCTGCTTGTGTTCATGTAAAACCTCTGTCTGCCCCGTTCTGTTATTGGTCTCATAAAATATTAAGGTGAGTGAGAGCAAATGAAACAGGAAAATAGGCACTGTATAGATATAAGCAATTTCTTTAAATATTTACATATGTAGGGCCCTAAAGCATATCTAAATAATAAAAAAAAATATATATTGCAGCTAACCAATCCTTAGATGTGGTGGCTGCATTAGTTTTCTGTTTTTAAGGTGTTTTGTTTTCCTTTTATTTTCAGCTAGTGATCTGTTTAGTGATACAGACCCTGTCTTAGGGTGGCTCTTGTATCCATGGGCACTTATGGACAGCAGCGTTGTCTGGAGAGGGATGACAGATGGCTTAGTATATTTAGATGGACATTACATAAGCGACTAACAAATTAAAGCAGTTGAAAAGGGTAATTTTATTAAAATTAAATATTAAACATGTTACATTTACTTGCCTGCTCTGTGCAATGGTATTACACAGAGCAGCCCGGAAGCTCCTTTTCTCGGGTCCCCCACTGATGTTCTTGGCTTCTCCTCTTCTTGGTGTGCCCCCATAGGAAGCAGCTTCCCATGGTAAGAGAAATACACTAAGTGTGCACTGCTCCAAAACACCCCAAAGCGATATCCACATGAGTCAGGAATCGCATGGCTGCCAGCCTGGTCTGCAGCTGTGGTCAGCATGAAGAAATCATGAAAGTGGAGGCACTCCAAACTGAATAAAGTTAAAACTTCTTTATTGATAATGTCCAAGTCAAAATACAGGAAGCACACACTATCCCAGGACAGCCAGTAGCAGACGTGTTTCACACATCAGTGCTTAATCATTATTTGAGTAATGATTAAGCACTAATGTGTGAAACGCGTCAGGGCTTAATCAGGACTGGCTGTCCTAGGATAGTGTGTGTTTCCTGTATTTTAACTTGGACATTATTAATAAAGAAGTTTTGATTTTATTCAGTTTGGAAGGCCGCCACCTTCATGATTTCTGCTTGGCTTCTTCCTATGGTGCCGCACTTGTGGGGTTGCTCCTTAACAGGGATGTGTGCATCCATTGACACAGACAGCATGGCGCGGCCCCACCCCCGCTCCCTCCTCACAGCATTTGATTGACAGCAGCAGGAGCAAATGGTTTCCACTGCTGTCTTTGTGCCCATGAGAGAGAGAGAGAGAGCAGTGCCGCTGCAGACAGGCACAGCCCTGGATTGAGAAGGAACTCAGGTAAGCGTAAAGGGAGGTGAGAGAGCAATACTACTAGTGGGAGATTTTTTTTCCCAGCCAAGTTTAGTGTACATGTAGCTAGGCCAGCTTGAGCTTTGTTTATGCTATCTGTGTTCATTGGGATTCTCCTTATTGATTGCTTCTTGCTGCTGCAATTGAGTGTTCTCCAGTAGTAATAAATTACAATGTATGAGATTATGAATATGTATTCTGCTTTAGCCAATTTCTAGGAGGATTAGTCCTGTGATGTGGGTTGAGGAAGAGGATAAATACTTGGAGAGAATACCTATGTAGCACTACCCCCGCAAGGGCTGCTGCTAACTGGCGCCCCTATTGCTGCACAGCCAGGCAACACGCATTTCCAACTTGCATCCAGACACAAGAAATCAGTCCATGGGCTTGTTTTTGTTGTTTTATTCTGGCAAACAATGTGGATAAGGGAATAAGGATTATGGGATGCCTAACTTGATTTGAAGAACAACAACAGATGAGGACAACTTCCTTCCTATGTGCAGAAAAAAAATCCTAGATTGCTCTCCTTGCTAGAAACACCCAGGGGTTTATTTACTAAAGCTGGAGAGTGCAAAATCAGGCTCACTTCTGCATAGAAACCAATCACCTTCTAACTTCAGCTTGTTCAATTAAGTTTTGCCAATAAAACCTGGAAGCTGATTGATTTCTCTGCATAAGTGAGTCTGATTTTGCACTTTCCAGCTTTAGTAAATTAACCCCCCAGTCTCTTGGATCAGTGGAAAAGTCCCTTACGGACAGAAGCTCTTAGGCCCCTTGAAAAGTAGCACAAAATATTGAAAAGTTGAATGCAGGTGTATCTCCTCTCCCCTTGTAGAACTGCTTCTAGCTCCACCGCCTGAAGAAACGAACAGCCCATATGGCTGTTTCAAAGATCTCCGAGGACAAAGGATAAAGGGTTAAGCACAATGCTGTCCTTTGAAAGCTTGCTACATGTGGCAGTCTCTCCCCTTGTGAATCCCTGGGTGTGCTGATGTACTCACTCTGTCCTCCTTGCTCCCACTGCTCTTGGGCAAGAATCCTGTTCAAACCGTGATGCTGAATGGATCTTGCCAAGCAAGCCTGAAGGCAAGGCCCCCCTAGACCTAGGGGACCTCTTCTAGGCCACCGACAGCCTCCTCAGCACTCCATCTTCCACCCAACTCCCCTGCTGGCATGGCTCCACCATATTTAAGGGCTGACTCAGCCACCCTGTCAGAGCATTCTGCCTGGGGCTTGGCCAAGTTGGCCAAGTATGCAGATCAGTCCTCCTGGCCTCTGCCCACTAACTTCTAGAAGTTTCTCCAAACTTAAAGACCCAGGGGGAGGTACTAAAGACCTGCCTCTGTGAGTCATCCAGCCAGACCTGCAGTAAACCCCTCACACAATTTCAGACTCACAAGTTAACCATGAGTCATAACATAAATTTGCCTACACTAATCTAGTAGCACACCTAGCGGGGGCTTGCCTGGTGAGGATTTCTATGTAGAAGGATGCAGCCTGTTTTTCCTTCCATGTCTTTGCCTGAGAGAGGAAACCAGAAAGGGTTTAGTTTTCTTGAGGGCCTGAACTTGTGCCTAAAATATCTAGGCTGACCCATGGCAGAGGCATAAAAAAAAGCAGGCCTGTGAGAAGATGCTGCTGGGGGACATTGCTCAGGGATTTCTGTTGCTGGACTACCCAAGGTAGTCACTCTGCTACTATATAGAGTCAAAGGCCCAATCTATTATTGGTGGTTGGTACAGAAATATTAGAGGCACTGCCAACTTTGCTGTTAATAAAAAAACTGCTCTTAAAGGGCCATCTGCAGTTTTCTGCTACTTGAAGGCAAGGGATATTTTTTTACTGTTTTTGTGTATCCTTTTAAACTAAAGAGCCTGTAACACTGGTGTGTTGATGGGTGCAACTACAGAGGATGTCACCTATAGAAAAGTCAGGAGAGCCTGAAAAAATTCTGGCAGCTGCTTCAGGGGTGAGTGTTACACCTACTGAGGATACTTAAATACAACCCAGAATACAATCTACACAAAAAAGATAGACAGCCAGGGAGCCATACAGATGCTCTAGCAACTCCAGAATGTAATTGTTTTAAACTGAAATGGAATATCTGCAAAGCATTTTTGCTATAACACAAAGAATTAAGCACCCTTAAAAATGTGAGGCCGCCTTGTAATGGTGGCAGTGGGTGGGAAGAGCTGGGAACGTAGGTGATCCTTGGCTTTGTAATGGCAGGGCAAAGGAAGAGGAACAATCAAAGTACACTATATTACCAAAAGTATTGCGACACCTGCCTTTACTGCACATGGATGTTAATGGCTTCCCAGTCTAATGCCCCGTACACACGGTCGGACATTGATCGGACATTCCGACAACAAAATCCATGGATTTTTTCCGACGGCTGTTGGCTCAAACTTGTCTTGCATACACACGGTCACACAAAGTTGTCGGAAAATCCGACCGTTCTGAACGCGGTGACGTAAAACAAGTACGTCGGGACTATAAACGGGGCGGTAGCCAATAGCTTTCATCTCTTAATTTATTCTGAGCATGCGTGGCACTTTGTGCGTCGGATTTGTGTACACACGATCGGAAATTCCGACAACGGATTTTGTTGTCGGAAAATTTTATAGCCTGCTCTCAAACTTTGTGTGTCGGAAAATCCGATGGAGCCCACACACGGTCGGAATTTCCGGCAACACGCTCCGATCGCACATTTTCCGACCGTGTGTACGGGGCATTACAGGAAAGGACTTACACGTCATTTAAAAGAAGTCAGGCCATTTACAAGAAATTGAAACTTAACTTCTCATAAACGTCACGTATACATATTATTATTCTAAAATGGATACACATTTTTATAGCTAAAATGGTGGACAGCAAGCTAAAATATCCCTACAATAAAGTAACACCAATCAAAGTTTGAATTTTTATTTTTTTTTGCTTTGTTACATTTTTGTGTATGGATTGCATAAAAATTAAAATTATTTTTGCAAGACAAAATCGCCATAAAAAGCCTTGTCTTGCCAACCGCCTAACTGTAAATGTAGATCATGTTTTTGACGTTAAATACCGGGGTTATGGCTGCAGTTAGATGCCATAACCCCGGTATCTATTTTTTTTAGTTAGGCAGCCAGCTTTCCGATAAAATCTGGCAGATTTGCTGCGTGATCACTTTAGACAGCGGGAGAGGTTCCCCCACTCAGCTCTATGCCCTTGGATTTCCGGATTTTGTTGTCGGAAAATTTTATAGCAAGCTCTCAAACTTTGTGTGTCGGAAATTCCGATGGAAAATGTGTGATGGAGCCTACACACGGTCGGAATTTCCGACAACAAGGTCCTATCACACATTTTCCGTTGAAAAATCTGACCGTGTGTACAGGGCATTAGTCCGTAGGGTTCAATATTGAGTTGGCCCACCCTTTGCAGCTATAACAGCTTCAACTCTTCTGGGAAGGCTGTCCACAAGGTTTAGGAGTGTGTCTATGGGAATGTTTGACCATTCTTCCAGAAGCGCATTTGTGAGGTCAGGCACTGATGTTGGACGAGAAGGCCTGGCTCACAGTCTCCGCTTTAATTCATCCCAAAGGTGTTCTAGGTTTAGGTCAGGCCAGTCACGTTCCTTCACCCCAAACTTGTTCATCCAAGTCTTTATGGACCTTGCATTGTGCACTGGTACGTAGTCATGTTAGAAGAGGAAGGGGCCATCCCCAAACTGTTCCCACAAAGTTGGGAGCATAAAATTGTCCAAAATGTCTTGGTTTGCTGATGCCTTAAGAGTTCCCTTCACTGGAACTAAAGGGCCAAGCCCAACCCCTGAAAGACAACCCCACATCATAATCTCCCCTCCACCAGTGCACAAAGTGATTTGGACCAGTGCACAAAGCAAGGTCCATAAAGACATGGATGAGCGAGTTTGGGGTAGAGGAACCTGACTGACCTCAGCCCGATAGAACACCTTAGGTAAAGAATTAGAGCGGAGACTGTGAGCCATGCCTTCTCATCCAACTTCAGTGCCTGACCTTACAAATACTCTTATGGAAGAATGGGCAGACATTCCCATAGACACACTCCTAAACCTTGTGGACAGCCTTTCCCAGCAGGGGTGGCCCTTCCATTAAGGGCGCACGGGTGCCGCCCCCGCTCTCCAGCCACCCCCTCTATGAACAATAGATAGGTTCATGCGTTGCATGAATCTATCCATGGCTGCCGCCGTCGCCCCCTATTCAGGCGTCCGTCCTCTTTTCGGACGCCAGGCGCCTGAATTACAGCGGTGGGGGGGGTATTTTTGAACTACCTGACTAGAGCCATAGGCTCTAATGGGTGAAGGTGAAGGCATTGCGCTCGGAGTCCACCCAGGTGAATGAATATTCACTTTTCTAACATTGAACCGCCTCTCCGCCAATCAGGAAGTGCTGGTCTGTTACCCGTCACCTGATTGGCTGAAAGGACAGGCGCTGCTATTGGACGCCTATCAGGAGGAGGGGAGGATATGCTCGCCGCTGTCTAACCCGCTACAAGGTCCCACAGCTCCCGCCGTCACCTGCTGACTGACCACCACCATGATAGGGTAAGCGCCCGTCAGACGGCGAGCGGGCACGGGGGGGGTCACAGTGGCAACTTTTGATGGGGCACAGTGGCAGAATTTGATGGGCACAGTGACAGAATTTGATGGGCACAGTGGGGGCATTTGATGGGCACAGTGGCTGCAATTGATGGGCACAGTGGCTGCAATTGATGGGCACAGTGGCTTCATTTGATGGGTGCCGTGGCTGCATTTGATGGGCACAGTTTGTGCATTTGATGGGTACAGTGGCTGCTATTGAGTGCACAGTGGCTGCATTTGATGTTTTTTTTTTTCTGAATTTTTCAGTTTGTTTGCGCCCCCCAAAAAAATTTTGAGCACCAGCCACCACTGCTTCTCAGAAGAGTTGACGCTGTTATAGCTGCAAAAGGTGGACAAACTCAATATTGAACCCTACGGACTAATGCCCCGTACACACGGTCGAACTTTGTTCGGACATTCCGACAACAAAACCGACGGATGTTGGCTCAAACTTGTTTTGCGTACACACGGTCGCACAAAGTTGTCGGAATTTCCAATCGCCCAGAACGCGGTGACGTCAAGCACGTACGACGAGACTAGAAAAGGCCAGTTCAGAACCAAGCGCGGCACCCTTTGCTCCTTTTGCTAATCTCGTGTTAGTAAAAGTTTGGTGAGAGACGATTCATGCTTTTTCAGACTCGTGGCTTTCAGATCGTTTTCTGCTGTTCAGTTTGTGCTTGTGGGTTTGTATCTGCTCTTCAGTGCGTGCAAGCAAGTTCCGCGTGATTTTAATTAGTCATTGTATTCTTGTTCGTTCGTTACTGTTTTTCAGGTCGCTCTTCACAGGCCTTGCTGTTCTACAGTGCATTCTGTTACTTCATTCTGAGCAGCCGACCGTTTTCTAGCCATGTTGCGTATGCGTACTCCTCGTAGAGTTCGTGCTGTGCGGGGGCTTGGTGTTGGGGTCCTGACCTTGACACAAGTCCAGTCCATGAACAGGGTGGGGAGGAGTTCATGGACCAAGAATTGGTTGCTTCAGCGTGACCAGTTCTCTCATATGCCTTTGCTCCGTGAGATCCGTGAGAATAATCCTGATGATTTCAGGAACTTTCTCAGGATGACGGACCCCTTGTTTCACCGTCTGTTGGCTTCGCTGACCCCTTATATTAGCAGGCAGGATACCTGCATGAGGCAAGCCATCACTCTGGAGCAGAGGCTCGTCGCTACCCTGCGGTATTTGGCGACAGGGAGAAAACTGCAGGACTTGAAGTTCTCGACAGGCATCTCCCCCCAGGCTCTGGGGATCATTATCCCAGAGACCTGTTCTGCCATCATACAGGTCCTGCAGAAGGAGTATATTAAGGTAAGATTTTTACCCTTTAATCTCACATTTTTTTTGTATTTAATGTTTAATAATATATTGTATTTCTTTCCTCATTCCCTAATGACCATGATTGGAATATGCTGTGAATGTCCCCTTTGTTCTCATGCATGCAGGATTTTTATGTAATTATTTTTTTAGGTCCTTCATACAGATTGGCCTTCAATAACCTCCCCAGCACGTTCTCTCCTGGCCCTATATTCACCACATGTAGTCACTTAACAATGTATTTTATCAGCTCCATAGTAGTGCTTTACCCCAAACACCCCCTAAAATGTTTAGAAATGTTATTTTACCTTTAAATTCAGGCAGAGGCTTTTTTTTTGTGGTGTCCCCAAATCATTTTTAGTAACCCTCCCTCCCCCCAACTGGTAAGTCAGCTGATACCAATTCTCTATCTATCCTCAATCATCTATCTGCTGACTTTGCCAAACCCATACACACTATACCCATCTGTTTTTTGCTCTGATTTATGGATGAATTACCCAAAGCATGTAGTGCAAGGGCCTGCCTGTATACTTTCAAATGGTACTGTTTAAAGTTTTTGTATCCTATTATTATCTTGACAGGTAATAGCATAATGTCCAAATGTCCTCAAATGTGTATTTATATCTTTGTATTATGACACTTCTTACCTGTCCAGTGGGCTGCCAATAGTGTAACTAAGGAGGGGCTGTTCCAAGTAATACCCTGTATTTAGGCATTCATCTCTCAATGAAGTGAAGAGGGTTACCTGTCCAAGATTTCCACACACCCCATAATGTTAGAAATGGCCCATGAGAGGGGGGGAGGGGGAATATGATAGGTGTACCTTATACTTTGGCGTTGTTAAATTCCCCTTTGTGCCTAATCTGCTTGCCATGTTTCTGAGCAAAAATAGTAATTATTTTTTTTTTTCCCTCAACAGTTTCCTTCCACGCCACAGGAATGGCAGACTGTGGCCTCCCACTTTGCCCAGGGGTGGGACTTTCCTAACTGCGGAGGGGCAATTGATGGGAAACACGTCCACATCGTCCCACCACCCAACTCGGGGTCGTACTATTTCAACTATAAGGGGTTCAATAGTATTGTGATGTTGGCGGTGGTGTCGGCTAATTACGACTTCTTGTATGTGGACGTGGGGAAGAATGGCCGGATGTCCGATGGTGGAGTCATCGCCCAGACGGAGTTCTACAGACATCTCCAGAATGGCAGCTTGGACTTGCCAGCTCCAGAGGACAATGTGGAAGGACTCCCATTCGTGTTCGTGGCTGATGAAGCATTTGCACTGGGGGACCACCTGATGCGGCCATTCCCGATGAGGACACTCACCCCGGAACAGAGGGTTTTTAATTACCGGCTGGCCAGAGCCCGAAGACTGGTGGAGAACACATTTGGAATCCTGGCCAGCCGGTTCCGCCTATTTCTGACACCTATCCATATGGCAGAGTATAAACGGAACCATATTATACTGGCGTGCTGTATTCTCCATAACTTTTTAAGGAAACATTCGGCCAACTATGCTGGCTCAGTTGGGCCTGAGGCCGGAATGATACATGAAACCACACTGACGGCGCTTTAAAGCGGCCGTCCTGGCTTGCCCTCCCTGAGTGCCCGTGATGTCCGGTTACGATACCTGGAGTTCTTTGCGGGTAGGGGGGCCATCAATATGCCAGCAAATATGTGAAGCCTTTTTATAATAAACAAACAAAAAAAAGACATTCTTTGTGGACATTTACTGCTTGTGTTTGTTTTAGCTGACCCTGACAGAAATGTGTTGAGTCAAGAAAATGGCGTGATTGTGTAACCTTATACAAAGCACTGTTGGCTGTTATTTACTAAATGCAAAGACACATTTCACTACAAGTGCACGTGCAACTGCACTGAAACTGCACTTGTAGTGCCAAGAGGATTTGCCCTTAGTAAATAACCCCCATTTTCTCTGAAAACAGCAATGACATCACCCCAAAAGTGTTGTAGCGTTGAGACAATAATCCACACATTCTTGATTAACAAACTTTTTTATACCTGCACAATCACATGTGCATTTACCAAAGGTTTTTCAAACAAACCAACATGTTTGTTGTATAACAATTTTTGGGGTAGCATTATCAAAAATAGAAATGTCCATTTACGATAAAACAGGCCTGTGTAAAACCAACAAGAAAGACACAAATCTTGAACTTACAAACTGTAGAACTTGAAGGCAATATCAGACATGAGTATTTAGGAAATGTGTTTGATATTGCGTTCAGATGGTGTGAAGTCACCTCAGGAAAAGCCAAATTTGGAAGATGCACAGCAATTTACGAATTTCAACATGTGCTAGCTGCCATCACGGGGGATCAAGGGACGTGTTTGGGATGAGAAACCCCTTCCTCTCAGCTACTTTATTATTGAGGAAGGGTTTGCACACCCAAAACGCGTCCATTGATCTCCCGTGATGGCAGATAGCACATGTTGACACACTGTGTGCATCCTCCAAATTTGGCTTTTGGAAAAATCACAAAAACATTTTGTACATTGTAGCACACCAAAAAACAAAGGGATTTGGAGGGGCTTTAAACACGCCCCAAAACATCAATGATTTTTTTTTTTTTTTTTTTTTGGAATAACATCATTGATGTTTTTCTTGATGTTTTCCAATTGTAAATTACACCCCATGATCTCCCCGATCAGGATCTGGGCACTTTCGGATGTGAAAGGATCTGGATCCACAACATCACGATCACCTAAAAAGAGAGGAACCCCAAAAAAAAATTAGGTCGCAAAAATCTGCCGGCATCCATCTCTTACCTGAGCCTGTGGTCGCAGACACTCACCTGTTGTGGTGACTAGTTCCCCCACGTCTTCTTCCTCCTGCTCAGCTTGTGTTGGGGGATTTCCCCTTCATCCAGAGGGGGGTGGGCTCTGGTCTCCTCGGATGAGGGGTGTCCTCCGAGTCTTTTCTCCCCTATGTAAAACAAAAAGGTATAATTAGCACACAGATATTTGATGGCAGAACTATAAATAGGAAACATTGCTTGGAAGTGGGGTACAATTGGCAAGTTTAGCAGAGTTCCAAAATGTAGCATTTTCAGTGTCCTTTGTCAAGCTGCAATACTTTACCTGTTTGGTACAAGCTTCACAGATGTAGCACCCCCACCCCCCTATAGTATACACTGGAGCACCTGTGTGGCCCCCTAATAAAAATGGTGTTCTTGTGTCCCACACTAGTGCTTCAGCGTCCAGATGTGTAAACTGCTGCTGAGTGTCCTCTCCTTACACAGAATCTAGTTTGCATTTCATTCTAGTAACAAAGCCATCTACACAACCAAATTCTTTTAAGACAAGTATAGGGCGTAAAAATGCTGGCCAAATGCATATGGCCTAAACAATGGTATTTTATAGTCCGACAGAAAAATGTTTGATACGAGCGCATAATGTGCCCATGAACATGAAAGTTGCCATTTTAAACTGTACAACAGTTCCTAAAAGCACATGGAGCAGCACGAACGTACTAAACATCAA
This sequence comes from Aquarana catesbeiana, assembly GCF_042186555.1. NCBI lineage: Eukaryota > Metazoa > Chordata > Amphibia > Anura > Ranidae > Aquarana > Aquarana catesbeiana. The sequence goes on along the minus strand of NC_133330.1, from coordinate 275,301,993 downwards.
AAGAATAGGAACACAGCACAACTACTTACTTTTTTGCAGCACTCTCCGGATCTTTCTGTACTTCTCATGTTCTCTTAATTTGAGATCCAACCACCGCTTCCCGAGCTGATCTTTCGATCGTCGTACCCCGAATTTCCGGTGCAGACTCCTGACCACTTTCGCCATGATCTTGGCCTTTCTGATATTGGGGTTGGGGTAAGGTCCATACTTTCTGTCATAGTCGGCCTTCTTCAGGATGTCCACCATCTCCAACATCTCCCCAAAGGACATATTTGAGGCCTTAAATCTCCTTCTGGATCGGGACGCTTCCGGATCCGTGCTTTCCTCCTCCTCCTCCTCGTTGCTACAATTATCACGATCCTGCTGTGTGTCCGCCATGTGCTCTTCCCCCACTGCGCCAAACGAAAAGGGGCGGGGAATAGACTAGAAAGAACGTCAGGGGCGGGCAGAGTTACACGCATGCGCAGTGTGTATAAAGCGTAACATGCGTGCGTCTTACGTACGATCTGTGAGCGGAGGAAGGAGCATCGGAGGCGCCGATCGTGTTAACGAAGGTAGGATCTAAACTTGGGCCTATACTGCTTCAAAATGGAAGCCTATATTGTAACAAGATTACAAGAGGGAGTTTGGCCTGACATTAGGGTTTGTCTTGTGTTGTGTCTTGCAGAGAAAATGGATGGGTTCAACGACCACAATTTCCTCCCCCTGTTCATAAACAAGTACAGGGAGCTGCCCTGTCTGTGGCAGGTGAGACATCCTCATTATAATAATAAACAAAAGAGGCAGGCAGCGCTGGAGAAACTGCTGGAGTTGGTGAAGCCGGTGGTCTCCACAGCAACCATCCCCTATTTAAAAAACAAAATTGGTGGCCTGAGGAGAACTTATCTTAGGGAGCGCAAGAAGGTCACAGATTCCCAGAGATCCGGAGCTGCAGCAGATGACATTTATGTCCCCAGGCTGTGGTACTATGAGAGACTGCGATTTCTGTCAGACCACACTGAAGTCAGGGAATCCCTCTCCACTCTTCCTTCCACTCTTCCTTCCACCCCAGCTGAGGCTTCCGATGTCCAACCTGGGCCTTCCAGCCAGGAAGAAATGGAGGAGCCCAGCTGGAGCCAGGTAAAGCATTGTTCTACAGATTTCTGGTCAATAAATAAATTATGTTTATTAGATGTTATTATTGATCACTAATTGCTGATTGCAAAAAGTGTTTTACATATCAATAGACAGTAGTGGGCACCCAAAATTGGGACAAGAATGAAAAATGCTGGGCTCAGAAGGATAGTCTGTTATATTTGGTAACAGTCAATTTGCAACAGTCAGGAGGTGAAAATTGTGTGTGATTGATGAACCAAAAACTAAAAATATGTCCCTTTTTCATACACAGGAAGACCTCAGCCAGGAGGAGGCTGTGGAATGTGGCAGTCAGGAGGAGGCGGGGATTAGTGGCAGTCAGGAGGAGGCAGGGATTAGTGGCAGCCAGGAGGAGGCGGGGCTAAGTGTCAGCCAAGAGAAGCCTGGGACCAGTCGCAGCCTGACAGAATCACAGGTTCCTCCCCTCCGCCTTCCATATAAAAGAGCCAGGAAGACGACTCCCGTGCATGATTCTGCGCTCAGGCTGATTCAGGAGGCTTCTGCGTCCATCCAAGCCTTACCCACTCCTGAAGAGGCCTTTGCCTGCATGGCTGCCACAAAACTGCAGGGCATGCAGGAGGGTCAACGCAAGCTCTGTGAGGACCTTCTGTATAAAGTCCTACGTAAGGGGGTGAGTGGGGAACTAACACCCAAGACCGACGTCATTGAGTTGGACCATCCTCCTCCTCCTCCTCCTGCTGCTGCCACAACTCAACCACTAGTGCCACCGCATGGAAGGAAGACAAGAGAGTGATGGCCCTGGGTTCAGTCTGGTCTGACAAAAGCTGCTGTCTCTTGTATGACCACAGCCTGGGGACACAGATGTCATCTGCTGCTTTCTGGATTTCTGGGACTTCTGGACCAGACTGCACTCCCTTAGATAAGGACTCCTCAGGCCACCAATTTTGCTTTAAAATTATTGATGTCTGCCCTGGGGGTCCAAGGCTTCACCCACTTCTGCTGTTTCTCCAGCGTTGCCTCCCTCTTTGTTTAGTTGTGACCCCTTAATAAAATTTTTTTAGGGAAATTCTACTCTCCTGTGTGTGTTTTAATCCAAAAAGGACAGTTTGTTGGTGACGATTCAGGTACATTTCTAACATAAAATGTGAAATTAACAAGGGACACCAACACCAAACAATCTCCGACAGATTAAATAGAACAACATATCAATGGTGTTGTGGTAACTTGACACAAAAAACACACACAAACATTTTCGGGAGTACAAATAAAAATCCCCCCAAAAAAATAACACCCTTCAAAAAAATACAAACAAAAAAAGAATCTACATTAAAGCCAAACAAAAAAAAAAAAATACAACAAAATTATGTTGTCAGATGTGAGAAATCAAAATATATTGAGGGAATCCCGATAAATAGTAACAAAAGAAGTTTGTGAGAAGTGTGTGTGAATGTGAGAAGTGTGTGTGAATATGAGCAGCAAAACTACTTTATTCTTGTCACATTATAAAGAAGAAGAGAGTGCGCTGTATTAAACCATTTTTAACCACCTCAATACTGTGTATTTTCGCCCCCTTCCTGCCCAAGCCATTTTTCAGCTTTCAGCGCTGTCGCAATTTGAATGACAATTTCGCGGTCATACAACACTCGACCCAAATGCAATTGTTATCATTTTTTCCCCACAAATAGAGCTTTCTTTTAGTGGTATTTGATCACCTCTGCGGTTTTTATTTTTTGCGCTATAAACAAAAGAAGAGTGACAAGTTTTAAAAAAAAACACAATAATTTTTACCTTTTGCGATAATAAATATCCAATTTTTTTTTCTTTAAAACGAATTTTTTCTCAGTTTAGGCCGATAAGCGTATATAGATTGGTTTGCGCAAAAGTTATAGTGTCTACAAAATAGGGGGTAGTTTTATAACATTTTTATTTTTTTTAATTTTTTTACTAGTAATGGCGGCGATCTGCGATTTTTATTGTGACTGCGATATTGCGGCGGACACATCGGACACTTTTGACACATATTTGGGACCATTCACATTTATACAGCGATCCGTGCTATAAAAATGCATTGATCACTGTATAAATGTGACAGGCAGTGAAGGGGTTAACTGTGTTGCTAGGGGAGTGATTCTAACTGTAGGGGGCGGGGACTCACTAGGGGAGGAGACCGATCGGTGTTCCCCCTGTACTGGGAACACACCATCGGTCTCCTCTCCTCTGACAGGACCGTGGATCTGTGTGTTTACACACACAGATCCACGGTCCTGCTGTGTTACCGGTAATCGCGGGTGCCCGGCGGACATCGCGGCCGCCGGGCACGCGCACCGGGTGCTTAGTGACACGGCGCGCGATCGCCCGCGGTGGCGCGCGCCCCCTATTGGCCTAAGAAAGCGAGGACGTCATATGACGTCCACCCGCAATGAGAGCTGCGCCGCCTGCCCGTCAATTGACGGCCAGCGGTCGGCAGGCGGTTAACAGCATGACGAAACTGCTGTATCCATTGCGAATGCTTAGTTTACCAGAACGAGCTGTTCCGTGTCGGAATTTCTTCTGAGCATGCGTGGCACTTTGTGCGTCGGAACAGGCCACACACGGTCGGAATTGACGCGATCGGATTTTGTTGTCGGAAAATTTTATCTCCTGCTCTCCAACTTTGTGTGTCGGAAAATCCGATGGAAAATGTCCGATGGAGCCCACACACGGTCGGAATTTCCGACAACACGCTCCGATCGGACATTTTCCATCGGAAAATCCGACCGTGTGTACGGGGCATAAGACTGGGATGCCATTAAAGTTCATGTGCGTGTAAAGGCCGGCGTCCCAATACCCTTTCTTTTAATCTTTTTATTTAGAGATTTCTTCTTTACAAGTACAGAATAACATAGAGAAACACTTGTCACACATAATAAAAGAACTAAAAATAGAAAAAAAGAAACATTTTAACAAATAAAAAAAAAATCCCAACACTTTTGGTAATATAGTGTATGTGCTCCAACTTGGGAGACTCTGAAAATTATTAGTTAGCACTGTAGTACACAAAGGAGCCTTAAGGTAGGCACTGTGGCTTACACATACAGTATCTCACAAAAGTGAGTACACCTCTTATATTTTTGTAAATATTTTATTATATCTTTTCATGTGACAGCACTAAAGAAATTACACTTTTCTACAAGGTAGTGAGTGTACAGCTTGAATAACAGTGTAAATCTGCTGTCCCCTCAAAATAACGCAACACACAGCCATTAATGTCTAAACCACTAGCAACAAAGGTGAGTACACCCCTAAGCAAAAATGTCCGAACTGTGTCCAAAGTGTCAATATTTTGTGTGGCCACCATTATTTTCCAGCACTGCCTTAACCCTCTTGGGCATGGAGTTCACCAGAGTTTCACAGGTTGCCACTGGAGTCCTCTTCCTCTCCTCCATGACGACATCACTGAGCTGGTGGATGTTAGAGACCTTGCGCTCCTCCACCTTTCATTTGAGGATGCCCCACGGATGCTCAATAGGGTTTAGGTCTGGACACATGCTTGGGCCAGTCCATCACCTTTACCCTCAGCTTCTTTAGCAAGGCAGTGGTTGTGTTGGAGGTGTGTTTGGGGTCATTATCATGTTGGAATACTGCCCTGCGGCCCAGTCTCTGAAGGGAAGGGGGATCATGCTCTGCTTCAGTATGTCACAGTACATATTGGCAATCATGGTTCCCTCAATGAACTGTAGCTCCCCAGTGCTGGCAGCACTCATGTAGCCCCAGACCATGACACTCCCACCACAATGCTTGACTGTAGGCAAGACACACTTGTCCTTGTACTCTTCACCTGGTTGCCGCCACACACGCTTGATACCATTTGAACCAAATAAGTTTATCTTGGTCTCATCAGACCACAGGACATGGTTCCAGTAATCCATGTCCTTAGTCTGCTTGTCTTCAGCAAACAGTTTGCAGGCTTTCTTGTGCGACATCTTTAGAAGAGCCTTCCTTCTGAGAAGAAAGCCATGCAGACCAATTTGATGCAGCGTATGGTCTGAGCACTGACAGGCTGACCCTCCACCCCATCAACCTCTGCAGCAATGCTGGCAGCACTCATACATCTATTTCCCAAAGACAACCTCTGGATATGACGCTGAGCACATGCACTCAACTTCTTTGGTCGACCATGGCAAGGCCTGTTCTAAGTGGAATCTGTCCTGTATGGTTCAGGCCACCGTGCTGCAGCTCAGTTTCAGGGTCTTGGCAATCTTCTTAAAGCCTAGGCCATCTTTATGTAGAGCAACAATTATTTTTTTCAGATCCTCAGAGAGTTCTTTGCCATGAGGTGCCATGTTGAACTTCCAGTGACCAGTATGAGAGAGGGAGAGCGATGACACCCAAATTTAACACAACTTCTACCTATTCACATCTGAGACCTTGTAACACTAACGAGTCACATGACCCTGGGGAGGGAAAATGCCCAATTTGGACATTTTCACTTAGGGGTGTACTCACTTTTGTTGCCAACAATTTAGACATTAATGGCTGTGTGTTGAGTTATTTTGAGGTGACAGCAAATGTACACTGTTAAACAAGCTGTACACCCACTATTTTACATTGTAGCAAAGTGTCATTTCTTCAGTGTTGTCACACAAAAAGATAGAATTAAATATTTACAAAAATGTGAGAGGTGTACTCAACTTTTGTGAGATACTGTATATTTGTAAATGTGTGCAAACAAAAACTGTTTTTAACATAAATTATTAGGATCATTTTTTTTTTTTTTTTTTGGCAGGCTAGATGGTAAGTGTGCTGGGAAATCTTTGTTTGTGATGTGCATTTCTCTTCTATGTGCACCTTACTGTGAGGGCTAGTTATAGGTTGGAGTGGTTAAAACTTGTTTGTACACTCTTTGGACAAGATTTGCTAGAATGTCTAAGATCTATTAAAAAATAAAAAAGTGGGTGGTTAAAAATCCATTAAAAATCAAAACAGACATTTACGTATCTGAAACACCGAAATGTATGATTCTTTATTATTAGCCCATGTTACTGTCTCTGATTTACAGCGCTCCCATTGTTCATCATTTCCTCTCCATAAAAGGTATTAAAAGAAACCTTCAAAATGAAACAATGAACCCATTTTATAGTCACTAAAAGTACACAATATAAATAGAAGAGAGCTAAAACATCCTGTTCTTGTGCCAGGAGGACTGTGTTCAAACCTGCCCGGCTCTACTATGAAATGTAATCTCTGCACGCTTCCAGATATTCCATATATCATCCTTTGGGCTGTAGACAGGGATGGTACCCACACCCATAAAAATCGTTTTACATTGTACCGACTAATGCACTCCACCCCATATTATAGGAGGCCTTGCTGGAGCCCAGTAAATTACAGCTGAACCTTCGGGGCTTCTAAAGTTTCCATCAGTGCAGATTTGTCAGTCTAAAGCTTGCACCCTACGTGAAACACAGATAACACTGCTGAATACCTCCCAGTCACAAGCACGATCAGACTAAAGCCGGGTACACACTATTCATTTTTTGGTTGAACGTCAAAAAACTGTCAGCTCCGGTTGGAGCCGATGTACTAACCATGCAAGGTTAGTTCTGCAATCTCCCTGCTGAGCTGTTGTGTTCTGACAGGGGGACGTCCCCCCGCCAGAACACTCTGATCAGAGCTTTCTGCCATTGGCTGAGACCGCTGATCGGGAGTCGGTCGGACACTGGTTTTTCAGCATGCTTGTCTGTCTTTTTTTGAACCGGACGTTGTCTCCTGACATTCAGACCGTGTGTTCCCGACTTAAGGCTGGGCATGGATTTTTTTTTTTTTTTGATCATCCACCGGATTCCCCTATCCAAGCAAGGTGACCTAACACTAGGGGGGGGTAGGGGTGTATGGGTTGGGGGATAGTTCCCTATCTCCCCCTAGTGTTTCGTCAGTGAATACTAGATATACATAGATCTATATGCACATTATATATATATATATATATACATTTTTTTTTAAATTCTAGTTTTACGGGTGTTGCAGTTCCCATCCGCCAGCTTCATCAGGTGTACAGTCCAGTGCCCATCCAACTTGACCCTGGTTTATACCAGGGGAAAAATGGCTACTTCATAATCCTCTCCTTCTCACATATCGGGAGGCCCATGCAAATATCTTGTTGATGAAGTCGGTGAGCACACTCATCTATGTGTCATAATCCAAAGCATTATGTGAAAATCGAGTGTATCATAACATATTTTTTTTGAAATTTCATAATTCTCTAGTTGCACATCGAAAAATTCCTTGAAGAAGCAAAACATTTTCTGCCAAACGTGTTGAAATATATGTACAATATGGAGTGAACAATTAGCTTCATGACAATCTTCAAATTTGTAACACTGAGCCGCTGTGTCAAATATACATCTATATACTTTTGGATGTTTTTATACTTCACTTTTAAACGGTTTGTACAATAAAGAGTATTTATTTTACTATAACATTGTGTATATGCTCTCTCCCCCCCCCCTCTGCCAGTCCCTCCACTGGCTTCCACTCACCCAATGAATAAAATTCAAGTACTAACAAAAATTTACAAAGCCATCCATAACTCTGCCCCCAGCTACATCACTAACCTAGTCCCAAAATACCAACCAAGCTGCTCTCTTCGGTCATCCCAAGACCTCCTACTCTCTAGCTCCCTTGTCACCTCCTCCCTTATTCGCCTCCAGGATTTCTCCAGAGCTTCTCCCATCCTTTGGAACTCCCTACCCCAATCTATCCATCTTTAGGCGATCCCTGAAAACCCTTCTCTTCAAAGAAGCCTATGCTGCTTCCAACTAACTCTGCTTTACTTCCTCCATTAGCTCATCCCCCCACAGCTATTACCTTTTGTATCAATTGGCCCTTCCTTTTTAGATTGTAAGCTCTAACGAGCAGGGCCCGCTGATTCCTCTTGTACCAAATTGTAATGTAACTGTAATGTCTGCCCTCATGTTGTAAAACGTTGCGCAAACTGTTGGCACTATATAAAACCTGTATAATAATAAAAATATGCTCATCTCAGTGACAGCTCCACATCCTCTAACAACCTGGTGCCTTTTTGACTTTTGAGGGTTTTTTTTTTGTTTGTTTGTTTTGGTTTACTATATATTACATAGGATGTGGGTAGTTGTCCCTGGAACCGATTGGATATAGATTTATACGTATATGCATAGTTGTTTTGGTCCAATCTGAAACAATGTAACTAAGTAAAAATATTCATACCTGGAATTCTGCTTTAATCATTCTAACTGCAGTAAGCAGATATCCGATTGGTTGTTTTGGTTATAAGCTTTTAGTTCATCCCAACATCCCTTGGCTCTTTTGAAAAAGGCTGCCAGTGTAGGAACAGCTGTAAGTTACAAGAACAAATTTGTGTAATAGGAGAATTACATCAGCATGAATTTAGCAGACACATGTAGAGAGAGGTCTGCGTTAATCATGGGGTTTTTGTCAAGCTAATGTTGCAATTCACATCAAAGCATTAAATAACATTGCCAGGAGTCTTGTTTGTGCAAAAATGTCCAGGAACAATTTGCACTCTTTACAAAAATTCTATAAAATGTCAAATGAGAACATTGCATTATGAGGCAGCTTGAAATTCTTTAGTTTTAGTCTGATCACACAAGGGGTTAAGACTACAGGAACAGCAAGCAGAAAGTCAGAAGTGTTCTCTGAGACTCTCCAACACCTTGAGAAATCTCTGCAAATAAATTCTGAAAGATTCTTTAACTGTTCTTGTGCTGATAACTGCAGCTAGCTGATCTCCAGTGTTTAGTAAAGTTTCCTGAATTCCAGGAAAATTAAGGCACACAATGGGGGTTATTTACTAAAACTGAGTGCAAAATCTGGTGCAACTCTGTATAGAAACCAGCTTCCAGGTTTTAATTGTCAAAGCTAAATTGAACAAGCTGAAGTCAGAAGCTGATTGGCTACCATGCACAGCTGCACCAGATTCTGAGTGCACCGGTTTTAGTAAATCTCCCCCTATGAGTTAAGTCCAAAGAGGTGCATGACACCTTCTGGGTTTAGCTCTACTATTTATGTCTGACAGCTTTATAGTACTTCTGAAAGATAGCTATCTCAGTAATTCCAGGAGCTCAATGCTGATCCTTCTGGGCTCTGCATCATGAACAGGAGAGTCGCTGCAGCAGCTATGCCTGCCCCCGCCCATTCACAGAAGCCATGGAATTATGTGAACACATTCACAAAATACCAAGGCTTCTATGAATGGCAGCAGAGGGGAGGGGAGGCCATAGTTGGTCTGTTTGTCTCTCTGCAGTGTTTTTCCAAGAGCAATAAACCTGTCAAATGTAAATATTAGAGATAAGCTCAGGAGAGACCATGCAGCTCCTTGGACTTAAAGAGGGATTCCACCTAAAAAAAAAAAATTATTAAAAGCTAGCAGCTACAAATACTGCAGCGTCTGACTTTTAATAAACGAACACTTACCTGTCCAGGAGTCCAGCAATGTTGGCAGCCGAAGCCGAGCAATAGCTCGGCTCTTGGCTGCTGCCGCCGCCGTTCTCGGTGAGGGAATAAGGAAGTGAAGTGTTGCGGCTTCACTTCCCGGTTCCCTACTGCGCATGCGCGAGTCGCGATGTGCATCCTAAGTGGTCCCCGCTATCTCCTGGGACCTGTGTGTTTCCCAGGAGACAGCGGGGGGGTGGGAGGGTGCTGGAGGGGGCGTGACTCCCGCGGGAGTCTATTTCCGGAAGTGGGTGCAGATACCTGTCTAATACAGGTATCTGCACCCCCCTCCCCCCTGAAAGGTGCCAATTGTGGCACCGAAGGGGTGGAGGAATCAGATGAGTGGAAGTTCCACTTTTGGGTGGAACTCCGCTTTAACTCATAGTGTGCCTTCACTTTTTACAGAGTAGCTGAATTCCTGGAATTCAGCTTTCCAGAGTTCCTTGGGACCAAGCTAGTACAAATAAACTATTTACTTCACTAACAGAGTTAGCAGTTGTGTGCGCTGTATAAGCTATATGTAGCCTCAGCTACATGCAGTATACAGCGCTGTGTTCTGGCAGTGGGACGAGAACATCCCATTCCACTCCCGAAGCAAAAGCGAGTCGGGCTAACCACTGCTTGGCCATTCACAGGAAGCTTTGTATTCTAAGAATGAATTGAAAGCTTCTTCTGATTGGTTGAGTTGGAGATCGTGACACCATCCACCCACCTCTCTGCCCTAGTCAATCAGGGGAACATTTGTATTCATTCATGGAATTGAAAGCTCCCTGTAAATGGCTGAGCAGCACTAAGCCTGACTCTTTTTGGTTCTGGCCGTGAGACAGAAGTTCCTGTCTTGCAGCCGGAACACAGTACTGAGGCTTCATACAATTTATAAAGCACACACAGCAGCATCTGTTACTGAAGCTAATAGTTTGTTTGGACTTTGGTGCAAAGGAATTATTTAGAGTGGTTGTACACCCTTACAAAAAGGCTAGCCTCAGGCGATACACAGAGATAAAACAAATTCTCCTACATAAGTTGTACCCATTTATTTGCAACCCTTTCCTTTCTACAGCCTCCCAAGACTCATTTTACAGTGAGGAGAGCTCTGATTGGAGGGAAGGGACACACCCCTCCACACAGTACACTGGGAGCATGCACAGCTGTGGCTTTTAAACATAGGCTGTGTGCAGGAGCTTTCTTTCCTCACTACCAACGATTTCTTGGGATCTGGAAAAGCTGTCATTAAGGACTAATGTAGGTAACAAAGGAGGCAGCAGAGGGAATCACACTTTAGATAGAGGCAGGTACACACTATAAGAGGATATGCTTTGTTCGAATTTCACATCTGAGATTTACAATCACTAGATGCTGGAGATCAGCTTTAAGTTAAAATGGAATGCTGAGGGTTGAATACGAATTTAAAGTGATTGTAAAGGTACATTTTTTTTTTTCTTAAAATAACAAACGTCATACATACCTGCTCTGTGCAGGGTTTTTGCATAGAGGGGCCCTAATCCTCCTCTTCTGGGGTCCCCTGGTGGTGTTCCTGGCTCCTCTTCCTCATCGAGTGCCCCCACGGAGAGCCGATTTCCATGGGGGCACTCGCGCGCGCTCCCTCGAGTCCTGCTGCTGCGACCATCGACACAGACAGTAGGACTCGGCCAATGGCCAATCAATCTATCCAATGAGGACCCGAAACAGCGGCTGGAGTTGCTGGACTTGTTTTCGTCGCTGGAACGATTGGGCTCAGGTAAGAAAAGGGGGGCTCTGGGGGGGGGCAGGTGCACCACAAAAGGTTTGAGACTTTACTACTCCTTTGAGAATGTGGGTTCGGATAGAGCAGTGCCTGACCAGTATAGCCTGAATTTTCACAGGCTCGGTTTCATGGCCATCCATTAAAGAAGTCTGCCAGCAACTATCATGATTTAGTAAGAGGCGCAAAAGTCCAATCGATAAATTTCTAGTGTCAGTTATAATGCAGAAATTTCATTCCAGACTTGCGTGTTCATGACAATGCTTGGGAAGGGTTAAAATTTTCTGGTCAGTTCAGGTTTGCAGCAAAGTAATCCCAAATAGTCAATAGATTTTATCACCAGTTTTTACCAATAACCCACCCTTGCCCATGCTTATGTCATGTTAAAGACTAACATGGGATAAACACATCAAAACCTGGCATTTTAATACTACTGTCCAAGTTGTTATGGGCCTGCTACTATAATTTCCTGTGCATTGTTTATTGAGCAAAATGACAAGGTTATGTGACCTTTGCATGAACATTGTGAAAGATGAACTATCAGTAATGCCTACAATAATAAATCAGGCCTTTACATTTCTTATCTTGCACTGGAGTCATGAAAATGGGAACCTGGTTTGTAAGATGACACAGGAAGTTATTGTTGAATTGCTAAAGTCTTTTGTTCTCCAAGTCACCTAAACAACAGTCCATGACCCAAGTAGTATCAGATCTTACAAAATCCATCCTTATTGATTGAGGCCCCCATTCACAGCATAAGATTTGCACATAACTGTGATTCAGAAGAGCAGGCCACTAATGTGTACCATCCATTGAAATACATCATGTCACTGACATCTAAAGGCTCAATTGTGTATTACAATGTCAAAACCTTTGATACTTGATAACATTCTGCTGAAAACTGCTAAATATTTGGTAAAAGCTTGCTTGAGCATTAAGGCCAAAACATATCCCTTGCAGCGGAGCTGCATATTCATTCCAAGGGTTAATTGCTTGTTTAGGTCTAGGCGGCTTGTTAGAGTAGATTTACTCACTGGTCCCTGCAGCATCTTCTCCCCTTTGCTCCTGATGGTGGACTGTCACTCAGCATCGTGTCCAATGCATTGGAGCATAGGGGAGAGTTGTCTGCCAGGGAAGGCAGGTAAAGATGAAACGACTTATTTCTCCCAGGACTAAAAAAGCAATAAACCCTTGCAGTGTGGGTTTTACTTTTCTTTTTTTTTCAGTTATCAACACACTCAGCTAATACCACTACCTGGGGAAGGGAGTTTCACACTTTTACTGCTCCACTGATACTAGTTAGGATTAAAGCTCAGTTCCAGGCATTCAGCTCCTTTGTAAAAAAGTGATGGCAGGTCCAAGAGGTGCATGACATCTCATGGACTTACCTCTATTATTTATTTCTGACAGGTTTATAGTACTTCCAGAAGACATCTATTGCTGCATTTCTGAAGGCTCAATGCTGATCCTTCAAGTGTCAGCATCTTCAACAGGAGAGTCACTGCAGATTCTATGCCTGCCCCTCCTCTGGCCCAATCACAAAAGCCTTTGTATTATGTGAACTCATTCACAAAATACAAAGGCTTCCCTGAATGGGCAGCAGAGGAGAGGGAATAGCTGCTGTGTGCCTCTCCTCTCTCAAAGCCCTAAGTATCATTCCTGGCACAGCAATAAACCTGTCAGATTTAAAGAGTAGAGAGATAAGTTCAGGAGATGTCATGCACCTCTTTGGCCTTAACTCATAGCGTGCCTGCACTTTTTAAATCACCTTTCCTCCAATCTTGAATTTTGGCTGTGTCTTCTTGATGTTATAATACAGGTTATTACATAATCTCTTTTGATATATTTGCACATTGTGATCTTACCCCCTCCTAAGCGCCCCTTCTCCAGAGTGAATGAATATAAATCTTTGCAATTGTTCCTCCTAACTGAGGTCCTTGAACACCCTTATTTTTGTCCCTTTCTAGTTCAAGGACATCCTTTATGGATAACTGATCCATATTTAAGATGAGGCCAAACCAGTGTTTTGTAAAGGGCTATAATTATTAATCTACAGTATCTCACAAAAGTGAGTACACCCCTCACATTTTTGTAAATATTTTATTCTATCTTTCCATGTGACAACACTGAAGAAATTACACTTTGCTACAATGTAAAGTAGTGAGTGTACAGCTTGTATAACTGTGTAAATTTGCTGTCCCCTCAAAATAACAACACACAGCCATTAATGTCTAAACCGCTGGCAATATGAATAAGTACACCCCTAAGTGAAAATGTCCAAATTGGGCCCAAAGTGTCAACATTTTGTGTGGCCATCATTATTTTCTAGCACTGCCCTCTTGGGCATGGAGTTCACCAGAGCTTCACAGGTTGCCACTGGAGTCCTCTTCCACTCCTCCATGACGGAGCTGGTGGATATTAGAGACCTTGCGCTCCTCCACCTTCCATTTGAGGATGCCCCACAGATGCTCAATAGGGTTTAGGTCTGGGGACATGCTTGGCCGGTCCATCACCTTTACCCTCAGCTTCTTTAGCAAGGCAGTGGTCACCTTGGAGGTGTGTTTGGTGTCGTTGTGTTGAAATACTGCCCTGCAGCACAGTCTCCGAAAAGAGGGGATCATGCTCTGCTTCAGTACACGTTGACATTCATGGTTCCCTCCATGAACTGTAGCTCCCCAGTGCCGGCAGCACTCATGCAGCCCCAGACCATGACACTCCCACCACCATGCTTGACTGTAGGCAAGACACACTTGTCTTTGTACTCCTTACCTGGTTGCCACCACACATGCTTGATAACATTTGAACCAAATAAGTTTATCTTGGTCTCATCAGACCACAGGACATGGTTCCAGTAATCCACGTCCTTAGTCTGCTTGTCTTCAGCAAACTGTTCACGGGCTTTCTTGTGCGTTATCTTTAGAATAGGCTTCCTTCTGGGACGACAGCCATGCAGACCAATTTGATGCAGTGTGCGGCGTATGGTCTGAGCACTGACAGGCTGAACCCCACCTCTTCAACCTATGCAGCAATGCTGGCAGCACTCATTCGTCTATTTCCCAAAGACAACCTCTGGATATGACACTGAGCACATGCACTCAACTTCTTTGGTTGACCATGGAGAGGCCTGTTCTGAGTAGAACCTGTCCTGTTAAACCATTGTATGGTCTTGGCCACCGTGCTGCAGCTCAGTTTCAGGGTCTTGGCAATCTTCTTATAGCCTAGGCCATCTTTATGTAGAGCAACAATTATTTTTTTCAGATCCTCAGAGAGTTCTTTGCCAAGAGGTACCATGTTGAACTTCCAGTGACCAGTATGAGAGAGTGAGAGCGATAACACCAAATTTAACACACCTGCTCCCTATTCACACCTGAGACCTTGTAACACTAATGAGTCACATGACACCAGGGAGGGAAAATGGCTAATTGAGCCCAATGTGGACATTTTCACGTAGGGGTGTACTCACTTTTGTTGCCAGCAGTTTAGACATTAATGGCTGTGTGTCGAGTTATTTTGAGAGGACAGCAAATTTACAGTTATACAAGCTGTACACTCACTACTTTACATTGTAGCAAAGTGCAATTTCTTCAGTGTTGTCACAAGAAAAGATATAATAAAATATTTACAAAAATCAGGGGTCTACTCACTTTTGTGAGATACTGTATATCTTAAATGTATTCTGTTTATAATGTATGACAGAATTCTGCCAGTTGTTAGCTTCAGATTTGTATTGCATGGTACTGACTTAGGTCTGTGATCTACAAGCGCCCCCAGATCTTTTATCCATCACAGATTCTCTCTGAGGAGCCCATCTCTGAGTATTTTGCAAGCATATTTTAAAATGCAAGTGTACAACTGCATTTTTTAATAGTTAACCTCTTCTACCACGTACCTTCTGAAAGAACTGTGGGAGGTGGGCAATGCGTTTATTGCACTTATGTCCATGCCGTTCTTTTTGGGATACAGTCTTTCCAAACTCAAATGGAGCTCAACTGTACTTCTGAAAAGCATGGCTTTCTTTTTAATGTTGCCAAGGGTACACACCTTTAAGAGAGTAGTATGGGTTTGTTTTGTTAAATTATACTTACCTAGGTGGATTCAGCATTGACGCAATGCAGCACCTGTCCCCTGCCATCACTAAGGGTGAGAACACCGCTGATCGCTCAGTTCTCCCCACAGCTCTGAGCACTGCCAGTCACTGGCTCTCTGCTCTGCACCCCCACGCCCCGACTCATTGGAGCGCTAGGCTGTGGAGGGGGCTGGTGCGGCTGGCTCAGGCTCTCACTGGCTTGTTGAGAGGCGGAGCCAGGTGCCAAGCCAAGCTGCTGGATGAACCCTGACCATATGTCACAATCTTTCCCCAGCCAGCACCAGCTCTGTGACTTCAGCCCGCTGTTGGATGGAAACAGGTCACAGGAGTGCAGAACGTACTTCTTTAATTAAAAGGATGCATTTTAATTGCCAACCGCAACTGAAAATATTAGAGCCTGGCTGAACCAAAGTACTGAAGCCAGAGATAACCAAGCAATCAGCCATGGCAGTTTGTCATTCAGAAAAGGGAATTTTATGGTGCAGATGGTAAAGTACTTTTAGAAAACATTCCAGGGACAAATATTAAAAACCAAGTTGGTCTACAAAAAAATCTAGGAATCTTTTTTTTTGTAACCCATCTATGTAATAACACAGAAGGGTCCTCTTATCACAATGCACATCTATCCTTTCCAGGTTTCACCTTTGCTGCCACCTGCTGGTAAAACCACTTTCTGTGGCACCGCCATAGTGATGCTTTAAGAGTCCTTTAAATTTTTATGGTCAAAGGGGTGTTTACTTGTGTGGCCGTGCTCAACACCCCTCTGAAGAGAGATCTGTGGTGGATCACGTCGGATGCATTGAACTGGTGGCTCAGAGGCAATGTGTTGCCTCCTCACCACCTGTGTTAAACTTTGAAAGGCCACAGCACCATGCCACAACCGTGCGCAGTACACACAGTTGAGGCGTGGCCCCATTTAATTGAATGGGTCATGTTTGGCAGGGACTTTTTTTTTTTTTAAACTGTGCCACACTGCACTGTGGCAATGTGTGCCAATATGGCCGCTGGCTATGCTAACTTGTGGCTAGGTGGTAGGGGCCAGTAAAAATACTGATTGACTGCTGTTTTTACCAACCCTTCGCCCACTGTGTAAACAAGGCCATAATTCAGTCATATAAAAACCATGAAACTTTAGCAGGATAGGTGGTGCCACTTTAAATTAACAAGGGGATTTTTGAGAAGGAAACACTCCATGGTTACTCCAGAAACTTCGGAGGGAACCAGCTACTAGATCAGCCTCTCTCAACCTTGTCAACACAGAGGAACCCTTAAAATAACTTTCCAGTCTCAGTGAACTCCTGCTAAAAATAACTATATCTACAACTCATGAGACATTCGTGTGATGGGATGCTCCTTACACTTGTGGTCATCGGGAGTAATTGCCCCATTAGGTAGCATAAGATCAATCGTGTCAGTGGAAACAGAGAGGCAGAAATTGCTCAATTCTCAAGGAACCCCTAGCAACCTCTGGATGAGCCCTTGGGTTCTATGGAACCCTGCACTAGATGGTTTTGATTCGTTTTTCAATGAAACACACAGGTTGGATGACCGATTTGCACGTCAGGATCCCTGTGAACCTCCACCAAAGCTTCCTCTGGCTTCACCCTGTCCAGGTATAGTTCACAATCTTTCAGGTTACACCAGGTCCCATTCCTTAAAATATATATATATGTACTCAACATTCTAAAGAACAAAATACAAGATCATTAGTCTAAGGGGTTACAAATATTCACTTTATTATAAATAAGAAATACTGATTTATACATAAAAAATGTGTAGTGTTTTGTTGAACCCCTTTCTTCCCTGGACAAAAAAAAATGACCACAAATGACCCCCCCTTCCCTTCCCTCTTCTGAACAAGTTGTCCATAAAAGTCCAATATTAGAACACAGTTAACCAAGAGAGCAGAGGGGCACACTACTTCAAGGCCACATGGTTTTCTATGGCAGTTTCCTGGTGGAAAGGGTCTTCAATTGTGGATCAAATAAGCAGAGGTTTCAAAAGGTGTCATGAGACCGAGAAGAAACACTGACACAAGTTAGGGGGCAATGAGGCTTTTCAGTGATGGGGTGAATTTAGCTTTTTTTATGTAAACCCACACAAGTGTCTTTGCTCCTAAATGGGTATGTTACATAGTGTTTCTGGGGAGAGGGTCAGCGAGAGGAAATAAAGAACTGGAGGGCTTGTGACAGCTTAAAAAGACAACTGTTAGCTATGAATGAACTACCCCTTTCCTCCCTCTGACCTCACTTCCCCGTCCTGGCCAGAAATATATTTACAGAGATAAGAAACAAAATAGACATTCAACTTAGTGTTATAATCTGGATACAAAAAATAAAACACTCACAGGAATCAAGCAAATTCAAAATTATTTATAGCACCAGTGTCATTTAAAAAGGGATTTTACTCTCCACATTCTCCCCAAATTGGAGATGATATGCAGAGTGTCCTTCAGATGAGAGATTGCTGTATAGAAAGACTGGGTGTAACAGAGCTGTGCTTTCTCAGAGCTGTAAGGCTAATGTCACACCAGGGGTCTCACCACTTGCCATGTCCAGCTTACATTCCATGCAAGTAAAACGTGACTTGTACTGATTTTGAACATATAGAGAGAATAAGTGGCAGGTACTGTATCTATTGCTAGACTACAAGGATATAGAATATGCCTGTGTGACATAAGGCTAAAAGGGGAAATGAATTACAAATCAGATAATTTCGTCAGCAGTGTTTCTCCTTAACAAAAAAGTCCCAAAATTCGTTTGGATATCACTGTGGGAAGGACAGCTTGGCAGAACTATGATGTTGTGCTACATTAGTAAAGATGTTCTTTTTGGCAGACATGGACAAATACCGAGGTCAGGTAGGCAATGATCTGCGTGCATAAACTGACTTGTCTTCTGACATCTATTATAGATGAAAAGGGGCCAACCAACAAAAACGTGAACGTGTCACAGCTGCTGCCCCTTTTTAGTGTAAAACACTATATATGTGCAAGAAATAATAAAGGTAGGTGCCAGCCCTTTAATTTACAAGTGACTGAAACACAAATACGTATACACAAATGCAAAAAGAAATTTAGATCAAATGGTGAGTCCCTATTTACAATTCAAACAAATCCATAAAGAATAATATAAATTGAGATATGTCTTATGTCATATATATATATATATATGACATATCTAACAATTTATATTACAGTAAAACTTTGGTTTGAGAGCGTTTTGCAAGACAAGCTAAATTTTTAAATACATTTTGACTTGATATACAAGCGATGTCTTGATATACAAGTAGCGTCATGTCACAACTGAGTCTAAAAGAGAAGAGAGGCACCTCTAAGTGTAGCAATATGATTACATTTAATGAAGGTACAACATTTAGCAACATATTGCTACACTTAGAGGCACCTCTCTTCTCTTTTATACTCTGTAGCTCCTGCTGGATTTTGCTTCTAATCTCCTTGTGGAAGCATCCATTTGTGGATGGACATTTTATGGTTACACAACCTAGTCACATTGCTATAATCTTTTATATGGAATATAAACTGAAGGACCTATGAATAAATGGTTGTGGAACGAATCATTTGAGCTTCCATTATTTCTTATGGGGAAATTCGCTTTTAATATACAAGTGCTTTGGATTACAAGCATATTTCTGGAAACGAATTATGCTCGCAATCCAAGGTTTTACCGTATTGTTTATAGATTTGTTTGAATTGTGAAAAGGGACTCACCATTGGATCTAAGTTTCTTTTTGCACTTGAGTATATGTTTCAAATACTTGTAATTTTAAGGGCTAGTGCCTACCTTTATTTTTTTTCTTGCATATAAAAAAAAAACACCTATGCCTGGCTCCTGAATTGCACATTATATTGTCAAACCTGCCATTCTGAATTTTAGGTATACCCGCAAAACAGTTATAATTACACTAAAATTCTTAAATGGTACACATTTCTTTAAAACACATTAAAAAAAAAATTTGTGAATAATTAAAATAAAATGGTTTCTGCACCCTGTTGCTTTCAGGCATATTGACTCTTGAAAAATTTGAAATGTCTCTTACGATTGTCCGGATGGTGCAGTTATCAAAATTCTCTTCCTTAGTTGTTTAGCCGGAGTGCTTCTAAACACACCTACTAATGATAAAGGAATAGTAGGGGTAGTGTCATAATAAACACACCACTGAGACAGCTGTGAAAGATTGACTACCCACTTCAAGAGACAACAGTGCATAAAGCAAGTGCAAGACCCACTCTAATGTCTTCTTAAGATTATTATATTTGGGGTCTTCGAAAAGCATTCTGCAGATTTTTTTTTTTTTTTTTTTGTAAATTTAACAATGGAGTAACAAACATTATGAATTTGGCCATGCTGGCAGTCTACGCCACACAAAGTATTCTAAATGTACCAAATTTGGTGTGATCTTAAATGTTTTTTACAAGCTGACTATAAAAAACAGAACTAGTCATTGAATTACAATGGGCAAAACCTGCAATAGGTGAGTATTTCACCTGAAAAGTTATAATACAGAATGAAAGATCAGTTCCTTTCTTTGTCGTGAATAGTGGCTATTTTAATAATTATAATAAAATAAGAATCTACTATACTACAGAGTGCAGAAATCTCAAATATATAGCTATGGACTGGATATAAACACCTCCTCTGATACTGCTGACATATAAACTATTGTAAAAGGAATATATACATTATGGCAACTAAATAAAAATATTCCAGTGAATCTTAAATGGGCAAGGACAGGAGTCACCTCTGGCTGCTGATTACCTATAGACTTCATTTGGCTTTATGACGGGTAACTTGTTTAAATGTTGCTACAATTATATCTGGTGACCTCTTGCTACCGTGCCATGAACACTTTGCTAGTTGAACTCCTGAGAGCTGGGTGCCTTTTAGGGTACAGTTCTGAGATGCCAATGCATTTATATAACCTGTCTTAATGGCTTGCCCCAGCTTCCATGCAGCTACATTTACAGCAATGCATTAAACTAGCTCACTGCAAACAAGGGTATTTTATTCTAGTCTCGATTTTGGGGCCCTTCTATACAGCAATGAACAGAAGCCTGTACTCTTATCATTGTCAGGGATAATACTGACTGTGTGGCTAAGCTTTAGGGCAGGAGGCCAGGCAGTAGGTTAGTTGAAGGGAATGGAAGGCAAGAGGAGTGTATTACAAGGAACACGTGGCATCCTGCTAATTTTCCGGAGCAATAGGCCCTAATTTTCTAGAAGGAGAAAAGCATAGCTTTATTAACCACTTCTGTGCCACAAGGCACTTGAATGTATTGCATTGAAGAAATAGCTACTGCTGAACCGGTTAACCCTTCCTAGAATTTGTCCCTTGGCTAACACTGCAAACCACCATGTGTGGTGGCCCAGTGGTTTTATTAGGTTGTGTAGAGGCCTGGAAATAGCTTGCTCTCTCAGTTATATATTTCTCTGGAGGAAGGAGAGCAGCAAGCTCAGACAGATGCCTCTGGTATATTCGGTACGGTACACAGTTCAGGTGAAGTAATATATTTCCAATTATGGCCCCCATACAGTTCAATATTTTGGAGGGCGCAGTGTGAATGGCGTGTAGGACAGACAAGTCTGGGATTGGTGAGTAATAAGGCACTTCACAGCCAAAACATGGAGGTTGGTGAGGAAGGAAGTTTGGCTAAGCTCCTCCCTTTCTTCCCAGAGGCATTAGGGCTTCTCGATGATGGGAGTGTTGTAGCAGCCAGGAGGCAGTGTGTTTTTAATGTCCTCAAGGTTATTGATGTCTTTAATGATCTGGTCAATATCTTGCTGATAGGAAAGTAGTGCTGCGTCCTGCGACCGTGCCGACTCCTCCAGCTGTGCCACCTTCTTGTCTAGATCGCTGTCACGGAGCTGGGACTTGGCATCCTCCAATGTCCTTTCCAGCTCATTAAGCTTTGATACATCCACAGAATCCAGCTTACCTATTATTCAAAGAAAGAAAAATTATACTTTGTAATCACTGAAAATGGAATGCTACCTATTTTTTTTCTTTTTGCAAAGTTTGGGTAGATGTTGCTGCTATCCTAGCGCTTAAATGGCTGAAGCGCCTTTGTTGATAGCTGCATCCAGTTCCCTAGAAATCCCTGAACTATGGGCACAGATGACAATGTAGTACAAATAAGCCTGCCCATCCTTCTAAAGCTGTACATCTCAACTCATACAGACAAAGCTCAAAGATGTACATCCCAAATCATACATACAGACAAAGCTCATAAAGATGTACATCTAAAATCATACATACAAAGCTCATAAAGATGTACATCTCAACTCGTACATACAGGACAAAGCTCATAAAGATGTACATCCCAACTCATACATACAAAGCACACATGAGACTCTTAGACAATTTGTTACCAAGCTGGTTGAGCAAATCATTGATCGTTGTGAGGACGCTGTTGACCGACTGTTTTGCTTTCCTGGCGTTTTGTTCAGCTTCTTCTGCTGCGTCAGTGGCCTGGAGGAAGGCAGAAGCCATTATACACAGGTGGCATGCAATGCAATTCCCCCAATTTTCCATTTATCTTCAGAAAGCTTACCATGTTAGCCATCATCATGTCATTGTCTGCTTCGGACTGCTTCTTCTTCAGCTGGTTCTCAGCATCTTGCAGTTGGCGCAACATGTCCTGCAGCTCTCCGTCCAAACCCGTCACATCCTGGTATGTTTTGTCAGCATCTGCTTTGGCTGCAGCAGCATCCTAAATGATAACAGAGATGGTCAAAAAAACACAAAGGGATTAAAAACCAAAAAAAAGACAATTTTTGATGTATGTTACACTTAAAAAAACATTCATAAGAGAAACCATAAAGGCTGCCATGGCCGATCTTCTAAAAATGCCAGTTTCCAGCCTATTCTAGTATCCTCTCTTCTCAGTATAAAATGAGTCACTTACCTCTTTCAATGCAAATTGGAAAAGTCAGAACTTCTTATGTGCATAATTGTTCTGGGTGAGACAAAGCACTGAAGCAATAGAATCAGTATGACAGCAATGAAACTTGCATTTGCAGGTGACATGTCAGCAACAGCAACTTCCATTTTGTTTTTCAGGAAAAGTTTTCTTTAAAGGGGTTGTAAACCCTCAAGGTTTTTCACCTTGGTGCATTCTATGCATTAAGGAGAAAAACCTTCTGTGCTGCCACTCCCCAGAGCCCCTCTTTTACTTACCTGACCCCGATCTTTCCAGCGACGAGAACGAGCCCAGAAGCTCCAGCCGCTGTCTCAGATCCTCATTGGATAAATTGATAGCAGCAGCCATTGGCTCCCGTTGCTGTCAATCAAATCCAGTGACACAGGCGCCCCCTCCCAAGTCCTGCTGTCTGTGTCAATGGATGCAGCAGCAGGACTCGGGAGAGTGCCTGCAGGAGCGTCCCCTTGGAATGCGGGTTTCCGAAGGGGGAATAGATGCAGGGAGGAGCCAGGTATCTGCATGTCTCTTTACACAAATAGGTTCGTTTCTGAATTTAGGACAGCTGAATTTCAAAATGTTCATTAGGACATTTTCCTTACTGCACTTTCTACCACAGCAAAGTGTTTAAGGCAACTGTATGTGGATAGGAATATTAAAGTAGAACTAAAAGGCAAAACTTTTTTCATTTTGGATTTAGCAAGGGAGGGTTATAGCCCCTGTCAGATTTTTTTTTTTCTTTTTTGCGCCATTTATGTCTCATTGTGGAGATTTCGGCCTTGGAGGAATTAGCTCTCCTAAATGTCTCCTACCTTCTGAATAGTAGGACAGGAGCGTGGGTATCACAAGAGTAGAGGATAAAAATGACAAATATTTTGGCAGGTAAAACAGTGATATATAAGGCAGCAGTGTGATTCAAGGGGAGGAGGGCAGAGAGCCAGAGCATTGTGTGTATAAGAAAGCAGTGTGATCCAGGGGGAGGGGGGCAGAGGGCCGAAGCATTGTGTGTATAAGGCAGCAGTGTGATCCAGGGGGAGGAGGGCAGAGAGCAGGAGCATTGTGTGTATAAGGCAGAAGTTTGATCCAGGGGGAAGGGGGCAGAGAGCCAAAGCAGTGTGTGTATAAGGTAGCAGTGTGATCCAAGGGGAGGAGGGCAGAGAGCTGAAGCATTTTGTGTATAAGGCAGCAGTGTGATCCAGGGGGAGGGGGGCAGAGAGCCGAACCACTGTGTTTATACGGCAGTAGTGTGATCCAGGGGGAGGGGCAGAGAGCCAAAGCATTGTGTGTATAATGCAGCAGTGTGATCCAGGGGGAGGGGGCAGAGAGCCCGAGCATTGTGTGTATAAGGCAGCAATGTGATCCAAGGGGAGGTGGGCAGAGAGCTGAAGCATTGTGTGTATAAGGCAGCAGTGTGCTCTAGGGGGAGGGGGGCAGAGAGCCGAAGAATTGTGTGTACAAGGCAGCAGTGTGATCCAGGGGGAGAGGGGCAGAGAGCCAGAGCATTGGAGCATTATGTGTATAAGGCATGTAAAAAAATCATGTTCGTGATCCAAGGGATTCAAAATTATGAGTTTAGTGGTCCGTGAGGTATGAAAGGTTGGTCACCACTGACCTAGCCCACTACAACCAGACTGGGAAGCCTTGTCACACTGTACCGTAGGAGGGAATCACAATTTCCTATTAAATTACACTGTTCTCAGTGACCTCTCACTCTCTGTAAACTACACAGGGCAATGATCTGAGCCTAGAACACTTTGCATAAGATTATAATTTATGCATTTATATAAGCAGAATGCCAAGTAAACACATTTTTCAGCCTCCAGACTGCGTCTGTATGAGTGTACTTACAGTAGATTTGCCTTCTAATGCAGAGCAACCTCCTCCAGCCTGCACTCTTATTAATGTGCAGATAGCAAAACTGCCTTGTTTTCCTGAAAGCTCAACCTACAAGCTTACAATTAGATGTGCTGTTTTTCTGCTTTGACTGGACAGAACAGAAAACAGATCCTAAGCTGATAATAACTAGACAGGAAAGCTTGACATTTCTGAGAAATACTCAGTAGACCAGATGTGTGCAGCGTCAGGAGAACAAAGCACTTTCATCTCAGACATTAGACAAGCAGAAAACACAGGAGGAGTCAATATGGGACACAGACACCCTAGTATATCTACCCTCTATTTATCAGGTGCTTCTTCACTATGTGATTATATAGCACTGCCTATAAAGGGAGTTTCTCACCTGCAGAAAACTACGTTCTTGTAAATGTGACTTTACATACAAATAATGAAGACAACCATAGACAATACACATGCTAAAAGGTAGCCACAGACATGAGATAATCATGGGCCAATTTACACTGATCAGCCATAACATTATGACCCACTAACAGGTAAAGTGAATAACACTGATTAGCTTGTGACAATGGCACCTGAAAGTGGGAAGGATATGTCAGGCAGCAAGTGAACATTTAGTCCCTGAAGTGGATTTGTTGAAAGTAGAAAAAAACAAAAACAAAATGGGCAGGTGTAGAGATTCGAGTGACTTGACCGATCAATCACTTTTTCTTTCACATCATGCGGATGGCAGGGGGTGTGTGCCTCTCTTACCTGAAGAAGAGATGACACCAGGATGCAGGATGGGAAGTCCTATTCACGGAGGCCCCACCTCACAGGCCTTGGCTGGTGCCAGATACCACAGCGTGCCTTCAGAGATCTAGTGGAGTTAATGCTTCGAAAGGCTAGGGGTGTTTTGGGGGCAAAAGTGGGACCTACTCAATATTAGGTGGGTGGTCATAATGTTATGGCTGATCGGTGTATATCTTCAGGTATTAGCATACACCACTGACTGACCTTTTCTAAGGGCAATACTATTATCAGCTGGGTTGGATGTTCTGGTTTATTGAAAGATAAGGTTGTAACTGGGGATGTCTGGCCACTCAATCCTCAATGATGCCTGCTGCATACCAACCCTCCACCACCTGATGGGATTACACCCAATCTGAGCACAGTCCTGCCCTCAGCTGGGCTCCCAATGGCTGCGGGCAATGGGCTTTGACTATAATCTTAGTATGGACAAATGCAGCCCAGCTGTCGCCTGCGCACTGAAAATGAAAAAAATATTTAAATGGATGCCGGTACCGCCAAGCAAAATGTAGTTGACCTATTTTTATTTACTCCACAGGGACAGCGTGTCAGGGAATATTGGGCCCCCTTTCCCTTGGGGCCTGTGTGCCCCGTACACATGGATGATAAGTCACTGGCACATGGGGTGATTAGGGTGTGCCCTAGTGTGAATATAAGGCAGGCAGAATCACACTGCTGCCTTATATATCAGGATTAGTTATAACAGAGGGGCTGTTAGTGACAATTGCTAATCTTTCTTTTCAACTAATCGTGGCGGGGGGATAAAGGAGAGCTGTGGATGACGGAAGCTCATAAGCTGACCACTGTACCACTAAGCAGCCCTGATTATCATGGTCAGCTCACAGAGGGACACACAGGAAGTGGCAGGATCGGCCAGGTTTTTTACAGTTTAGAGAGGCAGGTTAGACAGCATAAGCACTGTGCTGTTTAATCTGCTAATAAGGGACCAGAATTTTTTAATTTTTTTTTAGGGTTACAAACACTTTAATTTTGACATCAAATTTCGATTTAGTTACAGTCTTTTGACTAAAATTTTTTTTGTTATCTGATTGGTTTTAGTAGTATTTTAGTCGACTAAAACCTCCAGTATATTCTATTTGTCTAAAATCGAATGGGTTTAGTTAAATTGTAATGCATTATTTAAAGCATAGTTCCACCCTCAAAAAAGTTTTTTTTTTTTAAAGTCAGCAGCTACAAACACTGTAGCTGCTGACATTTAATAAGGACAATTACCTGTCTGAGGCCGATCTATCCATCGGATGAGGTGCAGGCGCTGCCACTGTAACTAAGGGAAACCAGCAGTGGAGCCTTCAGGTGTCATAGACGGCTTCCTACTGCGCATGCGCGAGTCGCGCAACGCTTTCTAAATGGCCCCGTTGTCTTCTGGGACACGCACAGGTCCCAGAAAGCAGCCGGAGGGGGGGGGGGGGCATAGCCAGAAGAGTAAATAACGTACCTCGCCGCCGCAAGGCTGGGATGGAAGTTCACCTTTTTACTACATTAAGAAAAAAAAAAAAAAATTGTATATCCAAAAACAAGGGGTGGTCTTTCGTTTAAGAACAAGTATTAAAGTTGGGTAGAACTCCGCTTTAAGCATTTCTTTAGATTTGCCAAACTCATTATATGCTTCTGGAGTGAAACATCTAATATGTTATTATTTCTGGTATTAAGGTTTGAACATGCACTACAGAGATTTAACCGTTGCAATATATAACGTCTTTATAAATAAAACCAAGATTCATAAAGAAATATATTGCTTTTTGACAAGCAGATGTACAACTTAAAAATATAGAAAACCCAAAAAAACTGCAAACTCTATTGGCTGTAATGCCATTGCACATATTACCTGAATATATTACCAATATTAAATATTAAGAAAAAAAAAATAAGAAAAGCCTTTTTCTTATAGCAGCTAAGTAGATGCCCCCTACTTATTCTTATGTGGTAGTGCAGTGTTAATTTTTACGTCAAATTTTAATTTAGTTTTAGATATATTCTTTTGTATTTTAGTCTTTTGACAAAAATGCCATTTTAGTTTTAGTTGTATTTTAGTCTTTTGACAAAAATGCCATTTTAGTTTTAGTCCTATTTTAGTCTTTTGACTAAAATGCCATTTTAGTCCTATTTTAGTCTTTTGACTAAAATGCCATTTTAGTTGTATTCTAGTCATCTCAATTGTTTTAGTCGTATTTAGTCGACTAAAATAGTATTAAATTTAGTAGACTAAATTAACACCAGTGTGCCCAGGCACGCCCGACACACCCTGTGTGTAAGCTTATGTACATTAGCAATCATCTACCCAATTATTCGGTGGCTGGACATTTTGACCGCTCTAATGTGTACGGCAAGAACCTTGATCAGATTAGAGCAGCACCTATTTTTAAACAGTATCCTATTTCAATCAAGTATGATTGCACAGTACTGTTGTCTAGTCAGAACCACCTGTGTAAATTGTATTCTGGAACTACCACAATCCTCAGACAGCATAGCACATCTTGATTTTAAACTGTATGGCTAGGAAGTCTTGTGATATGGAGAGACTGCCGACATCACATGGCCAGCATTCCAGGATAGGCGGAGCGACGCGCTGACGTCACCTCGTGTGCTACTGTTTATGTCCCAAAAGGACGGGTTTGTCTGATTGCACGCCAGCTGGCACATCAGACTTCAGGCTTTTATTGATGCTACTATTTGTAAGTGTAATACTTTGCTTCTTTTAATAAATTTAATAAGGTTTTACACTATTTGGAGCATTTATATTTTATATGTACTACGTGTATCAACTCATCGGTCTGAATGGTTATGAGACGGTCTGAAGAGTTTGAGTGTGCTCGCTGCATATTGGAATCAAGCTGTG
The DNA here is from genome assembly GCF_042186555.1 of Aquarana catesbeiana. Lineage (NCBI taxonomy): Eukaryota > Metazoa > Chordata > Amphibia > Anura > Ranidae > Aquarana > Aquarana catesbeiana. The sequence continues at coordinate 275,274,164 of NC_133330.1, read as the reverse complement.
CTTTATACTACATGCTTTCCTTGATCCTCTGTAATGGGGGATCACGGTCATCTGGTAAGAAGTGATTTCTTCTAATTTGGTGGTGGATTCAGCACGATGTTTCTAACATCATTTGGAGCCGCCATTGCACATACAGATGGACTTCATCGATTAAGTTTTGAATACTGGTGGACTTCATATTCATTTATAATCCATATAATCAATTATTATGGTTTGCATATATTTTTTGAACAATAGTGGACTACATATTGATTAATTATCATTTATGATTTAAAGGTTTAGCGCGATTCTATTTTTCTCCTAATAATTCCAGGAAGTCTGTCTGCACTGGAAGGTCTTTTTAGTCCAGTATTCTCTGAGCTTGTGCCTTTGGTTTTCCACAGAATCTCGCTGAGGATTAACCGCAGAAACCTAAATGCACTGCAATAAGCGATCTTTAAAGATTCTAGGTGAAGTTTGACTGAGCCAAGGCCTACTGAAATAAGTGGCAATGCAGAAAACTGCATGTAATTCTGCATTTTCGTGTGTTTGTAGTACCTCTGGGAATTTAGTTTCACCAGCATCGCCATCATCCATAGATATGGACAGCTATGGCCAGGAAAAGCCATGGTTGCTCTCTATTTTCCTTTTGGGAGGATCTTGTGATTGTAGTGAAACGCAAGCAACACTTTGCTTACCTTTTGGACAGCATTTGCTATCTTCTCAGCCTCCTCCGCTTTGCTCTTTGCTCCTCTAGCATCAGCATTGGCGTTGCCTAGTGCACTTTCAGCTTGGCGAGTCTTATTGTTGGCTTCAGTGATGATCTGGTTGATGGTAGGGATCTTCCGCAGAGCTGCTTCGGCTGCTGTTTTATTGTCATTCACTCGCTTGTCAAAGTCTGAGTTGGAGAGGAAAAACGGTTACATAATTAATAAAAGAATGAAGAGCAGGAATGACATTACTTTCTTTGACTCATTCCAAAGGCAATCTAAACATAATAAGCTATACATATAAAAAAGCTTCCTAACCTCTCAAGTTGTTCAGTATGTCGTTGGCCTCTTGCAGTGTGGTACGACCTTTCTTTGCTGCCTCCTCAGCTTGGGCTTTTGCAGCATCCGCTCGAGCAAGTAACTGATCAGCAGTCTAAAGAGACAAGGGACAGACGTGAATACAGACCAGCCTGGGCACAAAATAAATAGAAAGCTCAGTGCAGATAAAAAGATCTACTTAACACGGGTGAAAGCAGTTTCAAACAAGCAAAAACACAAATACCTTAAAATGGAACTAGGTGCTCTAATGTAAAAATAACTGCTGGCAGTAGACTTTTAAAACGTCAGAAAATGAAAGCCAATTGGTTACCATGCGCAGCTGCTCCAAATTCTGGCTGATCCAACCTTCAAAAATTCCCCTCACTGTATGTCTCTTCTCTGCAATAAAAGCTCATCTTCTTCTAAAGGTTCACCTTTCTTGGAAAAATTGCTGCTCTCATCTCTCTCCAATACTACTCAAATAAAAGCCTAGGCCAGGGGTACTGAATTAAAATTCACGGAGGTCCGGTTAGTAAAGTTTTCTTCCAGCAGAGGTCCGAACTGCATGTTTGTGCTAAGACTCATATCTTTCACATTACAGCACCCTCTCTGAAACCACTTCTCATCGGCATCTCTACATGAAATCGCACGTGTTCTGGACCCGCAGACGTACACGCCACAATTTAGCACGTGTCCTCAGTCGCCCTCCACATCACCTGCCGTCCACCTCCTTTCACTGTAGTTTTCTCACACTTGACATAAACCCCCTCCAACAGTACTGTCCTAAACTCCCCCCGCCTCCCCACCAATAATTATCCTCAGTCCCCCCATTACAGTTCTTAGACCCATCCATATAACAGTCCTTAGACCCCTCCATATTACAATTCTCAGCCTCCCCAATTCCTCCACCCCCCCATTTCTGTCATAAGCCCCCGCATTACTGTCCTCACCTCTCCCAGTAAAGTACTCAGCGCCCCTCCCCCCACACATTACAATACTCAGCGCGCCCCACCCCCCATTACGGTTCTTAGTTCTCCCACATTACCACCATTCACACTAATGTCCTTAGCCCACCTTACACAGATGGAAGGGCGGGAGGCACAGTAAGTCTGAATGGACGGTGAGAGCTGCAAACTAGTGATTTGTTGCTAGGACCACCCTACATCCTAGCAACCAATCACCTGCTTGTTTACCTCAAGAAGCTCCCTCAATCCCCCCAGAACTGTCCTGCCTCCCACTGTCGGCTCTGCAAGGATGACAGTGGTGATGGTTGGGAGAACAGGTTCCTAAATGGTTCAACCGATGCGGTCCGGATGGGACAGCGATTGGGTCCGGATCCAGACTGTGGTCCGCCTTTTACTGATGCCGAGGCCTAGGCCAAATGGTCATGTGATCTTTTAAAGTGAAGCTTCCTGGATCAGACTAGATGATCCTTCCCTTTAGAGCAACATTGGAAAGGGCTTGTATCAGCATTTACTGTATTAATTGAAGTCATTCTAATAATATTTTTACATTCGTTTAGAAATATTAACATAGGTTTAATTGAACATTTTTTATATGAGTCCATTTTATTACTGCTGGGCTCCAGGGTTAAAAAGGTCCATTGCTCCAAGGCACCCTTTAGTGTCCTTCCTATTTTGTGTACAGATGTCCCACACAATAAAAACTAACAAAGCCTAACCTTGCTAAGTAACAAGACATGATGTTTTCATCGATACTCACTATGAAAGCATACACCTGATTCACACACTCTTATCAGTAGGTGTTGCTTCCTGCCACAAACAGAGTTACCCTAGTGTATTTCTTATTACAATACCACTTCATTTACTTTCGGGAGTAGTCCTTTAAAACACTCTAAATGAGTTCAAATGTTCCCACTAACATGTACAAGGAGGAAAAAAGACATTCTTGGCTCACACTCTGACATACCATAACATGCAATGCTGTATAGATGGAAAAGCCTCAGGACAAACCATGTCAAGATTCAAAGCAGGTGGTGATATTAGAGGGGATTTTCCCTATATTTACTAGGCAACAGACTTAGTACAACAGGTTGGATGGAATATTTCTAGGCTTTCTCACATGACAATAATGCACTTCTGAACATCTGTGTACATTTAATAGTAAAAAAAAAAAACAAAAAAAAAAAAAAAAACTATACAATAAAATAATTAAGACCTCATGCACACTAAAAAATGCTGCTTATACAGGCTTTGGGCATTTTTTTTTCAGTCTGTATAAGCAACTTTATGTCAGCCTATTTGCCCATGCACATTTGGGCATTTACAGGCATATTTGCAGCGATCACAATTGCGTTTTAGAGAGGCAGAAAAAACATTTGCTTCGCATAAGCATGTCCAAATGTGTACATTATGAGCATTGTGAAAAAATTAGCAGAGGGGAAGGTTTTGGAAAAATGGCTTATAAAAGCTAACGCCCATAAACGTGCATACATTTTGTGCAATACAAGCCACAATGAGCATTTGTAACGCTGCTTTTACTACTAGATGTTCAGCCACCTGGTGTGCATGGACTTGCAAAGGGACCGGAAGTGCGTGAAGTAACATGACCAAGTATCACCTCTAACGGTACTTGGTCACGTTACTTAACGCACTTCCGGTCCCGTTGGTTGTTCCGGGTAGGACGGTGGAACACACGCCAGCTACGGGGCTAGCCGCGAGGCACCTTGCAGCCCCAGCACCGGGCCAAGGCACATCTCCATGTAAGCAGCCATTTGGCATATGTATTTTTTAACCTTTAAAACAAACAGGATTACGCTATTGGATCCTTAGTCTCTCTTTCCACATATCCCATCTATGATCTCTGCAGAGGAGGGGTTATCTTTATTCATAGCCTTCATCATTGCAGCAAGCATTATCTTGCTAAAGTTTATTTCGACTCGCTTTTTAATTAACGGAGTCAATGTTCTCTGGTAAGCAGATTTTATATAAGAGCACGTTGGGTGTATTCTTATCAAGCTGGTGAAAGAATATCTACATTTTCTCTGGAATCTGAACACAGAGGCTTATCTGGATTTCTTTAGTGGTTTAATTGGGACATTTTATTCCTTTGCATGCCTTATCTCTGTTTTTTATATAGCCAGTACCACATATTTATATCACTTGTGTATATTCACCTATGGCACATTGCGCTTTATCTGTTTATACAAATGTTCATTGTTTGAGCACAATTCACCAATTAATTTTGTTTGCTTAGTTAATCATTGTTATAGAGCGCCCTCTACACCCTATCAAATGGTGGAAATTGTTAGAAAAGCTACTTTTAAGACTGCATTAGGACTTTTGTGACAGAAGGACAACACAGGAGCACAACTGGGAGACCGCTGTCCAGGGCGACACCATAATGCTAGTGTGGTGATACACTTTAGGAATGAAAAAATAAACATGCTGCACTTTTCTCGGATAGTCACTACCAAATGAAGTATAAATCTATGTGTCAGGGGGCCTTAAAGCGGGGTTCCACTCAAATTTTTAACTTAATCTTACCCCCTTCAGTTAATAGCATAGATGTTCAAATGCCGCACGAAAATTTTTTTTATCGCTGTAATTACCCTTATATTGTACTTTATTGTGGCACTTCCTGTCTCTCCTCCCATGGGAGTAGGCGTGTTTATTGCCTTTCCGCGGCGCCGCACTGTCTCCTGGGAGCTTAGTGTCAGGCTTCCCAAGATTCAGTGCGGAAACAATGATCATGCGTGTGAACAAGCTGTGAATGAACAGCATTCACCGCATCCCGGAAATCAATGCTTGTGGGCTTCACATACCCACAAGCAAGATGGAAACAGCCAGCATCACATTTGTTAAGTTATTCTTCAGTACGAAAACAGACAGAGGCGGAAATATTACACCCAAACTGTGAGTATTATTTTGGGGTTAGCAAAGTGTCTCAATGACCTAAAGAAAAAAAAAAAAAGATTGGTCGCCGGACTCCCGCTTTAAGCATAAGCAGAGCATATATGTCACATGACATGGAACCCTTGAAACATGACATGGACCCACCTGCTGTTCACTTTTGCCTTTGTCAAGCAAACGTTTGACTTCCGCCTCCCGACCCCTCATGTCATCTCGCAGATCTTCATAATCTTTCAATTTCCTGTCAATCAGCATATCCAGCTCTTCAGCCTCCTTCTGAATTTTTCCAGCCTCATTCTTAAAATTAGCGAAACAATTATAGAAGAAAATATATGTAGTTATTCAACATACAACTTTTAAGTCCTAATATTACACTGCTAAGCAATTACTGGATTGTAAGACTAGAACTGGTATTTGGGAGTGGAATGTCAAACATATTTCCCACTTTCAGATTTCATGTGATAGACCACCTCCACCTGAAGGCTGATTATTAATGGCGGAGAACATAATGTTTTATTGTCAATTACTTGTTTTCCATGAATGGTATTCTCCACCTTTTTTGCATGATACTGCTCAATTTACAGAGATTGGGTGTCCATCAGCTACAACTCTTCCAACAACTGACTGTGCTTTTAATATTTCAATAGACAACTGATTTTTGTAGATCTGAGATGAACAACCCTGTCAGTTGTACCAGCCAACATAGCTAAAGGTGGAAAGAACAACATTTCCATTTAACTGACACATTTTCTAACCATTGAGGACATCATATTTTTATTAAGCCAGGTTGTTGGAGTAATCAGATTTGTTTGCCAGTGTTTATTATTGATCTTGATCCCTCTAAGGCTAGGTCTACATTATTGCAGGTGGTTGCGGGAATCACAGCAATTCCTGCACCCGCAGTCAAAGTGCACAGCTCTTTAAAAGCGCAAAGCTGCCATTTATCCTTAATGGCACCCCCAAGCATCTCAAAATGCAGTGCATTTGTGGGTGTGGGAACTGTAAGAAAATTGCATGGTGATTTTGCTGCTGTATTTTTTAATTCAAATAAATGGGCTGCCGTGCCTGCGCAAACGTGGGCTGCAAAACCGCAAGTGTGAACTTACACTAGGGCCTCGTTCAAAAGCATACCCGTACACCTGTCAAATCGGGAGCAGTGGCTATGTCCGTGCAACTGCTGCCCCCACAACTGACTTGAGAAAGGGACTGTTTGCACGGAACAAGGGCAATCGCACAGGTGTACGCTTAAGTATGTCCATTTTAACTAGGCCTAATTGTGCAGGCTCTTTAGACTATAAATCCTGTGCGGCTTGCTACTGTATGGAAAATTTAAACCTGTGATATGCAGAATGTGAACACTGCACACAGGCCTGCAGACTGCAGTGTGTATGGTGTCTACATGAACCTATTGCTTCATTTCTTCGTGAAAAGCTCAAAGGTCCATTTTCAGATTTTTCGCTGACAAGTATGTGGGATGTGAAACCTTTACATCTGATCTTATTTTGCCAGTAAAATCTCCAAAGAAATAGACATAATGACTGCATGTACTTTCTTCTATTTTTCTGCACAGATCAAAGGACAATAAAGATAGATTATGAAATAAACCTTTGCTAGATCTGGATAACATGTTCCCATCAGGCTGAGTATCACATTGCCTGTAGAAGATTTAATGGCTGCAATTCTCCATAATACAATTCAAAAGCTAATCATTAATTCATTAACTTCCCTCTAAGTAATCAGTATTCATTCATCTTTGGAAAGGCAACATTACAAACCTATTTGTGTGCATTCCCACAGCACCTGCCCAGGATTAAATAATCATTAACCTACTACTATAAATCTTTCACTATTAACCCCCATTTATCATCAAAAGGTGGGCAAGCAAAGATGCAGTTTTTCGAACTGAATATCTACAAAACTTTCCCAACACGCACATAGTGTAATTTATGTAAAAGACTGCATTGCTGACCAATAAATGGGTTACTACATTATTTTCACAAGCAATGTCACAGAATCAAGAATCCCAAGAGCTTACAATAACCCTATACAGTATAACGTATTGGCTTTTGAACCACTCCTCCCAAAATAAGGCCCGGTTCACACTGGTGCAACATGCGCTGTGACTTTGAGAGCACAAGTTGCATGACAGGTTGCGCCCCATTAAGTGCAATAGAACTGTTCTAATAAGAGTGACTTGAGTCGCTCCGACGTAGAAAAAAGTTCCTGCACTACTTTTGGTGCAACTTCGGCAAGACTTACATTGACCCAAGTCGTGTTGGGATGACAGCTTCAAAGTCGCGGCAGTGTGAACCAGGCCTGAGGCTGCAGATCAGGAGTTCTTATTTTTTTTACACTTCTTAAGTGCTTCACCTGGGTCAGCAAGTCAGAAAATACTGAACACAGCAAAAGGAGGACAGGCGGAGGTCAGCAATAGTATATGTATATCTCTCAAGACAGGTCTTCATAAAAGGATTGTCCATTGACAAATACATAAAAATAATGCTAAAAACTAGTAACCCCTGCTCACAGAAATCTCTCCGCATGTTGGAAGTTAGGCATTTCTGTCTGCATGAGCAACACTATCTGTGCAATGTCAATTTTCCAGATTCTGTTATGTAACCAAAGTTGGAAAAATGGCCTTGCTGAAAATAAACTACCCATACTCTAAATTTTTTTTTTTTTTTTGCGATTTTACGCCCAAGCTGAAATTGTGGCCCATAAACTATATGGTGCTGGCATTATACGCTATACAAGCTGTAAAAGCAGGTCCATAGATTATATATAAATGAGGGTTAACTTATGTATGGCCAGTACACAGGCTAATTTTCTCAGGGTGGCATTTACCTGCAATGCTGTGGTATCAATTGGAGGAATGCTAGTAAGGTTGGCATAGATCTGCAGTGCCCGATTCCCTGCTTCTTCAGCCTCTGCATGCACTTTGGTGGCCTGCTTCTCCAATTCCTTGGCCAAATCCTTAGCCTGATTGTACCTGATGAGTACAGGAATAAAAGGTTTACATATGTAGAGGGGGTTTTTGCTAATAAAGCAATGCAGCAGGGGTAGTACAGTACTCCAATTTTATGTAACAGGTTATAGATGGCAGAACTCACTTCTTATTCAGTTCTTCAATATCAGCTGCAGTCTGGTTCTCTGCAGCCAGAGTCTTTAGTAACAGGCGGTAAGCTTCATTTGCTGTGTCGTTGGCTTCCTTGGCAGCCTTTTCAATGTCCCGTGCTTCCTGTGTGTGCCTGGGAAGAGCAAATTGAAGAGCTAACCAGGAGAAACCTTCTGAAGAATGTGTATGAGAAATTGCTGAGCCATGTCGCCTCTAGCTTGTCTTTAACCCACTTATGGCTGGCCCTTCACATAAAGCTAGGCCCGTCTAGGCAAAAATTATTAGGCCTTAGAAAAAAAGGTAAAGGAGCTTGTGTGCAAGCTTAGTGTTGAACATCCTAAACAAAATAATGGCATAATTTTTTGTGCTTTAGTGTCACACTTCAGATCTCTATTACCTTTCAGCCAGTTTCCTTGCTTCCTCTGCCAGCAATGTCATATTATTAGGATCGCCCGTCGTCTCTGGCGGTGTGATGGACTAAAAATAAAAAAGTAATATTTTAATGAATAAAGTAGCTTTATATTCCAAGCTGATCACATCTTGCAACAATCCTGTTTTTTATGAACACTCTTAGGCTACTTTCACACCAACCAATCGGGACCGTCTGTCAGTCAGGCAGACCAGATTGGGCCATCCATTGCTCTCTATGGAGTGGCAGATGTCAACATACATGTGTTCCTTGACACCCGCCGATATCTGATCCGGTTCGCTAAAAACAGGGGATCCGTCTGGACTGTTTCCGATAGCTCAGAGGAGAGGGTGCGTTGACCGCTCTGCATCAGCGAAGCAGACACGGACCTGTCATCCGCCTGCTCAGCGTGGATCAGCACAGAGATTCCCTGCTGAGCAGGCAGACAACTCCAGTGTGAAATGGCCTTATACCTCTGTATGTAAATTGGTAAGAGGAAAAACAAATCAAAATAGACCATGAACAAGATTAGAGGGAAAAAACAAAACAAAAAACAAAACAAAAAAACAACATACTATTTTGCCTCTGCACTTTATGTAGTTGGGCAAAAAAAATTATCTGAATCAAAAAAGAGTAATGAACAACAATTAAGGTATAACTAAAGCCAAAAGCATTATATTTCACTTTGTGAAAGAAGGGGAAAGAGTGGAGAAGGGGTAGACCTGCTGTCAGATTTTACTTATTTTTTTACTGCTGCTGTGTGTGTTTCTATTGTGGAAATTCCCAGTACTTTCTAGGTCACAAAACAAAAAAAAAATAAAACTTCTATATCCAATATAGAAATGGTGCCAAATTTTACATTTTATTAGTTTAGGTGCGTTACCTCTCATAATAAAAAAGGTATTAGACCCAAAAGAAAACATTTACTATATTGCAGCTTACCAAATCTTAGACGGGGTTTCTGCATTAGATCTCTTTTTTAGGCCCCCTTATTTTCACCTGGTGATCTAGCAGGTAAGTCTGTTTCTCTCTCTCCCAAGAACAAGCTCTCTTGCAGATGTATCAAGTTACAGAGATGCGACAAACAATTTAACACTGACAAGGGTGCTTACAATAATCAAGCTTTTATTTATATAAAACCTTTATTCTAAAATGGTTTGCTAGAACTGATTATAAAGTGTGAGCTGTAGTTTGGGTTCAATTTAAGAGTATTTAAGTCTGCTAGTACATCTAACACTCCCCCCCCCCCCCCCCCCCTCCAGACTGACAATGCTGCTCCCTGTGTTCATTCATCCAGAGTGGGGGCACTCTAATACAGGAGGGGTTATTGGCCAGATCATCACTTTAAAACACAGGGGGGAAAAGCCTAAAAAAAGGAAGCTAATGCAGCCACCACATCTAATGATTGGTAAGCTACAATATATTACAATTTTGGTTTGGGGTTTAACACCGCTTTAAGATTGATGGAACAAAAAACATGGCAACAGAAGAAAAAGAAAGGTAGGACAGATACACTCCTCCAAACAGCTTTTATCCTATGTTACCGCCTGCGTTATAAGAACGGAATCTGAAGATGACAAATACTCTAGATCCTGTTAGAAGATGCAGCCAGGCTGTGGATTGAGCTTCACACAGATCCCCCTCTGGTCCTTACCACATTAGCAATGGCAATCTTGGCTTTCTCCAACTGAACTCTTGCAGAGTCGATGATGAGCTCTGTGCTCTCCACGCGATCTCGGGCTTCCTGCGCCTGTTTGTCAGTGTCCCGGATCATATCTCTGATGTTTTGCAGACGTCCCAGCTGAGAACTTAGTGTGGCATTTATCTCTGCCAGGCGGTCCAGCATTCCCTGATCCACATCTAAAAAGAAACATCCTCATGTTAGTGAGAATTCTTGGACACAGCAGCGGTTAACTTCACAGAAAAAAAAAAATGACATGACAAATGTGATAGGACTTTACTTTTGCTGCCTTGGGCATCAATAAGGAGGTCACTGACTGCCTTTTCAGCCTCTCTAAGTCGCTCCTCAAAGCCCTGATCAGTGACGCTTTCATCTCCAGTTCCCAGGTTCTTCAGGAGCTCCTCCAGTTCTTGCAGTTTCTCTCTCTGTTCTATCACCTAATGAACGGCAAAAAGGAAGATCAATATTTGATCACACCAACATAACTTAGGATCCCAGGCATCTAAAGCCGGCTAAAGATGGTTCGAACTTTGGCCAGTTCAGCAGGGACTGGCTGAGATTCGAACCATGTATGGACAGGCTGACTGTACCCAAGTTGATCAATCAAATTGGGTACAACCAGCCTGTCGGATTTTACATGTGATTATTGCTAGCGGCTATTATAGCTGCTAGCAATAATCACTGAACACAATGGCTCCGCGGGAGGGTTTCTCCCATCCATACTGTCTGTGTTAATGGGGGAATCCAGCAACTTTCCTGCAACCACAGAAAATCGCTCTGTCTATGGCCGGCTTAAAGGCTCCCCTATGTACAAATATGGCATTAATGTACTTCTTTTGCAAAAATAAAACAGCTTTCCATGCATTCTACCCACGCTTACCTCACTCTCTTCATGGATGTTTACCACTTACTTACACAATACTGGGCACTTTCCCCCCTTCCTGCCCGGGACAATTTTCAGCTCTGTCTCACTTTGAATGACAATTGCGCAGTCATGCAACACTGTACCCAAACTAAATTTTTTATCATTTTCTTCCCACAAATAGAGCTTTCTTTTGGTAGTATTTGATCACCTATGCGGTTTTTATTTTGTGCGCTATGAACAAAAAAAGACAGACTATTTTGAAAAAAAAAACCTAATGGTCACTGATAGGCAGCACTGATGAGGAGCTACTGACAGGCATTACTGAGTGGCATCTGAAGGGCACTAACAGGCATTATTGATGGGGCACTGATTGCCACTTGGTTGGTTGTGGGCACTGCCAATTTTATGGGCAATTGGCAGATGTCCCTTGTGGGGCACAAACTGGCAGGTGATGGGCACTGATTGGCAGCTGATGGGCACATCTGATGGGGGCTGCACTGATAATCAATGTGCTGATAATTAGCGCAGAACCCCCCCCGCTGACAGGGAGAGCCACCGATCAGCTCTCCCTTTCAGCGTGAACCAAGGAAAGCAGTGTACCAGCACCTCCTGGTTCACACGATCAGCTGTGATTGGTCACAGCTGATCATGTGGTAAGAAGACTCTGTCAGAGGCTCCATACCACGATCGGAGCTGCGGTATGTCAGACTGACACACAGCACCTCCGATCGCCGCACATCGGCTTGTTGTCTTGATCACGTCATATGACGTCCGATCAGGATAACTAAACCACTTTGCCGCTTTTATATTGCTATACGGCGGGTTGCAAGTGGTTAAAAACCCTGCTCAATTACTTCTGCCTTACTTCCTGAACAGACTTTAGGTCATGACACAGGAAGGAATTGACCAGTTGAGGTTAGATGATGCAGGGTGTGTGCTAATGAGATCAGCTGGTCAACTCCTTCCTGTGTCATGACCTACAGTCTGTAAGGAAGTAAGGCAGAAGTAATGAATACGTGTTTTTAAACATCCATGAAGAGAGTGAGGTAAGCGTGTGTAGAATAAATGGAAAGCGGTTTTGTTTTTTGCAAAAAAAAAAAAAAAGCACCACTCCAGGCAAACTGCTAAATACACGGTTCAAATACATAGAACAAATCCTACATATACCTGTCAAAATATTTTACATCTGTTCATCCATTCCTGAAATTTACACAGCCCTCCTATACAGCAAGGTCAGGTTGGTGACCAAACTATTCTCTACTGCAGATAAGCAGTACAGATTCGGAACCTCCTTGCCCAACCGACTGTCAAGAGGCAGCAGCAGAATGAGATCATCCCTCAGGCTCGGCAACCCTTTAGACTTCAGATACTGCTTCAATACTGCTTCAAGGAATTTCATGCACTCTGAGTATGATGCAAATTTCAGGGTTTAATGTAGTTAAAGATCCAAATTACATGTTAGCGAACAGTCACCAGATGGGTTCACTTACCAACATGTAATGAGGACATTTTAAATATAAAGAGAACCTATTAGAAATACAGGGGCTATTATTGCCAACCTGTTTCTTAAAATGCAAACTGCCTAGCTATTGTGCTGAACAACTGGTGACGATACTTTAAAAACGTGGGATACGCAGATCACGTAAGTCATAAATCCTACTGAATATAGAACACCATGCTGAAATGTCCTTAAGCATATTGTGTAAGCCTCGGTTCACACAGGGACGACTTGTCAGGCGACCTAGTCGCCTGACAAGTTGCCTCCCGTTCTGTGCTATGGAACCGTTCTAAGGGGAGCGACGCAAGTCGCTCCGACTTAGAAAAAGGTTCCTGTATGACTTTGGGGGCGACTTGGGGCGACTTGCATAGACTTCTATACAGAAGTCGTTTTGCAAGTCGCCCGGGCAGTCGTGTGCAGGTCGCCTCGGTGAGGCGACCTGCAAGTCGTGCCGCCTCTGGTGTGAACCGAGGCTAAAGGTGAAAGATGCAGTGTTCTCAACAGAAGCAACCCAATCCTAGTGTGCAGTCTGCAGCATAGGTGCCAAGGCTCAGTGTGTCTTCTCACACTAAATACAATATATAAAAGAGAAGAGCCGGAAACTTCAAAGTCCTGGTTGCCAAAATGTATTGGCTACATATGAGCATTAAAAAGCAAACAGGGGGTGCGTTTCGGTGTGAGCCTTAGTCATAGACTATGATTAAGGCTCATGCCGAAATGCGTCAGCTGTTTGCTTTTTAATGCTCATATGTAGCCAATAAATTTTTGCAACAAAGACTTTGGGGTTGCCGGCTCCTCTCGCTTATATGTTGTATTTAGTAAAGGGCTAAGAAGGAAAGGTAAACTGTGCTGCAGTGGAATACGCTTGTGTGGTACAAATAGTTGAATCACCTTGTCTTTAATCAATCGGTAGCAGGCAGGACACTCTTGACAGCCAGGGCCCGAGCGATTGTAGAAGTAATTCTCCTCGCATTGGTCACATCGGAGTCCTACGAAACCATCCTTGCACTCGCAACGTCCATCCTCTTTACACTGTAGTGAAAGGGAGCCCTCTGGGTCACAATCACATGCTGTGCAATACAAGTAAATGAGAGACCCTTTACTACATTACAACTAATAAGCCTTCAATATAATAAGATGCATGCTACAAAGAGAAGTCTCTTAAGTATTTTGATTGGGTTACAACACACTCACGTTTACACCCTTCTGGTCCAAAGCCAAAGTGGTTGGGTTCGCATTGCTGACAGCGTTTTCCACTGATGCCAGGCTGGCACTCACACTGCCCCGTACGAATGTCACACTGGCCATTTGTAGATCCCAGGGGATGGCACTCACATCTACCAATAAAAAACATAACTGACTGAAGACAAAAGACTCTACAGTAACGATTGGCAGTAAATGCCCATGTGATCTAGGCTCGGCAACAGCAGTATTTTTAATAACATTAACTTCAAAAGAGAATAAAGAGACTTGGTTAGGCCAGCATGTACAATGCTGATTTACAAAAAAATAAGTCCTTATTTAAGTGCCTGCTGGTTCTTAAAAGTGATTGACACCCCCCCCCCCCCACAACCTTTTGGGACTTGTCACAGGTCCCAGATGATGTGGGATCATTCACAAAGCACAGCATCACTTGCGCATGTGAAGCCGTAAGGAATCACAGCTGGCTACCCACAGTAAACCTACCGGCGTCGGGACCCAGAGACCGTAGAAAAATCCTTTTGGGTGAGGGTGACGTTGGACCCCTGGACAGGCGAGTTTACTTTTATTAAACGTCAGCAGCTGTAGTAATTGTATTTTTTTATTTGTATACTTCTATTTTTTTTTCAGACTGAAGAACCCCTTTAAACCCATTTTGTTTCTCCTCTGCGTTTAGGTAAGACATTACTAATAAAATTCCTAATGGCATTATAAATTGTTCGTTTGAGAGCACAGCAATTTATTTAACAGTATACAAATAAAGACCAATAAGCAAAATTAGGGGACCAACAGCACCTAGATCAACATCCACTGGTAAGGGAACAGAGGCTTAAAGGAGTTGTAAAGGGAGAAGGTTTTTTCTCTTCATGCATTCTATACATCAAGATAAAAAACCTTCTGTGTGTAGCAGCCACCCCCAGCACCCCCCCAATTACCTACCTGAGCTCCTTATCTATCCAGCAATGTCCACGATCCCCTCAGCCATCCAGTACGCTACTCCTGTTTGGTTGAGAGCAGCGGCGCTATTGGCTCCCGGGGCTGTCAAAGTCAGTCAGCCAATCAGGGGAGAGAGGGGGTGGGGCCAGATCGGGGGTCTGTGTCTGAATGGATACACGGAGCTCTGACTCAGCTTGGATGACAACCTGTAACAAGCTGCTGGCTGAGGGGCATTCAAAGAAGGGAGGGACTGGGAGCAGCAAAGATGGAACTGAGAAGAGGAGGATCTGGGCTGCTCTGTGCAAAACCAACTGCACAGAGGAGGCAAGTATAACATGTTTATTAAAAAAAAAAAAAAAAAAAAGGCGAGCCTTTACAAATCACTTTAAGCTGCAGTCCTGCATCTTGGCCATGCCCCACTGACATGTTTCCCCCTGATCAGGCTTAGTCAGGGGTCATGGAGGTGACCCTTACAACTAAGCTCAATCAGGGTGAAATGTGTCAGTGGGGTGTAGCCAAGATGCAGGGAATGTAGCTGAAGCCTCCGTTCGCTTGGAAGGATGAACAGGAGGTGTTTGCGCAGTGCTACTTTTTACATGTGATACAAAGAAAGCCGTTTTAAAACATATTAAACACATCTGTATTACAATTGTTACTGTTTCTCCTCTTCTATAGCGAAGAGAATCTATAGAATGAAAAAAAAAAAATACTATATATAAATGAATCCTGTAAGTTGAATGCAGAATTGTCTGCATGATACTAAAGCTTTTGTTACCCTAACACTTCATATTCCTGATACGTGCCTGCTGAACCATGTACTTGTATGAAAAAGTATCCTGTTCTCTTTGTATTGCTTCCTTTGTGTGAATACCCCCTGGTGTACCTGTCAGTCCCTTTGCTTTCCTATTAAAACTGATCACACTAAGCAGGAGAGCACACCGTGGTCAGTTTAGCTATGCTGTGAACTCATTGTGCTCTCCTCCAATAATCACACTTTGTCCTGACACGCCCCAGCTGCACAGCCATTCACTGGGAAGCTCAGTGTGCTGCTGCTTCTCCTCCCCCCAGCTCTTATGCAGCTAAGAACAGAGGGAATGTGATCACTTATAAAAATACTTTATAAATGCCATTTTTTCCCCTTTTTTTTATATCTATACAAAAATGTTTTGCCTTTCATTTCTTTTTTTAAACTGGATGGGTTGTTTTACAAGTTGATCGTTTACAATCACTTTAAGTATTCAGTGTGATTGTTTGCTTAATGAAATAAAGGACCCACTTACATGCCAATTACTGAAAAAGAAAAAAAAAAAAAAAAGGAAGGGGCTAACCTAAACGGTGTGTTTATTGGCTATCCCTGATTATCCTCTTCACTAGTTAACCATTTTGGATTTTATTTTTTTTAGATATTTTTATATACTGTAAATGTTTATTATTCTGATAGTATTGCAAGATCGATCGCATGAAATTGACTGCATGTGCAGCTTTTATAAGGCACCCCTCCACCAACTTGAAAACACAGCAGGGATGCCAAATCTGTTAAAAATAGGTTTGCCCAATCGAGTCAGGTAGGGTGGCCCGATCTCAATTGTATACAAAAAGCTATAGATTTCACAAGTGAGGACATTGATTAATACAAAAAACGAAAAATCATTGCAGAGCTCTTACTTCTCACAGCCACGACCGCTTTGGAGGTTGTAGTATCCGGGCTCACAGGCTGAACAGTCTCTTTCCGTTACATACGGGAGGCACTCACATTGGCCAGTCACCTGGTTACATGTATTCTGGCTCTTTACTGTGCCAAAGGAATTACAGCTGCAGGCTGCAAAGAAAGGATTACGGATTCATGATATGTACAGAAAAATTCTATTTGACTTTTCAAATTTAATACACAGAGAGAAAGACATTAAAATAAATATATCAACATTTTAAATGCTCAGTTTTAATGTCCAACAAATTACTCTCTTTTACGATGCTTCAAATGACGTACTTCCTTTTCAATTCACTGGGTGCCAGTAACACGGACAGTTTTATTACTAATACAGTTATATAACAGTAACCATCAACCACATCAACAACACCCCATTGGATTTCCCACCATGATGGTTATTTTGTCAATGTGGGTGTAATCCATAGGCTCCTGCAGACTCTTCCTCCAGTCCCAGGTCAGTTTTTGGGGCTATAGGAAGAAGTCAATGGACTACAAGTGTGGTGACATAACCCCACTTGTGCACCACTGACATCTACCAGCCCCTTTGCTGTGGTGGAAGAGGGTACATTATAGCCTTCCATGTGACTGGATCGGTGAATAATGAAGATGTGGATTCACACAGCCATGCTGAATTCAAAAGAATATAGAATGGTGCAGTGAGAAGATCCCTACGATTCAGGTAAGTAGGGGGATGGGGGAGGGAGGGTAGGGGTGGTTTGAGGGTAATGGGTTGGGGAATGTAATAATGTTTCCTTTTATACTCTAATATGTGTTTAACATGAAACATTCCATGAAAGGTGAACTTAAAGTGGTTTTAAAGCCGTAAAAAGGAGAATTTCAGCCAAAGCTCGTTTGGCTGTACTTCTCCTATGGATCACATGAGCGCAGTTCGTTTTGCACTCCTGTGACCCACTTTCAGCAGAGAGCTGACTGAAGTCTGCTCTCTGCTGATGTCACGGATATCAGTCTAGGCACCGCGTCATCCCGACAATGGAAGTCTGAATCCGCCAGGTGCCTGTACTGACACCCATCTCAGCAAGCTGCTGAGAGGCTGAGACAGCCCACTCCCCGCCCCTCCACAGTCCATCGCTCCAATGAGCGCGGAGGAAGAAGAGCAGGGAGCTGTGACTGACACGCTGCAGCTCTCTGCTCACCCAGCTCTGAAAACCGAGTGATCAAACACTGCAGTGCATTGGTCCCCTGGCGCCTCAGTACAGAGGCACCGGGGGACCAATGCTGCATCCACCTAGGTAAGTATAAATGGGTTTTTTTTAGGGTTTTCACCCTAATAATTAGCATGCTATGTATTAAGGTAAAAAACCTTTTGTGATACAGCCCCCCCCCCCCCCCCCCACTTTTTCCTACCTAAACCCGATCCAGCGACGTACACGAAATCAGCACCTCCTGCCATGGTCTCCTCCCTCATTGGACAGATTTATAGCAGCGGGAGTCATTGGCTCCCACTGCTGTCAATCAAAAGTTGTGACTTGGGAGAAGAGGGCGGGGAAAAGTCCCGCTATCTGTGTCCATGGATGCAGAAGTGGGATTCGGGAGCGAGCACGCAAGCTACTTTCCATGGGGGCACCCGCCAAAGAGGAGGGGCCTGGAGCGCTGGCGGGGGACCCAGGAAGAGGATCGGGTCATCTCTGTGCAAAACCACCGCAGAGAGTAGGTAGGTATAGGCATGTTTGTTATAAAAAAAAAAAAACACGAGGCTTTAATAACACTTTAACCTTTAGGAACAGATACACTGCACACAAGTTCTAAAATTCAACTTGCCAATATCATGCACCTTTTACTTTTCACAAACTTTTTTCTGGCTTGCTTTAGAGCAGCTGTACTAGCTCTATGCCTGCCTATGACCCTTAGGAGATGGTCTGACTTTAGGGCTCTGCTGTACAACAAACGTTTTGGTCCTTAATTGCATTCTTCATATATTCCAGTGGATTTTCCGTGAAAATATGAGGAGGAATTCAAGGCACAAGAACCAGGAAGTTACATTTACAGCAGTCCTGCCTACGAAAAAACAACCTTGGCAGTGAAAACGACAACAAAGTGGATCAACGCAAACAAAAAGTCCTGCCTCACTCTATTGAAACGTTAAAAAAAAAAAAAAAAAAAAAAAGTTAGGTAGGAGGTTTCACCTTTGCATTTCTGGTCTGGGGTTGGTCCTAATGGGTTGCCGTAGAACCCGTCTCTGCAGCGATCACAGTAGAATCCAGCTGTGTTGTATATACATTTCAGACATTCCCCGGTCAATCGATCGCAGTTCCCCACAGCGTTTGGATCGATGTTGCTGCTACATTCACAGGCATGGCAAGGCCGGGGTGCTCCATTCTCACCCAGCGGGTCCCCAAAATACCCATCGTCACAAAGCTCACACCTTTTACCTGTTGGGAAATTAAAATGAAGTCAAATATAAAAAGATGAACTTGTCTTATAACTGGTCTTGCTAATGAAATACATGTATTGTGAAAGTGCCGTAATTGTCCAGCAACCAGAGTATGCATATTATTAGGGTTGTCCCGATACCACTTTTTTAGGACCGAGTACAAGTACCGATACTTTTTTTCAAGTACTCACCGATACCGATTACCGATACTTTTTTTTAATGTCACGTGACAGGTTTTTTTTTTTTTTTTTGAGGGGGGGGGGGGGGTTGGGGTGGGGGTGGGGGTATAGTGAACGGTGTCTGTGTGTGTGTTTTTGTTTTGGTTTTTTTCATTTACATTTATTATTTTTTACATTTTTTTTTTTATTCTTTATTGTGTGTGTTTTTTTTTTTTTTTAATCAGCCCTGTTGGGGGGCTTTGGTGAGATATCAGGGGTCTTAACAGACCTCTGATATCTCCCCCTTGAGACAGAGAAATAGACTGAGGATAGAGATTCCCCAGTTCCTTTCTCTGCAGCCTCAGCTGCACTGAGAATGAATGGAGAGAAGACAACGGCTTCTCTCCATTCATAAACTGACACATTGTAATCACAGGAGGTTACAATGTTTCAGTTATGTGAATGGAAAGAGTCAGCTGACTCTCTCCATACACACAGCGGAGAGAGACAGCAGAACGGAGGGGACAGACGAAGAGAGAGGGGGACAACGGAAAGCCGGAACGGATGGGCACAGCGGAGGGGGACAGAGGAACGCATGGGGACAGCGGAGGGGGACAGAGCAAAGAAGGAGGACAGCGGGGGGGGGGGACAGAGGAACGGAGGAGGACAGCGGAGGGGGACAGAGCAAAGAAGGAGGACAGCGGGGGGGGACAGAGCAAAGAAGGAGGACAGCGGGGGGGGACAGAGGAACGGAGGGGGACACAGCAATGGAGCAGGACAGCGGAGGGGGACAGAGGAACGGAGGAGGACTAAGGAGGAGGAGGTGACAGTCAGCGGTGATCGCGTGTGGGGGAATTACAAGCACCGATCACCGCTGTATAACACTAAGCAGCTGAAAGCCGCGGGGGGAGAAGCTTGTAACTCCCCCACACGTTCATCACCGCTGACAGTCAAGGTATCGGCGGAAGCATCGGGAGCATTTGCCCGAGTACAAGTACTTGGGCAAATGCTTGGTATCGGTGCCGATACCGATACTAGTATCGGTATCGGGACAACCCTACATATTATGCATCAAAGAATTTCCAGAGAAACCAATTTCCTGTATTACAGAGCGGAGACCGGAGCTCATATTCAAGTATAAAAAAAAAAGTTGACTGATGATAATGTGTGTGTATATATATATATATATATATATATTTTACAGCATATGTTTAGACAAGACAGGATATCAGAACTGTAAACCTAATGAGAAGCCACCACAAACATAACCACAGGTAACTTATAGCAACATATGGTTCCCATTTCACTGGCTATAGGTCACAGCTGCAAATTCATAAACAATCATTAATATTGAACACTCTGCAAGCATGAGGTTTACAAATGCTTAAAGTGGTATAGGCAAAAACATTTTTTTCTTCATTTTGGACAGAATAAGGGAGGGTTATAACCAGTTAGATTTTTGGGGAGATTTACCTTCACTTCCTGTCCCATAGCCAGATAGGAAGTAAGAGGAAATCCCTGCAACGTGAGGGAATCCCTGCTTGTAACCAGGGCCACCAGAACTAGTGTCCCCATAAAAAGATTTCCCCCTTAATTACTTTTCTGGGGATTTGCACGTTCAATGATAATGGTAAACAAGACAAATAGAGAGGGTAAAACACACAGACAGCAATAAAAATCTATCTATTGCTATTCGGTCCAAAAAAAAAAAAGTTTTGCATTTAAATCTACTTTAAAGCGGGAGTCCGGCGACCAATCTTTTTTTTTTTTTTTTTTTTTTAGGTCATTGAGACACTTTGCTAATCCCAAAATAATACTCACAGTTTGGGTGTAATATTTCCGCCTCTGTTTTTGTACTGAAGAATAACTTAAAAAATGTGATGCTGGCTGTTTCCATCTTGCTGGTGGGCATGTGAAGCCCACAAGCATTGATTTCCTGGATGCGGTGAATGCTGTTCATTCACAGCTTGTTCACAAGCATGATCACTGTTTCCGCACTGAATCTTGGGAAGCCTGACACCAAGCTCCCAGGAGACAGTGCGGCGCCGGGGAAAGGCAATAAACACGCCTACTCCCATGGGAGGAGAGACAGGAAGTGCCACAATAAAGTACAATATAAAGGTAATTACAGCGATTAAAAATTTTTTCGTGTGGCATTTGAACATCCATGCAATTAACTTTAGGGGGTAAGATTAAGTTAAAAATTTGAGTGGAACCCCGCTTTAAAATAAATATGAACTAATAGAAATCTAGAAGCAGCCATTGGTGGACAACTTTCTGAAAATGCTAGTTGTTAAGATAGCGGCTTCTACTGCTAAATACTTTCAGGGAAAGTCCAGACACCACCTGACCAACATAACAGCCAGGAACCTAACATTTTCGAAGGTCCTCAACGATGGCAGCTTTAGCACAGGTTTTCTTTAAAGCAGACCTTACAGTACAATGCAAGTCCCCCTTCCCCTGTGCATTTTACAGGTCCTTTCTTGAAAATACTAATATTTGTAATCAATCACCGGGGGGAGGGCTTGCATATCACCACCGAATCAAATTTGGCTGAATTTGAGCAAGTTAAAGTGGTGTTTTTTTGTTTTTTTTTGAGAGGCTATATAAACTAGCTTGACATCTGACACTAGAGGACCCCTTGATAACGTCCTATTGGATGAATTGCGTCAAGGAGGAGACACTAGTGCTGACACGAGGCCACTGTCCGATACCGGGCAGGCAGTGGCACACATTGTCATATGTTTTTGTGATTCATTTTATTTTGGCTTTTAATAATAAAATCCAATAAATACTACACTATGGAGACTTCATCAGGCTCCCGGTGACCTTTATTTACTACAGCTACATCTGGATGGTGCAAGTTGCTTAACAGCCTTCCCCACAACAGATTGCGGATATACACTGAGTGCGTGTTTGCTGCTGTAACAGCAGCCAGCTTTTCTGGTGAGTGTCCATTTCACAGGGGTGCGGTGGGTGATTCTGGAGCACTGTACTGGATCTCCTCTTCACTTTTCAAGTCACCACCAATATTTTGTGCACATCTTTGCACTGACCTATTGTGTTGTCACCAAAAAGTTTATATTGCTGATCCTATCATGGGACTGTGCATTTAAGTCTATTTTTTTTTCACTATATTGGTTTTTTATTGTTGATTTACATTCAAGATTAAATGTATATATATATATATATATATATATATATATATATATGTATGTATGTATGTATGTATGTATGTATGTATGTGTGTTTTTTCCCTTTTTTTACTATTTGAATGTGCTGTCCATTTAAAACACAGTATTCACATTTCATTGCTGTTCAGATACTTTTGGTGCTACACACTTTTTTCTTAAAGTTTAAGTGGTTGTAAAGGCTCAAGTTTTGTTACCTTCATGAATTCTATGCATGACGGTTAAAAAAAAAAAAAAAAAAACTTGTGTGTGCAGCAGCACCCTGAGCCCCCCTAAATCATACCCGAGCTCCATCTTGATCCAGCTATGTGCACGACAGCCTCGGCTACCCCAGGTCTCTCCCTCCTCATTGGTGGGAGCCTTTGGCTCCTGCTACGGTCAATCACAGCCAGTGAGCCAAGGAGAAGAGTGGGCGTGGGGCTGAGCCACGCTTCGCGTGTGAATGGACACATGGAGCAGTGGCCCAGGAGCGAGCCTACATGGGTTCCCGCATAGCAAGCTGCTTTCTATGCGGGCATTAGGCAGAAGGGAGGGGCCTGAAGCACTGAACTGGGACCTGAGTAGAGGAGAATCGGGGCTGCTCTGTGCAAAACCACTGCACAGAGCAGGTAAATATGACATGTTTGTTATTTAAAAAAATAAAAACCAAACCTTTAATGTCACTTTAACAACTAATTTATTATAACAAGTTTTTCTTTTTGTGGTAGGATAGTGGGGTACATTTGGTGCTGCACAAATACAGTGGGTAATGAAATGTAAATATAAAAATGAATAAATGATTGAATATCCTGCTCACCTGTTGTTCCCAATGGACAGTTGGTACAGACTACCTCCTTAGTGCGGGGTACAACCGCACAGCTGGATCCTCCAGGACAGGGACATGGCTGGCAGTCATTGCTGGATCCACCAGTACTGTCACCATAGAAACCTTCAATGCACTTCTCACAGTGTGTTCCTGCTGTATTATGCTGGCAGTTACACACACCTATTTTGTGGGATAAAAAGAACATGCCAAAATTAGCCACATACTACTAGTTTGTATAATGAGCATCCAAACCGCCTTAAAAATCATTCCGTTTTCATGGGAGGTGGCACTGGACCTTGAAGCAGAAGGAAATTAAAATCTTGCATCAGGAGTAAATTAAGAATCTGAAAGACTGCTATTGAGCTCCAGATGCCCATAAAAATGTAGCGTTCCTGGGTACAATCTGGGATTAAAAAGAATTTAGAGCACCAAAAGGATGAATCAGTTTACAGAAAATCAGTTTCATTGGGAAGTAAAATGTAAGCAGACACCAAATGTTCTTTTACTTGAAAAAGCTAACTGTTGGTTGGTCACACATTGTAGCAATTTTTGAAGGTAGTTGCCATCTCTTTGCAGCAGTTCTAGGCTGTATTGTCTATTCTGTAACCACTTGCTTACTGGGCACTTAAACCCCCCTCCTATCCAGACCAATTTTCAGCTTTCAGCGCTGATGCACATTGAATGACAATTGTGCGGTCATACAACACTGTACCCAAATGAAACTTTTATAATTTTTTCCCACAAATAGAGCTTTCTTTTGGTGGTATTTGATCACCTCTGCGGTTTTTATTTTTTGTTAAATTTTAAAAAGACCGAATTTTTTAAATTTTTTTATATTTTGTTATAAAATTTTGCAAACAGGTAATTTTTCTCCTTCATTGATGTACGCTGATGAGGCGGTACTGATGGGTGGCCGTGATGGGCACCGATGGGTGGCCGTGATGGGCACTGATCGGCAGAACTGCTAGGTGGCACTGATTGGCACCACTGGTGGGCATTGATAGGTGGCACTCATGGGCATTGATAGGTGGCACTCATGGGCATTGATAGGTGGCAATTGCAGGTGGCACTGGTGGACACAGATGAGGCAGAATCCTCTTCGGGACCGATGTTCCTTGCACATAAGCCAGTGATCGGCTTTTTTTTCCCCTCATGCTGTCAGCGTGAGGAGAAAAAAAAAAAAAAAAAACGATAACCGAGCTTTTGTTTACATCATGTGATCAGCTGTCATTGGCTGAGAGCTGATCACGTGGTAAGGGGCTGGGATCGGCCTCTTGCTCGGATCTGGGATCACCCGAGTCTCAGTGACTCGGTGATCAGGGGGCACGCGGGAAGCATGCAAAGGGGAGGCCGCCATATGACTGCCTCCCAGAAATTCAGGTCCGCGCTGTGGCCTTCATTCGGCCGTCATGCGGACGCCAAGTAGTTAAACTCTTGAAATATGCTGAAATTTTCTTTGATAAAAACTGATTTTTTTTTCCTGTCTTTGCACTTTGACGCATTGGGGGAGATTCACTAAAACTGGAACACTTAGGGCTCATTTACACTTGCTTTGGCTTCAACACACATTAAAGCGCCTACCACTTCAACGTGCTTTTGGGCTAGTTTTCACTTGCTTCAAAACATGGCTTTGGACACGCTTTGTTAAAGCTCTCTGAACGCCAGTCAAAGCTTCTGTCACTAAATAAAATGGTTAGCTTACAGTCCGGTTTACAACTTGTGTTTGCTTTGGCTTTGCTTCAATTATTATACCCCATGTAGTTTTAGTGGTGCTTCAAAAGAGTCTTCAAAGCCCCCATAGAAGTCTATAGTAAAGCTCGCTTGAAGCACCTAAAGCTTTTGAGAGGCTTTAATTCAGCTTTAGCTTCTCTTTGTTTTCAAGAAATTGCAGGTATGAGATATTCACATACACACGGTGCACCTGCCAAGTTTCAACAAAGCTTAAAAAGAGCATCATTGAAGCCCAATCGAAGCATCACTAAAGCTTCATCTAAGCATCAAAAGCACATCATAAAAGCATGTTGAAGTGGTAGGCGCTTTAATGTGTGTTGAAGCTGAAGCAAGTGTAAATGAGCCCTTAATGATGTGGTTTTGATGCTTCGGTGGTGCTTCGATGAAGCTTTAGTGATGCTCTTTTGAAGCTTGACAGATGCCGTGTGTGTGTGTGTGTGTGTGTGTGTGTGTGTGTGTGTGTGTGTGTGTGTGTGTGTGTATGTATGTATGTATGTATGTGTATGTATGTATGTATGTGTATATATATATATATAGATATATATATCTATATATATCTATCTATATACAGGTAAAAGCCAGTAAATTAGAATATTTTGAAAAACTTGATTTATTTCAGTAATTGCATTCAAAAGGTGTAACTTGTACATTATATTTATTCATTGCACACAGACTGATGCATTCAAATGTTTATTTCATTTAATTTTGATGATTTGAAGTGGCAACAAATGAAAATCCAAAATTCCGTGTGTCACAAAATTCGAATATTGTGTAAGGGTTAAATTTTGAAGACACCTGGTGCCACAAACTAATCAGCTGATTAACTCAAAGCACCTGCAAAGGGCTTTAAATGGTCTCTCAGTCCAGTTCTGAAGCCTACACAAACATGGGGAAGACTTCAGATTTGACAGCTGTCCAAAAGGCGACCATCGACACATTGCACAAGGAGGGAAAGACACAAAAGGTTATTGCTGAAGAGGCTGGCTGTTCTCAGAGCTCTGTGTCCAAACACATTAATAGAGATGCAAAGGGAAGGAAAAACTGTGGTCGGAAAAACTGTGGTCAGAAAAAGTGTACAAGCGATAGGGATCACCGCGCCCTAGTCAAGATTGTGAAAAAAAACCCATTCAAAAATGTGGGGGAGATTCACAAGGAGTGGACAGCTGCTGGAGTCAGTGCTTCAAGATCCACCACCAAGAGACGCTTGAAAGACATGGGTTTCAACTGCCGCATACCTCGTGTCAAGCCACTGTTGACCAAGAAACAGCGCGAAAACCGTCTCACCTGGGCTAAGGAAAAAAAGAGCTGGACTGCTGCTGAGTGGTCCAAAGTCATGTTTTCTGACGAAAGCAAATTTTGCATTTTCTTTGGAAATCGAGGTCCCAGAGTCTGGAGGAAGACAGGAGAGGCACAGGATCCACGTTGCCTGAAGTCTAGTGTAAAGTTTCCACCATCAGTGATGGTTTGGGGTGCCATGTCATCTGCTGGTGTCGGTCCACTCTGTTTCCTGAGATCCAGGGTCAACGCAGCCGTCTACCAGCAAGTTTTAGAGCACTTCATGCTTCCTGCTGCTGACCTGCTCTATGGAGATGGAGATTTCAGGTTCCAACAGGACTTGGCGCCTGCACACAGCGCAAAATCTACCCGTGCCTGGTTTACGGACCATGGTATTTCTGTTCTAAATTGGCCAGCCAACTCCCCTGACCTTAGCCCCATAGAAAATCTGTGGGGTATTGTGAAAAGGAAGATGCAGAATGCCAGACCCAACAACGCAGAAGAGTTGAAGGCCACTATCAGAGCAACCTGGGCTCTCATAACACCTGAGCAGTGCCAGAAACTCATCGACTCCATGCCACGCCGCATTAATGCAGTAATTGAGGCAAAAGGAGCTCCAACCAAGTATTGAGTATTGTACATGCTCATATTTTTCATTTTCATACTTTTCAGTTGGCCAACATTTCTAAAAAATCCCTTTTTTGTATTAGCCTTAAGTAATATTCGAATTTTGTGACACACGGAATTTTGGATTTTCATTTGTTGCCACTTCAAATCATCAAAATTAAATGAAATACACATTTGAATGCATCAGTCTGTGTGCAATGAATAAATATAATGTACAAGTTACACCTTTTGAATGCAATTACTGAAATAAATCAAGTTTTTCAAAATATTCTAATTTACTGGCTTTTACCTGTATATCTATCTCGTACCTGCAATTTCTCCAAAACAAAGCAAAGATAAAGCTGAATTAAAGCCTCTCAAAAGCTTTAGGTGCTTCAAGCGAGCTTTGTCAGAGTTATGGAGGCTTTGAAGACGCTTTGAAGCACCACTAAAGAGACATGGGGTATAATTTTTGAAGCAAAGCAAACGCAAGGTGTAAACAGGACTGTAAGCTAACCATTTTATTTAGTGACAGGAGCTTTGACTGGCGTTCAGAGAGGTTTAACAATGCGTGTCCGAAGCCTTGTTTTGAAGCAAGTGTAAAGAAGCCCTTTAGAATCTGGTGCAGCTGTGCATAGTAGCCAATCCAGCTTCTAACTCCAGCTTGTTCAATTAAGCGTTGACAATGTAACCTGGAAGCTGATTGGTTTCTATGCAGAGCTGCACCAGATCTTGCACTCTCCAGTTTTAGTAAATCAACCTCATGTGTTCAGTTGCAGCCAATTCACTTGTGCTTACAGAACACAGACCCATGGATGTTCCCATAGATGTGTGTGAATACACATTTAGAGGGCAATTCAATACCTGTTTGTTTAGTAAATTCCCCCCTTCATTGATTCATCCTTTTGGCACTATATGTTCTCAAAAATCATTCAAGCTGTGTTTTAGGGTGACACAGAACAGAATGAGGAGGAGGATGATAGACAACACCGTACAAGCAGAATTCAAGGAACCAGACAACTTTTGTCCCATGTGTACAGCTCTCTGTTCTACAGAAGCTGATCTTACGACTGGCTTCTGTTGAACAGCCATGCTGGAGAACCAGCATCTGATCAGTGTGTTCTGTTCTGGCATATAAGGTGGGGGGGGGGGGGCAGTTCCTCTGTCAGAATACAATAGCACAGCAGGGGAGATAGCTGCACTAACATCCCTTGTATTAGTATGCTGATCTATCAGTTTTTGTTTTGTTTTTTCGTTCAGCCCACTAGGTTGAGCAAAAAAATAAAAAATAAAAAAAAATTTAAATAAATTAAAAAAAAAATTGTAGTGTGCACCTAGTTTAAAGCGGAGTTCCACCCAGTTTTGAGAGGTGGTCTTAAACGAAAGACCACCCCTCATTTTTGGATATTTCAAAAAAAATTTTTACTTTCTAACTTACTTTATTTGGAAAAACTAAGAGTACTTCAGATCCAACCAGGCTGCGACCGAGGACGTCCCATCCTCTTCTGCAGCAAGCCCCCCTGTTGTCTTCTGGGACATGTGTGTGTCCCAGAAGACAAGCTGGCCAATCACGAAGCGCCGCGCGGCTCGCGCAAGCGCAGTCGGAAAACGTCAGTGAAGCCACAAGGCTCCACTGCTGGTTTCCCTTAGTTGGAATGGCGGCGCCTGCACCTGATCCGATGGATGGATCGGCCTCGGGGGGGCCGACATCGTGGGCTCCCCTGACAGGTAAGTGTTCTTATTAAAAGTCAGCAGCTACAGTGTTTGCAGCTGCTGACTTTTTTTTTTTAAAAACAATTTCAGCTGGAACACTGCTTTAAGTAAATAAACAAAGGCAACACAGGGACATCAGAAGGTGGCTGGATGTGAGTGCAATCCAACTGCCTTGGCAGAACTCAATCTATAGATGCTACAGAGCGTTTCATATATCTGTAAGGTCACATCACCTGTAATGATCCCCTAAAGGGTAATAGGGGGAAACAATAAGCACTGAATGACACAGCGAAAGCTTGTTACAAAGAACACAAAGGTTGTCCAACTTCCTGCAACATTTTGTGTATGCAGGTCCCATCCTGTTATGCATTGCATCTGTTGACATACATAATACAATCCCAAATCCTAGCATCTCCTCAGCAGCACTAACTTTTAAAATGAGTTGCTGTTCTCAGTCTCACCTGTCTCAGGGTCACAAGTGTCACTGTGGCCATTGCACGTACAAAGCACACAGGCACTGTAAGGACCAAGGTTGGGGTTCTCTCGCCGGTAGCCAGGAGCACAGCTTTCACAGAACTGTCCGATATATCCAACAGGACAACTGCAAACCTCCACCCAAGGTGCCGGATCACCAGAACCACGCTGTGCAGTAACCAAGGTAACCTCTTCCAGAAAACCAGCACCTGCACAGAACAAAAAAAAAAAAAAAGGGTCAATAACCTTGTAGCTGGGGATCAAACCCTCAAAAAATGATCTGAAGATGAAGCAGAGGAAAGTTTCAAATGAAGTTGTGGAGTTACTTTTGCAGGCTTAGCAACCAGGCTCTGTCCAGCTGCTGTCATTGAATAACTTGCAGCACGCTTGGCAAGTAATATAAGCTTCACAATAGCCAAGAGCCGCAGGTTGCCTGATCCTTAAGTAGTGCATTTAAAATCCACTTTACACGGCTGTCCGTTCTCCCGCAGAAGAACAATACATGATAACTACATGAAGGAGGACTGATGCCTGGTCTTTAATGCCAGCAGCTTTTACCACAAGGATTTCACTTTTTAAAACACACAGCAATGATGTCCATTCCAATGATGTGAAAAATCGAGCTAGACGTGTAGCTATGAATAATTCACATTTCACTAGCAAATAAAGACATGGTACTTAAGTGGACAGCATCGTGCAACAAGCTCCCATCAAAGTCAATAAAGCAGGCTAATGGATGATTCCCAGCTAGTTCCTGGCAGTTGCTGCAGGAAAAAGCAGAAAAACATTTCCATGTACTTTCTCTTCTAGAAGTATACAGGATATTTAACAACTAATAAAGAAATAGCTGGTTCAACAATAAGATACTGGCATAATTAAAGATCACAGATTGCAGCTGCTTTTTATTCTTACTTCTTTCACTGTATGTTCCTCGGATTTTGATGGCAGTCAGATTCTGCAGCATTTTCTGGAACTCAAATGGTGATACCGGCCTCCATGGATAATCTGTAGCCTCATGTAACCTGAAAAGTACATATCAGATCATTGAAGGGTTTTATTTAAAAAAAAAAAAACTTTAATCTCTTGAGGGGGGGGAGGGAGGGAGAGAGAGGAGGGAGAGAGGGGGAGAGAGAGAGAGAGAGGGGGAGAGGGAGAGGAGAGAGGAGAGGGGGGAGGGGGGGAGAGAGAGGGGGGGGAGAGAGAGAGAGGGGGGGGAGAGAGGGGGGGAGAGAGAGAGAGGGGGGGGAGAGGGGGGGAGAGAGAGAGAGGGGGGGAGAGAGGGGGGGGAGAGAGAGGGGGAGAGGGAGAGGAGAGGGGGGAGGGGGAGAGGGAGAGAGAGGGGGGGAGGGAAGGGAGAGAGGGGGGGGAGGAAGGGAGAGAGGGGGGGAGAGAGAGAGAGAGGGGGGGAGAGAGAGAGGGGGGGGGGGAGAGAGAGAGGGGGAGAGAGAGAGGGGGGGGGGGAGAGAGAGAGAGAGGGGGGAGAGAGAGAGAGGGGGAGAGAGAGAGAGGGGGAGAGAGAGGGGGAGAGAGAGGGGAGAGAG